>NC_135235.1:614538396-614859825 GCF_051348905.1 Ranitomeya variabilis
GGAAGCATTCCTCAGAGATTTTGGTCCATATTGACATGATGGCATCACACAGTTGCCGCAGATTTGTCGGCTGCACATCCCAAAGATGCTCCATACAAGGCAGGATGGATCCATGCTTTCATGTTGTTTACGCCAAATTCTGACCCTACCATCCGAATGTCGCAGCAGAAATCGAGACTCATCAGACCAAGCAACGTTTTTCCAATCTTCTACTGTCCAATTTCGATGAGCTTGTACAAATTGTAGCCTCAGTTTCCTGTTCTTAGCTGAAAGGAGTGGTACCCGGTGTGGTCTTCTGCTGCTGTAGCCCATCTGCCTCAATGTTCGACGCACTGTGCGTTCAGAGATGCTCTTAGGCCTACCTTGGTTGTAACGGGTGGCGATTTGAGTCACTGTTGCCTTTCTATCAGCTCGAACCAGTCTGCCCATTCTCCTCTGACCTCTGGCATCAACAAGGCATTTCCGCCCACAGAACTGCCGCTCACTGGATTTTTTTTCTTTTTCGGACCATTCTCTGTAAACCCTAGAGATGGTTGTGCGTGAAAATCCCAGTAGATCAGCAGTTTCTGAAATACTCAGACCAGCCCTTCTGGCACCAACAACCATGCCACGTTCAAAGGCACTCAAATCACCTTTCTTCCCCATACTGATGCTCGGTTTGAACTGCAGGAGATTGTCTTGACCATGTCTACATGCCTAAATGCACTGAGTTGCCGCCATGTGATTGGCTGATTAGAAATTAAGTGTTAACAAGAAGTTGAACAGGTGTACCTAATAAAGTGGCCAGTGAGTGTATATATATATATATATATATATATATATATATATATATATATATATATAAACTGTAAATATTGTCATTTGACTACACTGTAGAAGTCATACATGTAACAGAGAATACAGGGATCACAAAGTCCTTACAGATGGATGGGATGTACAGCAATACTGGCAGCATGTAATAAAACTAAAATAACAGAGAACTAGACAACTCTAATGGGGTAACATGTGATGTATTGCTTGTCTATGTACTGGAATGTGCCCATAAGGATTTCTGTGCATGTGGACCAGAAGGAATGTATTAAAGTCTTATCCCCACATCAACTGTCCACGGTGACTGCACCAGCAGAATAGTATGCAGAGTGCAGCTCTGGGGTATAATACAGGAAGTAACTCAGGATTAGTGCAGGATAAGTAATGTATGTACACAGTGACTGCACCAGCAGAATAGAGAGAGCAGCTCTGGAGAATAATATAGGATGTAACTCAGGATCAGTACAGGATAAGTAATGTAATGCGTGTACACAGTGACTGCACCAGCAGAATAGAGAGAGCAGCTCTGGAGTAAAATACAGGATGTAACTCAGGATCAGTACAGGATAAGTAATGTAATGTGTGTACACAGTGACTGCACCAGCAGAATAGTGAGTGCAGCTCTGGAGTATAATACAGGATGTAACTCAGGATCAGTAGAGGATACCGTATTTTTCGGACTATAAAACGCACTGGACTATAAGACGCACCCAGGTTTTAGAGGTGGAAAATAGGGAAAAAAATATTTGAAGCAAGAAAGTGGTAAAATATTTAGTAACATAAATTACATACTATTATATGTGTTGTTATTATATATAATAGTTCATTATTATGTTGGAAGCTGCGGGTAGAAGATGGTGCTGTGGGACCAGTGTGGTGTCTGTAAAGTACTGTATGAAGACGCTGGCGGGTGAGTATAAGAATGGGGGCACAGGGCTTATATTTTCCAGCACTGAAAACTAATACTGGAGTGCTGCTTTGAGATCCCATTGGAGAACTATAACTCCCAGCATGTCCTGCAGATGCTATGGCATGCTGGGAGTTATAGTTCACCACAGGAGTGGCAGAGTGCTTTATTGTGTGTTGTAGTGATTAACCTTTTAATTGTGGCAGCCAGCCAGCCACACTGTGGTGAGGTAAAAAGATGGAGCATCCCATGACTACACACAGAGCTCTTTCTCTTGTTGCCTCTCCACAGCAAAGGTCATAACAGGAAGCCAGCAGATTGTAGTACGACTGCGGTGCTGAAGGACCTGTGATGACATCAGAAGAGGGAGGGCTCTGTACTGCCATGTGATGCTCCAGCCCGCCCACTTCCTGACATCACACAGGTCCTTATGCCTCAGCATCCAGCACAGCCAGGCAGGTGTGCGGTGATCTAGTCTCCCCCTGCCCCTGCTGCTGCCTCCTCCGCCACTAGACATAGATCTCCCCAGCCGCAGCAGGAATCCAGCGCTGAGGAAACCATGTGTGTAGCTGCTTAAGTGAAGGAGTATTCAATGGCTGCTCCCGCTCACTGCTCAGCTGACAGTTGGGCGGGGAAGCGGCTAATGAATATTCACTGCACTTTAATCAGCGGGATCACATGGTTTCCCCAGCGCTGCAGCCAGTCAGCGGGGACATTTTTCTGCCTCCTGTGAGTGGAATCACAGTGGATCCCACTCGCTCTGCCCCCTTCCCACATGGTACATCCGGACCATAAGGAGCATCCACTCTTTCCTCCCAAATTTGGAAGAAAAAAAGTTCGTCTTATGGTCCGAAAAATACGGTAAGTAATGTAAGTACACAGTGACTGCACCAGCAGAATAGTGAGTGCAGCTCTGGAGTATAATCCAGGATGTAACTCAGGATCAGTACAGGATAAGTAATGTAATATGTGTACACAATGACTGCACCAGCAGAATAGTGAGTGCAGCTCTGGAGTGTAATCCAGGATGTAACTCAGGATCAGTACAGGATAAGTAATGTAATGTGTGTACACAATGACTGCACCAGCTGTTGTGAATTCCGTTCTCGGGCTCCCTCCTGTGGTCGTGAATGGTACTTTGGTGAGTTCTGTCCTTGGACACCCTCTGGTGGCTTTGAGTGGAACTGCTGATCTTTGAGGTTGGCTTTCTCAGCTGCCCTCACTTATTGCTTCTGCTGGCTTCCCTATTTAACTGCCCAGGTCGTTAGTTCATACCAGCTGTCAATGTCTCAGTACTGGTTCAGATCTCTCTTGGATTTCTCAGATGACCTGTCTACTCCAGCAGAAGCTAAGTCCCTGCTAGTTCATTTGCTGTTTATTGGTTTTTGAATATATTTCTCAGTACCTGCTATGTTTTTAGTCCAGCTTGCTATTATGATATTTCCTTGCTAGCTGGAAGCTCTGGGGGTGCAGAGCTGCACCTCCACACCGTGAGTCGGTGTGGAGGTCTTTTTGCACACTCTGCGTGGTTTTTGTAGTTTTTTAATACTGACCGCATAGTTCCCTTTCCTATCCTCTGTCTATCTAGAGAAGATTCGGCCTCCTTTGCTAAAATCTGTTTCATTCCTGTGTTTGTTACTTCCCTCTTAACTCACAGTCAATATTTGTGGGGGGCTACCTTTACTTTGGTAAATTTCTCTGAGGCAAGGTATGCTGCTATTTCTATCTTTAGGGGTAGTTAGCTCTTAGGCTGTGAAGAGGCGTCTAGGGAGAGTTAGGCACGCTCCACGGCTATTTCTAGTGTTTGTGATAGGATTAGGGATTGCGGTCAGTAGAGTTTCCACCTCCTCAGAGCTTGTCCCAGGTTTTCGGTTTTAACCACCAGGTCATTTCGGGTGCTCCTAACCACCAGGTCCATAGCAGTACAGCAGGCCCGTAAAGTGTTAATGCATCTCAAAAGAGGGATAAGAGAAGTTCTGAGTCAATTTTTTTTTCTTTGCAGCTTGTTTTGTCTTTCTTTTCCCCTTAACCTCTGGGTGGTTCAGGACTCAGGTGTAGATATGGATATTCAAGGTTTGTCCTCTTGTGTGGATCAACTCACTGCAAGGGTACAATGTATTCAAGATTATGTAGTTCAGAATCCGATGTTGGAGCCTAGAATTCCAATTCCTGATTTGTTTTCTGGGGATAGATCTAAATTTTTGAATTTCAAAAATAATTGCAGACTGTTTCTTGCTCTGAAACCCCGCTCCTCTGGCGACCCCATTCAGCAAGTAAAGATTATTATTTCTTTGTTGCGTGGCGACCCGCAAGACTGGGCATTCTCCCTTGAGCCAGGAAATCCTGCATTGCTTAATGTAGATGCATTTTTTCTAGCGCTTGGATTGCTTTATGACGAACCAAATTCTGTGGATCAGGCAGAAAAGATCTTGCTGACTCTATGTCATTGTCAGGATGAAGCAGAAGTATATTGCCAGAAGTTTAGAAAGTGGTCTGTGCTTACACAATGGAATGAGTGTGCCCTGGCAGCAATTTTCAGAAAGGGTCTTTCTGAAGCACTTAAAGATGTTATGGTGGGGTTCCCCACGCTTGCTGGTCTGAATGAATCAATGTCTTTGGCCATTCAGATAGATCGGCGTTTGTGCGAGCGCAAAGTTGTGCACCATTTGGCGGTGTCTTCTGAGCAGTGGCCTGAGCCTATGCAATGTGATAGGACTTTGACCAGAGCTGAACGGCAAGAACATAGACGTCAGAAGGGGCTGTGTTTTTACTGTGGTGACTCCTCTCATGCTATCTCTGTTTGTCCTAAGCGCACTAACAGGTTCGCTAGATCTGTCACCATTAGTACTGTGCAGCCTAAATTTCTCTTATCTGCTACTCTGATTTGCTCATTGTCATCCTACTCTGTTATGGCGTTTGTGGATTCGGGCGCTGCCCTGAACTTGATGGAGTTGGAGTTTGCCAGGCGCTGTGGTTTTTCCTTGGAGCCTTTGCAGAGTCCTATTCCCTTAAGGGGGATTGATGCTACGCCATTGGCCAAGATAAAACCTCAGTACTGGACTCAGCTGACCATGTACATGGCTCCCACACATCAGGAAAATATTAGCTTTTTGGTGTTGCATAATTTGCATGATGTTGTCGTATTGGGTTTGCCATGGTTACAGGTTCATAATCCAGTACTGGATTGGAAATCAATGTCTGTGTCTAGTTGGGGTTGTCAAGGGATACATAGTGATGTTCCTTTGATGTCAATTTCTTCTTCCACTCCTTCTGAAGTCCGTGAGTTTTTGTCGGATTACCAGGATGTATTTGATGAGCCCAAGTCCAGTGCCCTACCTCCTCATAGGGACTGTGATTGCGCTATTAATTTGATTCCTGGTAGTAAGTTCCCTAAGGGTCGACTGTTCAATTTATCTGTGCCAGAACATGCCGCTATGCGGAGTTATGTAAAGGAGTCCTTGGAGAAAGGGCATATTCGCCCGTCTTCGTCACCGTTGGGAGCAGGGTTCTTTTTTGTGGCCAAGAAGGATGGCTCTCTGAGACCCTGTATAGATTACCGCCTTCTCAATAAAATCACGGTCAAATTTCAGTACCCTTTGCCTCTGTTGTCTGATTTGTTTCCTCGGATTAAGGGGGCTAGTTGGTTTACCAAGATTGACCTTCGAGGGGCGTATAATCTTGTGCGTATTAAACAGGGCGATGAATGGAAAACAGCATTTAATACGCCCGAGGGCCATTTTGAGTACCTGGTGATGCCATTCGGGCTTTCTAATGCTCCATCTGTGTTTCAGTCCTTTATGCACGACATCTTCCGGAAGTATCTGGATAGGTTCATGATTGTATATTTGGATGATATTTTGGTCTTTTCGGATGATTGGGAGTCTCATGTGAGGCAGGTCAGGATGGTATTCCAGGTCCTTCGTGCTAATGCGTTGTTTGTGAAGGGGTCTAAATGCCTCTTTGGAGTTCAGAAGGTTTCCTTTTTGGGCTTCATTTTTTCCCCTTCTACTATCGAGATGGACCCTGTTAAAGTTCAGGCCATTTATGATTGGACTCAACCTACATCTGTGAAGAGTCTTCAGAAGTTTCTGGGCTTTGCTAATTTTTACCGTCGCTTCATCGCTAATTTTTCTAGTGTGGTTAAGCCTTTGACTGATTTGACGAAGAAAGGCGCTGATGTGGTGAATTGGTCCCCTGCGGCCGTTGAGGCTTTTCAGGAGCTTAAACGTCGCTTTACTTCGGCCCCTGTGTTGCGTCAGCCAGATGTTTTTTCTCCCTTTTCAGGTCGAGGTTGATGCTTCTGAGATTGGGGCAGGGGCTGTTTTGTCTCAGAGAAGTTCGGATGGCTCTTTGATGAAGCCATGTGCTTTCTTTTCTAGAAAGTTTTCGCCTGCTGAGCGTAATTATGATGTCGGCAATCGGGAGTTGTTGGCTATGAAGTGGGCATTTGAGGAGTGGCGACATTGGCTTGAGGGAGCCAAACACCGCGTGGTGGTCTTGACTGATCACAAGAATCTGACTTACCTCGAGTCTGCCAAGCGGTTGAATCCTAGACAGGCTCGATGGTCGCTGTTTTTCTCCTGGTTCGATTTTGTGGTCTCATACCTTCCGGGATCTAAGAATGTGAAGGCTAATGCCCTTTCTAGGAGTTTTTTACCTGATTCTCCGGGAGTCCCTGAGCTGGCTGGTATTCTCAAAGAGGGGGTGATTCTGTCTGCCATTTCCCCTGATTTGCGGCGGGTGCTGCAGGAGTTTCAGGCTCATAGACCTGACCGCTGTCCAGTGGACAAACTGTTTGTCCCTGATAGATGGACTAGTAAAGTTATTTCTGAAGTTCATTGTTCAGTATTGGCTGGTCATCCTGGGATTTTTGGTACCAGAGATTTGGTTGCTAGATCCTTTTGGTGGCCTTCCTTGTCACGGGATGTGCGTTCTTTTGTGCAGTCCTGTGGGACTTGTGCTCGGGCCAAGCCTTGCTGTTCTCGTACCAGTGGGTTGCTTTTGCCTTTGCCTGTCCCGAAGAGGCCCTGGACGCATATTTCCATGGATTTTATTTCTGATCTTCCTGTCTCTCAAAGGATGTCCGTCATCTGGGTGGTTTGTGATCGGTTTTCTAAGATGGTCCATTTGGTACCCTTGCCTAAATTGCCTTCTTCCTCTGATTTGGTTCCATTATTTTTTCAGCATGTGGTTCGTTTGCATGGCATTCCGGAGAACATTGTGTCGGACAGAGGTTCCCAGTTTGTTTCTAGGTTTTGGCGGTCCTTTTGTCCTAAGATGGGCATTGATTTGTCATTTTCTTCAGCGTTCCATCCTCAGACAAATGGCCAAACCGAACGAACCAATCAGACCTTGGAAACCTACATGAGATGCTTTGTTTCTACTGAACAGGATGATTGGGTGACCTTCTTGCCATTGGCCGAGTTCGCCCTTAATAATCGGGCTAGTTCTGCTACTTTGGTTTCGCCTTTTTTTTGTAATTCTGGTTTTCATCCTCGTTTTTCTTCAGGGCAGGTTGAGCCTTCTGACTGTCCTGGTGTGGATTCTGTGGTGGACAGGTTGCAGCAAATTTGGACTCACGTGGTGGACAATTTGACGTTGTCTCAGGAGAAGGCGCAACGTTTTGCTAACCGCCGTCGCTGTGTTGGTCCCCGACTTCGTGTTGGGGATTTGGTTTGGTTGTCTTCTCGTTATGTTCCTATGAAGGTTTCTTCTCCTAAGTTCAAGCCTCGTTTCATTGGTCCTTATAAGATTTCTGAAATTATCAATCCTGTGTCGTTTCGTTTGGCCCTTCCAGCTTCTTTTGCCATCCATAATGTGTTCCATAGGTCGTTGTTGCGGAGATATGTGGCGCCTATGGTTCCTTCCGTTGATCCTCCTGCGCCGGTGTTGGTTGAGGGGGAGTTGGAGTATGTGGTGGAGAACATTTTGGATTCTCGTATTTCGAGACGGAAGCTTCAGTACCTGGTTAAATGGAAGGGCTATGGTCAGGAGGATAATTCCTGGGTTGTTGCCTCCGATGTCCATGCTGCCGATTTGGTTCGTGCCTTTCATTTGGCTCGTCCTGATCGGCCTGGGGGCTCTGGTGAGGGTTCGGTGACCGCTCCTCAAGGGGGGGTACTGTTGTGAATTCCGTTCTCGGGCTCCCTCCTGTGGTCGTGAATGGTACTTTGGTGAGTTCTGTCCTTGGACACCCTCTGGTGACTTTGAGTGGAACTGCTGATCTTTGAGGTTGGCTTTCTCAGCTGCCCTCGCTTATTGCTTCTGCTGGCTTCCCTATTTAACTCTGCCCAGGTCGTTAGTTCATGCCAGCTGTCAATGTCTCAGTACTGGTTCAGATCTCTCTTGGATTTCTCAGATGACCTGTCTACTCCAGCAGAAGCTAAGTCCCTGCTAGTTCATTTGCTGTTTATTGGTTTTTGAATATATTTCTCAGTACCTGCTATGTTTTTAGTCCAGCTTGCTATTATGATATTTCCTTGCTAGGTGGAAGCTCTGGGGGTGCAGAGCTGCACCTCCACACCGTGAGTCGGTGTGGAGGTCTTTTTGCACACTCTGCGTGGTTTTTGTAGTTTTTTAATACTGACCGCATAGTTCCCTTTCCTATCCTCTGTCTATCTAGAGAAGATTCGGCCTCCTTTGCTAAAATCTGTTTCATTCCTGTGTTTGTTACTTCCCTCTTAACTCACAGTCAATATTTGTGGGGGGCTACCTTTACTTTGGTAAATTTCTCTGAGGCAAGGTAGGCTGCTATTTCTATCTTTAGGGGTAGTTAGCTCTTAGGCTGTGAAGAGGTGTCTAGGGAGAGTTAGGCACGCTCCACGGCTATTTCTAGTGTTTGTGATAGGATTAGGGATTGCTTTCAGTAGAGTTTCCACCTCCTCAGAGCTTGTCCCAGGTTTTCGGTTTTAACCACCAGGTCATTTCGGGTGCTCCTAACCACCAGGTCCATAACAACCAGCAGAATAGTGAGTGCAGCTCTGGAGTATAATACTGGATGTAAGTCAGGATCAGTACAAGATAAGTAATGTAATGTATGTACACAGTGACTGCACCAGCAGAATAGGAAGTGCAGCTCTGGGGTATAATACAGGATGTAACTCAGGATCAGTACAGGATAAGTAATGTAATGTATGTACACAGTGACTGCACCAGCAGAATAGTAAGTGCAGCTCTGGGGTATAATACAGGATGTAACTCAGGATCAGTACAGGATAAGTAATGTAATGTATGTACACAGTGACTGTACCAGCAGAATAGTGAGGGCAGCTCTGGAGGATAATACAGGATGTAACTCAGGATCAGTACAGGATAAGTAATGTAATGTATGTACACAGTGACTGTACCAGTAGAATTGTGAGTGCAGCTCTGGAGTATAATACAGGATGCAACCATCATTAGCCATCAAGTTATGTATAGGTGCTTGTAATATCTGGGTACTTTTTGAAGATGTGTATTTTTAATGAGGTTGCTTTTTGATGTGTGTTAGAAAACACAATTTGTAGTATCACAGTTGTCTCATGTTATCAGCGCTCTGCAGCCGAAGCTGTCTTACTACCTTTATCCAGTTCTGAAGTGACCAAATCCACAGAGAAGTGTTTCTGACGTCACTCCTTGGGCACACTGGGATTTTTCCATTCTCACACCCCAGTCCATGCTCACATCTATTGTTGGAAATGTTTGAACAGTTGGACGTATTGTAGCTCAGGATATCACAGACCTTGTTACATGGAAATACCCAACACTTTTCATAATCTGTTTTCCATGGAGCGTCCCTTATGATCTGATCTAAAAGCCATAAGAGTCTCTGGGTCCCGAAATATTTCTCTAATGGCAGAAAGAATGACTCTAAGTGACAGGTGACGTTTAGGAAGTGACCTCACACAGTCTCCTGGGTGCTGTTATACACCTGACTGAATAGAATAAACTTTAGGAGAGTCTCAGGTCTGATCAGCTGGAATGTACGTTATTTTCTTCTGTGCTCCTCTATTAACACTTCCTGTTAGGTCACAGCATTAAAAAGTTTGTTTAATTTCTTGTACTGGAAAAAAAATGGATTCCGATTGGTTTCAGTGTGATTTTGGACCCCTTTTAATTAATGATTTGCAAAAAAAAAATGTCTGCGGTGGGAAGTGGTTAAAATCCATATTCGCAAACTCTAGTTACCCCCGTCAGTAAATGTTAGACTGCCCGTTTCTGTACATGAAGAGGGCTTCTCTGCTGTTATTGAAGGTAACAGACAAAATGGAGACTAATTTCTGTTGGTCGCAAATTCCCATTGCTTTTATGCACAAGTATTTGACAGGAAAAGCTGCTGATTGTTTAGCTTGTAAATGACTGAAAGTTATTTATATGGAATTTGGTTCATTTATTGCTCGGACAGGAATGGTGAAAAAAAAACGTCGCTATGATCTAGTCTGTGCAAATTATTTATAATTTTTTTGCAGGTCAGAAATCTATTTTGTAAATTATTTTGCTGCCGAATATTTTACTGAAGACTGATTTATAAAAGCTTTCATTGAACTCCATTATTACCGTATATACTCGGATATAAGCCGAGGCACCTACTTTTGCCACGGAAAACTGGGTAAGCTTATTGACTCGAGTATAAGCCGGGTATGCATTGTCCCCTCATTCCTGTCTTCCTATGCGTGGCTCCCCCTGTCCTTATGTGTTGCTCCCCTTGTCCTGTCCTGCTATGCGTGGCTCCCCCTGTCCTGGTAGGTGTGGCTCCCCCATCCTGTCCTGGTATGTGGCTCCCCCCCGTCCTGTCCTGGTATGTGTGGCTCCCCCTGTGGTATGCATGGCTTCCGCGGTCCCGCATGGCTCGGCTTCCCCAGCCCACATCGCTCGGCTCCCCCGGTCCCGCAAGGCTCGGCTCCCCGATCCCACAAGGCTCAGCTCCCCCGCTCCCGCATGGCTTTGCCCCCCCGGTCCCACTGGCTCGGCTCCCCCCCGTCCCATCGTTGTATGCATGGCTCACATTAAACCCCTCCTAACCCTCCCTGTCTTACTTACCCTCCTCGCGCCATCGCTGCATCTCCGTTGTCCCAGCGCCGGCAGCTCTCCTCTCCTTTGCTGAGCGGTCACGTGGTACCGCTCATTAAGGTAATGAATATGCTCTTCACCCCTATGAGAGTGGAGACGCGACCTTAATGAGCGGTTCCACGTGACCGCTCAGCCCAGAAAGGGAGAGCTGCCAGCGCCGAGATAATGGAGATGCAGCGACAGAGGGTGAGTATGATGTCTTCTGTTAGCCGATGGCTGCAGCTGTCACTGTGCCACAGCCGCCGGCTCCTGCCACTGCTCCACCGCTCCCCCTCCCGCGCCAGGTTTCTGGACAATTGACTCGTGTATAATCCGAGTGGGGCGTTTTCAGCACAAAAAATGTGCTGAAAATCTTGGCGTATACACGAGTATATACAGTAGTAAATATACATTAAAGGGGTTGTCCAGGCTTTCTGTATAATTTGTGTGTGTACCTAGGTAGCAGAATGCTGACAGTGTGTAATATATATTCCTGTCTGCATTCTGCATTATGTCCTAGATAGCACACCTAGTGAAGTGAGCAGCTGCCTCCTGATTCTGCAAGAGCTGCTCAGTCACCCACTAGAGTTCTCCTGTCTGGCAGAGACTAGTGGTAACTGCCCTCAGGTTCTGCCAGAACCTCCCCTTCCTGCCTCTTGCTCCAGCATACCCATGCAGCTCACAGGACAAGGCACTAGGCTGAAGGGGAATCACTCAGCTGATTGGAGGAACCAGGAAGGAAAAGGCTTCTACATAGGTGAGTATAATGTGCTGTGTGCATCCATCCATCCCTCCCTCAACTATCTATCCATCCTTTCATCATCCATCCATCTCTCCCTTAACCATCCGTCCATCCCTTCCTCATCCATCCATGCATCCACCACTATAGACTGAGGTTCTGCAGCAGCTGAAGTGTATGTATGTGGTATCTATGTAGATACACATCACTATAGACTCTTCACAGTAATTGTATGTCAGGGGTAATTTGAGGACATGTGAAGCTCTGTCACCACTGTGAATGTGATGTGGGGACATGTGAAGCTCTGTCACCACTGTGGATGTGATTTGGGGACATGTGAAGCTCTGTCATCACTGTGGATGTAATGTGATTTAATCACAGTTAAAAAAAAATAAATAAATTTAAAAAAAAGTAAAATAATAAACCAACATACACTCACCTGTCCGCCATAGTCCACATAACCCCGAGTGTCCCACGGCAATCTCACAAGTAGAACAGTCACATTGGAAGATGTGACTGCTCTACCCGGACGCTGGTGATACACTGACAGGAGGTAATCGCTCCCCCAGAGTATCAATGAGCTGCCGTGAGATAGTTCACCAGAGTTCATCAGCTGATCAGCTCCGATGCTCACTTACGGCACCGCTGCATAAAACTTTCTCACGGCAGCTCAGTGCTATACACTGCAGGAGTGATTATCTGAGTGAACCACATCAGTGACTACTCTCAAAGTCATCAGGATCATTGTGCGACCTTATCTTCTCTGCGGACAGGTGAGGAATATTGTGGTTTATTATTTTTTGTTGTTGCAGATGTTGGCATCGGTGCATTAGGCGTTCGGTCAGTATGGTTTAATTAAGATTCATTAAAGTGTGTGTCATTATTTCAAATAAAGGACTTTATTCTAGGTGTCTGTGTATTTATACCATATCATTATGGGGTTACTAATGGATAGGTGTCTTATAGATGCCTCTCCATTACTAATCCGTGGGCTTGATGTCACCTGACAATACAAAGGTGACACCAACCCCAGAAATATGAACCCCACTTGCCACCGTTACAGGGCAAGTGGGAAGAGCGAGGCTAAGCGCCAGATTTGACACATCTTATAGATGCTCCTTTTCTGGGGCGGCTGAGAGCTGATGTTTTTAATTTGGGAGGGGAACAATATCCATGGCCCCTTCCTAGGCTATTAATATCAGCCCGCAGCTTTCAGCCTTTGCTGGTTAGAATTTATAGGGGGACCCCAAGTCAAATTTTTTTGGGTCCCCCTATAAACTAGCCAGTAAAACCTAAGCAAACAGCTGTGAGTTGATATTAATAGCCTGGGAACCTTTATGGCTATTGGCTTCCCAGAATATTAACCCCTTCACCCCCGGAGCTTTTTCCGTTTTCGTTTTTCGCTCCCCTCCTTCCCAGAGCCATAACTTTTTTATTTTTCCGTCAATTTGGCCATGTAAGGGCTTATTTTTTGCGGGACGAGTTGTACTTTTGAACGACATCATTGGTTTTAGCATGTCGTGTACTAGAAAACGGGAAAAAAATTCCAAGTGCAGTGAAATTGCAAAAAAAGTGCAATCCCACACTTGTTTTTTGCTTGCCTATTTTGCTAGGTTCACTAAATGCTAAAACTGACCTGCCATTATGATTCTCCAGGTCACTACGAGTTCATAGACACCTAACATGACTAGGTTATTTTTCACCTAAGTGGTGAAAAAAAATTCCAAACTTTGCAAAAAACAAAACAAAATTGCGCCATTTTCCGATACTCGTAGCGTCTCCATTTTTCGTGATCTGGGGTCAGGTGAGGGCTTATTTTTTGCGTGCCGAGCTGGCGTTTTTAATGATAGCATTTTGGTGTAGATACGTTCTTTTGATCGCCCGTTATTGCATTTTAATGCAATGTCGTGGCGACCAAAAAAACGTAAATCTGGCGTTTCGAATTTTTTTCTCTTTACGCCATTTAGCGATCAGGTTAATGCTTTTTTTTTATTGATAGATCGGGCGATTCTGAACGCGGCGATACCAAATATGTGTAGGTTGGGGGTTTTTTTTATTGATTTATTTTGATTGGGGCGAAAGGGGGGTGATTTAAACTTTTATGTTTTTTTTATTTTTTTCACATTTTTAAAAACTTTTTTTTTTTACTTTTGCCATGCTTCTATAGCCTCCATGGGAGGCTAGAAGCAGGCACAGCCCGATCGGCTTTGCTACATAACAGCGATCATCAGATCGCTGTTATGTAGCTAAAATGCAGGTGTGCTGTGAGCGCCGACCACAGGGGGGCGCTCACAGCTACCGGCAATCAGTAACCATAGAGGTCTCAAGGACCTCTATGGTTACAATGGAGGAGCATCGCCGACCCCCGATCATGTGACGGGGGTCGGCGATGCGCTCATATCCGGCCGCACGGCCGGATGCGGTAGTTAAATGCCGCTGTCTGCGTTTGACAGCGGCATTTAACTAGTTAATAGCGGCGGGTGATCGCGATTTCATCCGCCGCTATTGCGCGCACATGTCAGCTGTAAAAAACAGCTGACATGTCGCAACTTTGATGTGCGCTCACCGCCGGAGCGCACATCAAAGCAGGGGTCCCGACATGTGACGTACTATTCCGTCACATGTCGGGAAGGGGTTAACATCAGCCGTCGGCTTTCCCTCTGTTGGTTATAGAAATTACGCAGGAGCCCACACAATTTTTTTTTCTTTAACCCTTTCCCGACCTTTGACGCAGCGTATGCGTCATGAAAACCTGTGCCAATCCGACCTGTGACGCAGCATATGCGTCATGGTCGGATCGCGTCCCTGCAGGCCGGGTGAAAGGGTTAACGCCAATTTCACCCGACATGCAGGGACAGGGGGAGTGGTACTACAGCCCAGGGGGGGTGGCTTGGCCCCCCCCCCCCCCCATGGCTACGATCGTTCTGATTGGCTGTTTCACTTTCAACAGCCAATCAGAGCAATCTGTAATATTTCACCAATGAAAATTGGTGAAATATTACAATCCAGCCATGGCTGATGCTGCAATAGCATCGACCATGGCTGGAGACCCCGATTTGGCCCCCCCAGCGACTGACGGCGGCGATCTGCAGCCGCCGTCAGTGTTCCGTACCCCTCCGTCCTGTCCCAAGCGCCTTCCTCTCCCCTCCGCCCCTCCCCCGTCCTCCGCTCCGCCCCCCGCTGTCCGATCGCATCCCGCCATACTTACGTAGTCCCGGTGTCCTCGGTCTTGCATGGGCGCCGCCATCTTTTAAAATGGCGGGCGCATGCGCAGTGCGCCCGCCAAATCTGCCGGCCGGTAGATTTGTTGCCTGTACATTTTGATCGCTGTGATAGGTTCTATCACAGCGATCAAAATAAAAAAAATAGTAAATAAACACCCCCCTTTATCACCCCCATAGGTAGGGACAATAATAAAATACAGAAAATATATTTATTTTTGTTTTTCCATTAGGGGTAGGGTTAGGGGTAGGGTTAGGGTTGCACTTAGGGTTAGGGTTGCACTTAGGGTTAGTGTTGCACTTAGGGTTGCACTTAGGGATAGGGTTGCACTTAGGGTTGCACTTAGGGATAGGGTTGCACTTAGGGTTGCACTTAGGGTTGCACTTAGGGATAGGGTTGCACTTAGGGCTAGGGTTGCACTTAGGGCTAGGGTTAGAATTAGGATTAGGGTTAGAATTAGGGTTGCAATTAGGGTTAGGGTTACAATTAGGGTTAGGGTTGGAATTAGGTTTAGAATTAGGCTATGTGCACACGGTGCGGATTTGGCTGCGGATCCGCAGCAGTTTTCCATGACGTTTACAGTACCACGTAAACCTATGGAAAACCAAATCCGCTGTGCCCATGGTGCGGAAAATACAGCGCGGAAACGCTGCGTTGTATTTTCCGCAGCATGTCAATTCTTTGTGCGGATTCCGCAGTGTTTTACACCTGCTCCATAATAGGATTCTGCAGGTGAAATCCACACAAAAAACACTGGAAATCCGTGGTAAATCCGCAGGTAAAGCGCAGTGCTTTTTACCTGCAGATTTTTCAAAAACGGTGCGGAAAAATCCACACACAAATCCGCAACGTGGGCACATAGCCTTAGGGTTAGGGTTGGAATTAGAGTTAAGACTAGGGTTAGGGGTGTGTTGGGGTTAGGGTTGGGATTAGGGTTAGGGGTGTGTTGGGGTTAGTGTTGGAGTTAGAATTGAGGGGTTTCCACTGTTTAGGCACATCAGGGGGTCTCCAAACGCGACATGGCGCCACGATTGATTCTAGCCAATCTTGCGTTGAAAAAGTCAAATGGTGCTCTCTCCCTTCCGAGCCCGACATGTGCCCAAACAGTGGTTTACCCCCACATATGGGGTACCAGCGTACTCAGGAGAAACTGGACAACAACTTTTGGGGTCCAATTTCTCCTGTAACCCTTGGGAAAATAAAAAATTGTGGGCTAAAAAATTATTTTTGAAGGAAGAAAAATGATTTTTTTTATTTTCACGGCTCTGCGTTATAAACTTCTGTGAAGCACTTGGGGGTTCAAAGTGCTCACCACACATCTAGATAAGTTCCTTTTGGGGATCTAGTTTCCAAAATGGGGTCACTTGTGGGGGGTTTCTACTGTTTAGGCACATCAGGGGCTTTGCAAACGCAACGTGACGCCCGCAGAGAATTCCATCAAAGTCTGCATTTCAAAACGTCACTACTTCACTTCCGAGCCCCGACATGTGCCCAAACAGTGGTTTACCCCCACATATGGGGTATCCGCGTACTCAGGAGAAACTGGACAACAACTTTTGGGGTCAAATTTCTCCTGTTAGCCTTGGGAAAATAAAAAATTGCGGGCTAAAAAATCATTTTTGAGAAAAGAAAAATTATTTTTTATTTTCATGGCTCTGCGTTATAAACTTCTGTGAAGCACCTGGGGGTTTAAAGTGCTCACTATGCATCTAGATAAGTTCCTTGGGGGGTCTAGTTTCCAAAATGGCATCACTTGTGGGGGAGCTCCAATGTTTAGGCACACAGGGGCTCTCCAAACGCGACATGGTGTCTGCTAACGATTGGAGCTAATTTTCCATTCAAAAAGTCAAATGGCGCGCCTTCCCTTCCGAGCCTTGCCGTGCGCCCAAACAGTGCTTTACCCCCACATATGAGGTATCAGCGTACTCAGGAGAAATTGCCCAACAAATTTTAGGATCCATTTTATCCTGTTGCCCATGTGAAAATGAAAAAATTGAGGCTAAAATAATTTTTTTTGTGAAAAAAAAGTACTTTTTCATTTTTACGGATCAATTTGTGAAGCACCTGAGGGTTTAAAGTGCTCACTATTCCTCTATATAAGTTCCTTGGGGGGTCTAGTTTCCAAAATGGGGTCACTTGTGGGGGAGCTCCAATGTTTAGGCACACAGGGGCTCTCCAAACGTGACATGGTGTCCGCTAACGATGGAGATAATTTTTCATTCAAAAAGTCAAATGGCGCTCCTTCCCTTCCGAGCCCTGCTGTGTGCCCAAACAGTGGTTTACCCCCACATATGAGGTATCCGCGTACTTAGTACAAATTGGACAACAACTTTCGTGGTCCAGTTTCTCCTTTTACCCTTGGGAAAATAAAAAAATTGTTGCTAAAAGATCATTTTTGTGACTAAAAAGTTAAATGTTCATTTTTTCCTTCCATGTTGCTTCTGCTGCTGTGAAACACCTGAAGGGTTAATAAACTTCTTGAATGTGGTTTTGAGCACCTTGAGGGGTGCAGTTTTTAGAATGGTGTCACTTTTGGGTATTTTCAGCCATATAGAACCCTCAAACTGACTTCAAATGTGAGGTGGTCCCTTAAAAAAATGGTTTTGTAAATTTTGTTGTAAAAATGAGAAATCACTGGTCAAATTTTAACCCTTATAACTTCCTAGCAAAAAAAAAATTTTGTTTCCAAAATTGTGCTGATGTAAAGTAGACATGTGGGAAATGTTATTTATTAATTATTTTGTGTCACATAACTCTCTGGTTTAACAGAATAAAAATTCAAAATGTGAAAATTAAGGAATTTTCAAAATTTTCGCCAAATTTCCATTTTTTTTTTCATAAATAAACGCAGAAATTATCGACCTAAATTTACCACTAACATGAAGCCCAATATGTCACGAAAAAACAATCTCAGAATCGCTAGGATCCGTTGAAGCGTTCCTGAGTTATTACCTCATAAAGGGACACTGGTCAGAATTGCAAAAAATGGCCAGGTCATTAAGGTCAAAATAGGCTGGGTCATGAAGGGGTTAAAATTAACATTTGCTGTTTGATTACAGCCTATGCAAGTTCGTTCCGTTAACGCTCCAACATAGGCTGGTGACAATGTGTGTTTGTGTTTTCTTATCGTCTTAGTAATGAGGGTGTTGGGCTGACACCATTTCATTGCTTAAGGCCCCGTCACACATAGCGACGCTACAGCGATACAGACAACGATGCCGATCGCTGCAGCGTCGCTGTTTAGTCGCTGTGTGGTCGCTGGAGAGCTGTCACACAGACCGCTCTCCAGCGACCAACGATTCCGAGGTCCCCGGGTAACCAGGGTAAACATCGGGTTGCTAAGCGCAGGGCCGCGCTTAGTAACCCGATGTTTACCCTGGTTACCAGTGTAAAATGTAAAATAACAAACAGTACATGCTCACCTGCGCGTCCCCCGGCGTCCGCTTCCTGCACTGACTGAGCGCCGGCCCTAACAGCAGAGCGGTGACGTCACCGCTGTGCTGTACTTTCACTTCACGGCCGGCAGTCAGTCAGTGCGGGAAGCGGACGGCAAGGGACCTGACGGACACCGGAATGTGAGTATGTACTGTTTTTTTTTACATTTACGATGGTAACCAGGGTAAACATCGGGTTACTAAGCGCGGCCCTGCACTTAGTAACCCGATGTTTACCCTGGTTACCAGTGAAGACATCGCTGAATCCGTGTCACACACACCGATTCAGCGATGTCAGCAAGACCTCAACGACCAAAAAAAGGTCCAGGCCATTCCGACACGACCAACGATCTCACAGCAGGGGCCGGGTCGCTGGTACGTGTCAAACATAGCGAGATCGCTACTGAGGTCGCTGTTGCGTCACAAAACTTGTGACTCAGCAGCGATCTCGCTAGCGATCTCGCTATGTGAGACGGGGCCTTAAGGCCCCGTCTCACATAGCGAGATCGCTAGCGAGATCGCTGCTGAGTCACAAGTTTTGTGACGCAACAGCGACCTCCATAGCGATCTCGCTATGTGTGACACGTACCAGCGATCAGGCCCCTGCTGCGAGATCGCTGGTCGTGTCGGAATGGCCTGGACCTTTTTTTGGTCGTTGAGGCCCCGCTGACATCGCTGAATCGGTGTGTGTGACACCGATCCAGCGATGTCTTCACTGGTAACCAGGGTAAACATCGGGTTACTAAGCGCAGGGCCGCGCTTAGTAACCCGATGTTTACCCTGGTTACCAAAAAAAACAAACAGTACATACTCGCCTTTCGGTGTCCAGGTCCCTTGCCGTCTGCTTCCTGCTCTCACTGACTCCCGGCCGTACAGTGAGAAGTGAGAGCACAGCAGTGACGTCACCGCTGCGCTCTGCTCTCACAGTACGGCGGCTCAGTCAGAGCAGGAAGCAGACGGCAAGGGACCTGGACACCGAAAGGCGAGTATGTAGTGTTTGTTTTTTTTGGTAACCAGGGTAAACATCGGGTTACTAAGCGCGGCCCTGCGCTTAGTAACCCGATGTTTACCCTGGTTACCCGGGTGCTGCAGGGGGACTTCGGCATCGTTGAAGACAGTTTCAACGATGCCGAAGTCGTTCCCCTGATCGTTGGTCGCTGGGGAGAGCTGTCTGTGTGACAGCTCCCCAGCGACCACACAGCGACTTACCAACGATCACGGCCAGGTCATATCGCTGGTCGTGATCGTTGGTAAATCGCTTAGTGAGACGGGGCCTTTAAGCCTAGGTAGGGCTAGATGTCACTGACAACTGCTGACACTAAGCCCTAATCCCATTACCCTGATGCTGCTGCATCAGCATGAAAAAGGTGGTGTTGAACCAAGAAATTAGATCACAAAACTTTTTTTTTTTAAATATCTTTATTTAGCTCAAAAAAGCCTTTATTGCTGTAATAATACTAAAAATTTAATTTATATAGCGCCAACATATTCCGCAGCACTTTACATTATAGAGGGGACTTGTACAGACAATAGACATTACAGCATAACAATAAACACAGATCAAAACAGATACCAACAGGAATGAGGACCCTGCTCCCAAGCTTACAGTCTATGAGGAAAAAGAGGAGACACGAGAGGTGGATGGTAACAATTCCTCTCGTTGTTTGGTCCAGCCATAGTGTAACATTCGGGTGTTCATGTAATGCTGCATAAACCAGTTATCAGCCTAATTATGTAACAGTACAGACACAGAGGGCTATTAAATGCATAAAGCGTCTGAGAACATGATGCGAGGAACCTGACTATGGTTTAATTTTTTTGAATGGGCCACACAGGGATAGTTAGGTTAATGCGTTTATGCAGTAGGCCAGTCTGAACAAATGCATTTTTAGGACACACTTAAAACTTTGGGGATTGGGCATTAATCTTATTAACCTGGGTAGTGCATTCCAGAGAATTAGCGCAGCACGTGAAAAGTTTTGGAGACAGGAGTGTTAGGTTCTAATTTTTGAGGATGCTAACCTCAGGTCACTAGCAGAACGGAGGGCACGGGTAGGGTGGTAGGCTGAGACCAGGGAGGAGATGTAGGGCGGTGCTGAGCCATGGAATGCTTCGTGGATGAGGGTAGTAAGTTTGTACTGGATTCTGGAGTGGATGGGTAACCAGTGTAATGACTGGCACAGGGTAGAGGCATCGGTATAACGATTGGTGAGGAATATGATCCTGGCTGCAGCATTCAGGACAGATTGGAGAGGGGAGAGTTTGGTAAGAGGGTGGCCGATTAGTAGAGAGTCACAATAGTCCAGACGAGAATGAATAAGAAACAGTTCGAGTTTTTGCAGAGTCGAAAGTAAGAAGAGGTCGAATTCTAGAAATGGTTTTGAGGTGCAGATAACAAGAGCGAGCCAGTGATTGGATGTGGGGGGTGAATGAAAGCTCGGAATCTAAGTATGACCCCCAAGGCAGCGGGCATGTTGCTGGGGAGTAATGGTGGAACCACACACGCAAATGGCAATGTCGGGCATAGGTACATTAGTAGAGGGAGGAAACACAAGGAGTTCAGTTTTTGACAGGTACAAAAACGCATGCCGCAGACTTTGCCGTAGACATTTCTGCAAGCAAATATTCAACGCGTTCACGTAGCCTAACAGGACCTACCTCCCCTCACTGAAAACAGTAGTCTTAAAAATAAAATATATCACAGCAGTAATAATATTCCTTAATTAACCCCTATAGTAATAATGTCTTATATCCTGTTACCTTCCTGTAATAGCGTCCCCCATCCTGGCCCCCATGTGTCTCATTATTGGTCTCCATCCTGTCTCCTTATATGTCCTCTCATCATTTCCTCATATATTTTCTCTCATCCTGCCCCCCTATATGTCCATTCATCCTGCCCCCATATATGTCCTCTCATCCTGCCCCCATATATATCCTCTCATCCTGCCCCCATATATGTCCTCTCATCCTGCTCCCCTATATGTCCTCTCATCCTGCCCCATATATGTCCTCTCATCCTGCCCCATATATGTCCTCTCATCCTGCCCCATATATGTCCTCTCATCCTGCCCCCATATATGTCCTCTCATCCTGCTCCCCTGTTTGTCCTCTCTTCCTGCCCCCATATACAGGGGTTGGACAAAGTAATAGAAACACCTGGAAACAATAACAAAAGTTAGTTTAATATGGTGTATGTCCACCTTTTGCGGCAATTGCAGCCTCAGTTCTCCGAGGTATGGATTCATACAAGGTGTGAATTGTTTCCAAAGGAATTTTAGCCCATTCTGCAGTTAAAACACCCTCCAGTTCTTTGAGTGACGATGGCGGCGGAAATTGACGTCTAACTTGAATCTCTAAAATCGACCATAAATGCTCAAAATGTTGAGGTCTGGGGATTGTGGGGGCCAGATGAGATGCTCAACTTCATTAGAATGTTCATCGTGCCATGCTTTAACGATTCTAGCTGTATGAATTGGTGCATTATCATCCTGAAAGATGGCGTTCCCCTCCAGGAACAGTGCTTGAACCACTGGATGCACTTGGTCGCCCCAAAATGCCTAAATAATCTCGGCTGTTAATCCTTCCATGAAGGGATATCATTGGCCTGGTGGATCTCCACGAAATAGCACCCCAGATCATCACAGAACCTCCGCCATGTTTTACGGTTGGGAGAAGGCAGTCTGGATGGAATGCTTCTTTCGGCTGTCTCCAAACGTACACTCGGCCGGAGGTCGGAAATAGGGTAAACGATGATTCGTCTGAGAATATCACATGTTTCCACTGCTCGAGAGACCAATTCTGGAGGTTTCTACACCACTTTAAACGCTTGGAAACATTTGTTATTGAGAGCATCGGTTTTCTAATTGCAGCTCATCTGTGGAATCCAGATTTGTACAGCTCCCGACGAACAATTTTCGTGGAAACTGGGTTCTGTTGGTGTTCATTGAGCTCAGCAGTGATTTTCGGATCCGTGGTCTTGCGATCCTCTCTCACAATTCGCTTTAGAGTCCGACGATCTCTCTCAGTCAACTTTGACTTTCGGCGGTGCTTTGCTGCGGACGTTTTTCCTTCTCTTTTAAACGCAGTTATTACTTTGGAGACAGTACCTCTTGACACGCCAAGCATTCGGGCACTTTCTGTTACACTAGCGCCTGCCATACGAGCACCAACAATTTGGCCTCTTTGAAAATCCGAGAGGTCTGCCATTGGTATCAGGTTCTCATCAATATTCTTAGAATTATGCAAAACAAGCAGTTAATTTACATACACATATCACATAGCACAAATAATCAACTACAAAACATTACCATATGTCACAGTTTGCATGTTTATCACATGTTCGAAGATTATGATGCCAAAACGTTAGGTGTTTCCATTATTTTGTCCAACCACTGTATGTACTTTCATCCTGCCCCATATATGTCCTCTCATCCTGCCCCATATATGTCCTCTCATCCTGCCCCCATATATGTCCTCTCATCCTGACCACATATATGTCCTCTAATCCTCTCTTCCTGCCCCATATATGTCCTCTCTTCCTGCCCCATATATGTCCTCTCATCCTGCCCCATATATGTCCTCTCATCCTGCCCCCATATATGTCCTCTCATCCTGACCACATATATGTCCTCTAATCCTCTCTTCCTGCCCCATATATGTCCTCTCACCCTGCCCCATATATGTCCTCTCATCCTGCTCCCCTGTATGTCCTCTCATCCTGCCCCATATATGTACTCTCATCCTGCTCCCCTATATGTCCTCTCATCCTGCCCCATATATGTCCTCTCATCCTGCTCCCCTGAATGTCCTCTCATCCTGCCCCATATATGTACTCTCATCCTGCTCCCCTATATGTCCTCTCATCCTGCCCCCATGTATGTCCTCTCATCCTGCTCCCCTATATGTCCTCTCATCCTGCCCCATATATGTCCTCTCATCCTGCTCCCCTGTATGTCCTCTCATCCTGCCCCATATATGTTCTTTCATCCTGCCCCATATATGTACTCTCATCCTGCTCCCCTATATGTCCTCTCATCCTGCCCCCATATATGTCCTCTCATCCTGCTCCCCTATATGTCCTCTCATCCTGCCCCATATACAGTTAGGTCCATATATATTTGGACAGAGACAACATTTTTCTAATTTTGGTTATAGACATTACCACAATGAATTTTAAACAAAACAATTCAGATGCAGTTGTAGTTCAGACTTTCAGCTTTCATTTGAGGGTATCCACATTAAAATTGGATGAAGGGTTTGGGAGTTTCAGCTCCTTAACATGTGCCACCCTGTTTTTAAAAGGACCAAAAGTAATTGGACAGATTCAATAATTTTAAATAAAATGTTCATTTCTAGTACTTGGTTGAAAATCCTTTGTTGGCAATGACTGCCTGAAGTCTTGAACTCATGAACATCACCAGACGCTGTGTTTCCACCTTTTTGATGCTCTGCCAGGCCTTCACTGCGGTGGTTTTCAGTTGCTGTTTGTTTGTGGGCCTTTCTGTCTGAAGTTTAGTCTTTAACAAGTGAAATACATGCTCAATTGGGTTGAGATCAGGTGACTGACTTGGCCATTCAAGAATATTCCACTTCTTTGCTTTAATAAACTCCTGGGTTGCTTTGGCTTTATGTTTTGGGTCATACTCCATCTGTACAATGAAATGACGACCAATCAGTTTGGCTGCATTTGGCTGGATCTGAGCACACAGTATGGCTCTGAATATCTCAGAATTCATTCGGCTGCTTCTGTCCTGTGTCACATCATCAATAAACACTAGTGACCCAGTGCCACTGGCAGCCATGCATGCCCAAGCCATCACACTGCCTCCGCCGTGTTTTACAGAGGATGTGGTATGCTTTGGATCATGAGCTGTACCACGCCTTCGCCATACTTTTCTCTTTCCATCATTCTGGTAGAGGTTGATCTTGGTTTCATTTGTCCAAAGAATGTTCTTCCAGAACTGTGCTGGCTTTTTTAGATGTTTTTTAGCAAAGTCCAGTCTAGCCTTTTTATTCTTGATGCTTATGAGTGGCTTGCACCGTGCAGTGAACCCTCTGTATTTACTTTCATGCAGTCTTCTCTTTATGGTAGGTTTGGATATTGATATGCCGACCTCCGGGAGAGTGTTGTTCACTTGGTTGGCTATTGTGAAGGGGTTTCTCTTCACCATGGAGATTACTCTGCGATCACCCACCACTGTTGTCTTCCGTGGGCGCCCAGGTCTTTTTGCATTGATGAGTTCACCAGTGCTTTCTTTCTTTCTCAGGATATACCAAACTGTAGATTTTGCCACTCCTAATATTGTAGCAATTTCTCGGATGGGTTTTTTCTGTTTTCGTAGCTTAAGGATGGCTTGTTTCACCTGCATGGAGAGCTCCTTTGACCGCATGTTTACTTCACAGCAAAACCTTCCAAATGCAAGCACCACACCTCAAATAAACTCCAGGCCTTTTATCTGCTTAATTGAGAATGACATAACGAAGGGATTGCCCACACCTGTCCATGAAATAGCCTTGGAGTCAATTGTCCAATTACTTTTGGTCCCTCTAAAAACAGGGTGGCACATGTTAAGGAGCTGAAACTCCTAAACCCTTCATCCAATTTTAATGTGGATACCCTCAAATGAAAGCTGAAAGTCTGAACTTCAACTGCATCTGAATTGTTTTGTTTAAAATTCATTGTGGTGATGTCTATAACCAAAATTAGAAAAATTTTGTCTCTGTCCAAATATATATGGACCTAACTGTATGTCCTCTCATCCTGCTCCCCTGTATGTCCTCTCATCCTGCCCCCATATATGTCCTCTCATCCTGCCCCATATATGTCCTCTCATCCTGCCCCCATATATGTCCTCTCATCCTGCCCCCATATATGTCCTCTCATCCTGCCCCATATATGTCCTCTCATCCTGCCCCATATATGTCCTCTCATCCTGCCCCCATATATGTCCTCTCATCCTGCCCCCAAATATGTCCTCTCATCCTGCCCCATATATGTCCTCTCATCCTGCTTCCCTATATGTCCTCTCATCCTGCCCCTATATATGTCCTCTCATCCTGCCCCCATATATGTCCTGTCATCCTGCCCCCATATATGTCCTCTCATCCTGCCCCCATATATGTCCTGTCATCCTGCCCCTATATATGTCCTCTCATCCTGCCCGCATATATGTCCTGTCATCCTGCCCCCATATGTGTCCTCTCATCCTGCCCCATATGTGTCCTCTCATCCTGCCCCATATATGTCCTCTCATCCTGCCCCCATATGTCCTCTCATCCTGACCATATATATATCCTCTAATCCTCTCTTCCTGCCCCATATATGTCCTCTCATCCTGCTCCCCGTATGTCCTCTCATCCTGCCCCCATATATGTCCTCTCATCCTGCCCCATATATGTACTCTCATCCTGCCCCATATATGTACTCTCATCCTGCCCCCATATATGTCCTCTCATCCTGCCCCCAAATATGTCCTCTCATCCTGCCCCCATATATGTCCATTCATCCTGCCCCCATATATGTCCTCTCATCCTGCCCCATATATGTCCTCTCATCCTGCTCCCCTATATGTCCTCTCATCCTGCCACCATATATGTCCTCTCATCCTGCTCCCCTATATGTCCTCTGATCCTGCCCCATATATGTCCTCTCATCCTCCTCCACTATATGTCCTCTCATCCTGCTCCCCTATATGTCCTCTCACCCTGCCCCATATATGTCCTCTCATCCTGCTCCCCTGTATGTCCTCTCATCCTGCCCCCATATATGTCCTCTCATCCTGCTCCCCTGTATGTCCTCTCATCCTGCTCCCCTGTATGTCCTCTCATCCTGCCCCATATATGTACTCTTATCCTGCCCCCATATATGTCCTCTCATCCTGCCCCCATATATGTCCTCTCATCCTGCACCATATATGTCCTCTCATCCTTCCCCCATATATGTCCTCTCTTCCTGCCCCCATATATGTCCTCTCATCCTGCTCCCCGTATGTCCTCTCATCCTGCCCCCATGTATGTCCTCTCATCCTGCCCCATATATGTACTCTCATCCTGCCCCATATATGTACTCTCATCCTGCCCCCATATATGTCCTCTCATCCTGCCCCCAAATATGTCCTCTCATCCTGCCCCATATATGTCCTCTCATCCTGCTCCCCTATATGTCCTCTCATCCTGCCCCCATATATGTCCATTCATCCTGCCCCCATATATGTCCTCTCATCCTGCCCCATATATGTCCTCTCATCCTGCTCCCCTATATGTCCTCTCATCCTGCCACCATATATGTCCTCTCATCCTGCTCCCCTATATGTCCTCTGATCCTGCCCCATATATGTCCTCTCATTCTGCTCCCCTGTATGTCCTCTCATCCTGACCCCATATAAGTCTTCTCATCCTGCCCCCCTGTATGTCCTCTCATTCTGCCCCCATATATGTCCTCTCATCCTGCTCCCCTGTATGTCCTCTCATCCTGCCCCATATATGTCCTCTCATCCTGCTCCCCGTATGTCCTCTCATCCTGACCCCATATATGTCCTCTCATCCTGCCCACATATATGTACTCTTATCCTGCCCCATATATGTACTCTCATCCTGCCCCCATATATGTCCTCTCATCCTGCCCCCAAATATGTCCTCTCATCCTGCTGCCCTATATGTCCTCTCATCCTGCCCCCATATATGTCCATTCGTCCTGCCCCATATATGTCCTCTCATCCTGCCCCATATATGTCCTCTCATCCTGCTCCCCTATATGTCCTCTCATCCTGCCCCCATATATGTCCTCTCATCCTGCTCCCCTATATGTCCTCTGATCCTGCACCATATATGTCCTCTCATTCTGCTCCCCTGTTTGTCCTCTCATCCTGACCCCATATATGTCCTCTCATCCTGCCCCCATATATGTCCTCTCATCCTGCCCCCATATATGTCCTCTCATCCTGACCCCATATATGTCCTCTCATCCTGCCCCCATATATGTCCTCTCATCCTGCCCCCTTATATGTACTCTCATCCTGCCCCATATATGTCCTCTCATCCTGCCCCATATATGTCCTCTCATCCTGCCCCATATATGTCCTCTCATCCTGCCCCATATATGTCCTCTCATCCTGCCCCCATATATGTCCTCTCATCCTGACCATATATATGTCCTCTAATCCTCTCATCCTGCCCCATATATGTCCTCTCATCCTTCCCCTATATATGTCCTCTCATCCTGACCACATATATGTCCTCTCATCCTGTCCACATATGTCCTCTCATCCTGTCCACATATATGTCCTCTCATCCTGACCCCATATATGTCCTCTCATCCTGACCCCATATATGTCCTCTCATCCTGCCCCCTTATATGTCCTCTCATCCTGCCCCCATATATGTCCTCTCATCCTGCCCCATATATGTCCTCTCATCCTGACGCCATATACAGTTATATGGAAAAGTTTGGGCACCCCTATTAATCTTGAGCTTAATGTTTTATAAAAATAGTTTTTTTTGCAACAGCTATTTCAGTTTCATATATCTAATAACTGTTGGACACAGTAATGGTTCTGCTTTGAAATGAGGTTTATTGTACTAACAGAAAATGTGCAATCTGCATTCAAACAAAATTTGACAGGTGCATAAGTATGGGCACCTCACCAGAAAAGTGACATTAATATTTAGTAGATCCTCCTTTTGCAAAAATAACAGCCTCTAGTCGCTTCCTGTAGCTTTTAACGAGTTCCTGGATCCTGGATGAAGGTATTTTTGACCATTCCTCTTTACAAAACAATTCCAGTGCAGTTAAGTTTTATGGTCGCCGAGCATGGACAGCCCTCTTCAAGTGATCCCACAGATGATGCTCAATGATATTCAGGTCTGGGGACTGGGATGGCCATTCTAGAACAGTGTAATTGTTCCTCTGCATGAATGCCTGAGTAGATTTGGAGTGGTGTTTTGGATCATTGTCTTGCTGAAAGATCCATCCCCTGCGTAACTTCAACTTTGTCACGATTCTTGAACATTATTGTCAAGAATCTGCTGATACTGAGAGGAATCCATGCGTCCCTCAACTTTAACAAGATTCCCGGTGCCGGCATTGGCCACACAGCCCCAAAGCATGATGGAACCTCCACCAAATTTTACTGTGGGTAGCAAGTGTTTTTTTTGGAATGCTGTGTTTTTTTGCCGCAATGCATAACGCCTTTTTATATGACCAAACAACTCAATCTTGGTTTCATCAGTCCACAGGACCTTCTTCCAAAAAGAAATTGGCTTCTCCAAATGTGCTTTTGCATACCTCAGCCGACTCTGTTTGTGGCGTCCTTGCAGAAACGGCTTCTTTCGCATCACTCTCCAATACAGCTTCTCCTTGTGCAAAGTGCGTTGTATAGTTGACCGATGCACAGTGACACCATCTGCAGCAAGTTGATGCTGCAGCTCTCTGGAGGTGGTCTGAGGATTGTCCTTGACTGATCTCACCATTCTTCTTCTCTGCCTTTCTGATGTTTTTCTTGGCCTGCCACTTCTGGCCTTAACAAGAACTGTACCTGTGTTCTTCCATTTCCTTACTATGTTCCTCACAGTGGAAATTGACAGGTTAAATCTCTTAGACAGCTTTTTGTATCCTTCCCCTGAACAACTATGTTGACTAATCTTTGTTTTCAGTTCATTTGACAGCTGTTTTGAGGAGCCCATGATGTCACTCTTCAGAGGAGATTCAAACAGGAGAACAACTTGCAAGTGGCCACTTTAAGTAGCTTTTCTCATGATTGCATACACCTGGCTATGAAGTTCAAAGCTCAATGAGGTTACAAAACCAAAAAAAGTGCTTTAGTAAGTCAGTAAAAAGTAGGTAGGAGTATTTAAAACAAGAAAATGATAAGGGTATGTTTCCACGGTCAGGAAACGCTGCTTGTTTGACGCTGCGCAGAGCTGCAGCGTCAAACAAGCAGCGTCCAGATGTTCCAGCATAGTGGAGGGGATTTGATGAAATCCCGTCTCCACTATGCGTGGAAACCCGCACGCGGCGGCCCTGCGACTACGGACATGCTGCGCGTCTTTTCAGATCGCAGCATGTCCGTACACCTTGCGGGGACGCAGCGTCCCCACAAGGCATATCACAGGGCCCTATGGCGAGGGGTGCGATGATCCCGGATGTGTACTGTACACATCCGGCACCATCGCGTCCCAGAAAGGGGGCGGGGCTTAGCGCCGAGCGGCTTCGCCGCTGCGGCGATACCGCCGGCCATCCTGAGCGTGGAGACATAGCCTAAGGGTGCCCATACTTATGCACCTGTCAAATTTTGTTTGAATGCAGATTGCACATTTTCTGTTAGTACAATAAACCTCATTTCAAGGCAGAAACATTACTGTGTCCAACAGTTATTAGATATATGAAACTGAAATAGCTGTTGCAAAAAAACCTATTTTTATAAAACATTAAGCCTAAGATTAATAGGGGTGCCCAAACTTTTTCATATAACTGTATGTCCTCTCATCCTGCCCCCATATATGTCCTCTCATCCTGCCCCCATATATGTCCTCTCATCCTGCCCCCATATATGTCCTCTCATCCTGCCCCACATAAGTCCTCTCATCCTGCTCCCCGTATGTCCTCTCATCCTGACGCCATATATGTCCTCTCATCCTGCCCCATATATGTCCTCTCATCCTGCTCCCCTGTATGTCCTCTCATCCTGCCCCCATATATGTCCTCTCATCCTGCCACCATATATGTTCTTTCATCCGGCCCCATAAATGTCCTCTCATCCTGCCCCCATATATGTCCTCTCATCCTGCCCCCATATATGTCCTCTCATCCTGCCCCATATATGTCCTCTCATCCTTCTCCATATATGTCCTCTCATCCTGCTCCCCGTATGTCCTCTCATCCTGCCCCCATATATGTCCTTTCATCCTGACTACATATATGTCCTCTAATCCTCTCTTCCTGCCCCATATATGTCCTCTCATCCTGCCCCATATATGTCCTCTCATCCTGCCCCATATATGTTCTCTCATCCTGCCCCATATATGTCCTCTCATCCTGCCCCCATATATGTCCTTTCATCCTGACCACATATATGTCCTCTAATCCTCTCTTCCTGCCCCATATATGTTCTCTCATCCTGCCCCATATATGTCCTCTCATCCTGCCCCCATATATGTCCTCTCATCCTGCCCCCATTTATGTCCTCTCATCCTGCCCCATATATGTCCTCTCATCCTGCTCCCCGTATGTCCTCTCATCCTGACGCCATATATGTCCTCTCATCCTGCCCCATATATGTCCTCTCATCCTGCTCCCCTGTATGTCCTCTCATCCTGCCCCCATATATGTCCTCTCATCCTGCCACCATATATGTTCTTTCATCCGGCCCCATATATGTCCTCTCATCCTGCCCCATATATGTCCTCTCATCCTTCTCCATATATGTCCTCTCATCCTGCTCCCCGTATGTCCTCTCATCCTGCCCCCATATATGTCCTTTCATCCTGACCACATATATGTTCTCTAATCCTCTCTTCCTGCCCCATATATGTCCTCTCATCCTGCCCCATATATGTCCTCTCATCCTGCCCCCATATATGTCCTCTCATCCTGCCCCCATATATGTCCTCTCATCCTGCCCCATATATGTCCTCTCATCCTGCTCCCCGTATGTCCTCTCATCCTGACGCCATATATGTCCTCTCATCCTGCCCCATATATGTCCTCTCATCCTGCTCCCCTGTATGTCCTCTCATCCTGCCCCCATATATGTCCTCTCATCCTGCCACCATATATGTTCTTTCATCCGGCCCCATATATGTCCTCTCATCCTGACGCCGTATATGTCCTCTCATCCTGCCCCATATATGTCCTCTCATCCTGCTCCCCTGTATGTCCTCTCATCCTGCCCCCATATATGTCCTCTCATCCTGCCACCATATATGTTCTTTCATCCGGCCCCATAAATGTCCTCTCATCCTGCCCCCATATATGTCCTCTCATCCTGCCCCCATATATGTCCTCTCATCCTGCCCCCATATATGTCCTCTCATCCTGCCCCATATATGTCCTCTCATCCTTCTCCATATATGTCCTCTCATCCTGCTCCCCGTATGTCCTCTCATCCTGCCCCCATATATGTCCTTTCATCCTGACTACATATATGTCCTCTAATCCTCTCTTCCTGCCCCATATATGTCCTCTCATCCTGCCCCATATATGTCCTCTCATCCTGCCCCATATATGTTCTCTCATCCTGCCCCATATATGTCCTCTCATCCTGCCCCCATATATGTCCTTTCATCCTGACCACATATATGTCCTCTAATCCTCTCTTCCTGCCCCATATATGTCCTCTCATCCTGCCCCATATATGTCCTCTCATCCTGCCCCCATATATGTCCTCTCATCCTGCCCCCATATATGTCCTCTCATCCTGCCCCATATATGTCCTCTCATCCTGCTCCCCGTATGTCCTCTCATCCTGACGCCATATATGTCCTCTCATCCTGCCCCATATATGTCCTCTCATCCTGCTCCCCTTTATGTCCTCTCATCCTGCCCCCATATATGTCCTCTCATCCTGCCACCATATATGTTCTTTCATCCGGCCCCATATATGTCCTCTCATCCTGCCCCATATATGTCCTCTCATCCTTCTCCATATATGTCCTCTCATCCTGCTCCCCGTATGTCCTCTCATCCTGCCCCCATATATGTCCTTTCATCCTGATCACATATATGTTCTCTAATCCTCTCTTCCTGCCCCATATATGTCCTCTCATCCTGCCCCATATATGTCCTCTCATCCTGCCCCCATATATGTCCTCTCATCCTGCCCCCATATATGTCCTCTCATCCTGCCCCATATATGTCCTCTCATCCTGCTCCCCGTATGTCCTCTCATCCTGACGCCATATATGTCCTCTCATCCTGCCCCATATATGTCCTCTCATCCTGCTCCCCTGTATGTCCTCTCATCCTGCCCCCATATATGTCCTCTCATCCTGCCCCCATATATGTCCTCTCATCCTGCCCCATATATGTCCTCTCATCCTTCTCCATATATGTCCTCTCATCCTGCCCCCATATATGTCCTTTCATCCTGACCACATATATGTCCTCTAATCCTCTCTTCCTGCCCCATATATGTCCTCTCATCCTGCCCCATATATGTCCTCTCATCCTGCCCCATATATGTCCTCTCATCCTGCCCCCATATATGTCTTCTCATCCTGCCCCCATATATGTCCTCTCATCCTGCCCCATATATGTCCTCTCATCCTGCTCCCCGTATGTCCTCTCATCCTGACGCCATATATGTCCTCTCATCCTGCCCCATATATGTCCTCTCATCCTGCTCCCCTGTTTGTCCTCTCATCCTGCCCCCATATATGTCCTCTCATCCTGCCACCATATATGTTCTTTCATCCGGCCCCATATATGTCCTCTCATCCTGCCCCATATATGTCCTCTCATCCTTCTCCATATATGTTCTCTCATCCTGCTCCCCGTATGTCCTCTCATCCTGCCCCCATATATGTCCTTTCATCCTGACCACATATATGTTCTCTAATCCTCTCTTCCTGCCCCATATATGTCCTCTCATCCTGCCCCATATATGTCCTCTCATCCTGCCCCCATATATGTCCTCTCATCCTGCCCCCATATATGTCCTCTCATCCTGCCCCATATATGTCCTCTCATCCTGCTCCCCGTATGTCCTCTCATCCTGACGCCATATACAGTGGGGCAAAAAAGTATTTAGTCAGTCAGCAATAGTGCAAGTTCCACCACTTAAAAAGATGAGAGGCGTCTGTAATTTACATCATAGTTAGACCTCAACTATGGGAGACAAACTGAGAAAAAAAAATCCAGAAAATCACATTGTCTGTTTTTTTATCATTTTATTTGCATTTTATGGTGGAAAATAAGTATTTGGTCAGAAACAAACAATCAAGATTTCTGGCTCTCACAGACCTGTAACTTCTTCTTTAAGAGTCTCCTCTTTCCTCCACTCATTACCTGTAGTAATGGCACCTGTTTAAACTTGTTATCAGTATAAAAAGACACCTGTGCACACCCTCAAACAGTCTGACTCCAAACTCCACTATGGTGAAGACCAAAGAGCTGTCAAAGGACACCAGAAACAAAATTGTAGCCCTGCACCAGGCTGGGAAGACAGAATCTGCAATAGCCAACCAGCTTGGAGTGAAGAAATCAACAGTGGGAGCAATAATTAGAAAATGGAAGACATTCAAGACCACTGATAATCTCCCTCGATCTGGGGCTCCACGCAAAATCCCATCCCGTGGGGTCAGAATGATCACAAGAACGGTGAGCAAAAATCCCAGAACCACGCGGGGGGACCTAGTGAATGAACTGCAGAGAGCTGGGACCAATGTAACAAGGCCTACCATAAGTAACACACTACGCCACCATGGACTCAGATCCTGCAGTGCCAGACGTGTCCCACTGCTTAAGCCAGTACATGTCCGGGCCCGTCTGAAGTTTGGTAGAGAGCATTTGGATGATCCAGAGGAGTTTTGGGAGAATGTCCTATGGTCTGATGAAACCAAACTGGAACTGTTTGGTAGAAACACAACTTGTCGTGTTTGGAGGAAAAAGAATACTGAGTTGCATCCATCAAACACCATACCTACTGTAAAGCATGGTGGTGGAAACATCATGCTTTGGGGCTGTTTCTCTGCAAAGGGGCCAGGACGACTGATCCGGGTACATGAAAGAATGAATGGGGCCATGTATCGTGAGATTTTGAGTGCAAACCTCCTTCCATCAGCAAGGGCATTGAAGATGAAACGTGGCTGCGTCTTTCAACATGACAATGATCCAAAGCACACCGCCAGGGCAACGAAGGAGTGGCTTCGTAAGAAGCATTTCAAGGTCCTGGAGTGGCCTAGCCAGTCTCCAGATCTCAACCCTATAGAAAACCTTTGGAGGGAGTTGAAAGTCCGTGTTGCCAAGCGAAAAGCCAAAAACATCACTGCTCTAGAGGAGATCTGCATGGAGGAATGGGCCAACATACCAACAACAGTGTGTGGCAACCTTGTGAAGACTTACAGAAAACGTTTGACCTATGTCATTGCCAACAAAGGATATATTACAAAGTATTGAGATGAAATTTTGTTTCTGACCAAATACTTATTTTCCACCATAATATGCAAATAAAATGATAAAAAAACAGACAATGTGATTTTCTGGATTTTTTTTGCTCAGTTTGTCTCCCATAGTTGAGGTCTACCTATGATGTAAATTACAGACGCCTCTCATCTTTTTAAGTGGTGGAACCTGCACTATTGCTGACTGACTAAATACTTTTTTGCCCCACTGTATGTCCTCTCATCCTGCCCCATATATGTCCTCTCATCCTGCTCCCCTGTATGTCCTCTCATCCTGCCCCCATATATGTCCTCTCATCCTGCCACCATATATGTTCTTTCATCCGGCCCCATATATGTCCTCTCATCCTGCCCCCATATATGTCCTCTCATCCTGCCCCCATATATGTCCTCTCATCCTGCCCCATATATGTCCTCTCATCCCTCTCCATATATGTCCTTTCATCCTGACCACATATATGTTCTCTAATCCTCTCTTCCTGCCCCATATATGTCCTCTCATCCTGCCCCATATATGTCCTCTCATCCTGCCCCATATATGTCCTCTCATCCTGCCACCATATATGTTCTTTCATCCTGCCCCATATATGTCCTCTCATCCTGCCCCCATATATGTCCTTTCATCCTGACCACATATATGTCCTCCAATCCTCTCTTCCTGCCCCATATATGTCCTCTCATCCTGCCCCATATATGTCCTCTCATCCTGCCCCATATATGTTCTTTCATCCTGCCCCATATATGTTCTTTCATCCTGCCCCATGTATGTCCTCTCATCCTGCCCCATATATGTCCTCTCATCCTGCCCCATATATGTCCTCTCATCCTGCCCCATATATGTTCTTTCATCCTGCCCCATGTATGTCCTCTCATCGTGCCCCATATATGTTCTTTCATCCTGCCCCATGTATGTCCTCTGATCCTGCCCCATATATGTCCTCTCTTCCTGACCCATATATGTTCTTTTATCCTGCCCCATATGTCTCCATCGTGCCATCAAATATGTCTTCTTATCCTGTCCCCCCATATGTCTCCATCCTGCCCTCTCATATGTCTCCATCCTGCCCCCTCATATGTCTCTATCCTGCCCCCCATCTCTCCATCTTGCACCCATTTATGTCCTCTTATTCTGTCTCCCATATGTCTCCATCCTGTCCTCTCATATGTCTCCATCCTGCCCTCTCATATATCTCCATCCTGTCCCCTCATATGTCTCCATCCTGCCGTCCTATATGTCACCCCATATTGCGTATTTGAGTAAAAAAAAGTCCTCCTTACCTAGCCAAGGTCCATTTGAGGCACAGACACACTGGCGCATTATAGTGAAGTCAGCTGCTAGCATTTGTTTGCACGGCAATAGGTTGGAACTGAACGTGTGTCCTTGGATGCACGTTTAGTTATTAGCGAACGGCCGAATCCTGCCCCTGGGGCCCGGTGAAGAGGGGGCGCCGATCGGGCCCCCCTTCTCACCGGGCCCCATACTCCAGTAAGGGCAGTAATGCTGATGGCGGCCCTGAGAAAAGGCAACTAGAATTTTATCACTCGCCTCTTGGTTGATCTACACTTCTGCAGTAGTGATGTGAACGTGCTAGGATAAGGTGTTATCGGAGCGTGCTCTGGTGCTAATCGAGTGTCTTCGGTGTGCTCCAAAAATATGTTTGAGTCCCCGCGGCTGCATGTCTCCAGGCTGTTGGACAGCCGCAACACCTGATTGACTGTCTGGCAATCCTATCCCGGCATCTGTAGCGTCTGTTAAACAGCTGCGCGGACTCAAGCACATCGAAATCACTCGGTTAGTACCTGAGCTTGCTCGGATAACCCCTTATCCCAGCACGTTCGCTCATCACATCTCTGCAAAAAAAAAGATGCTTTTCTGATTTTACTTGAATATTTTACTTTTTGTGGATTTTTATTTGAACGCCTTAAAGCGTTTTTCTGGTTACAGATAACCTGTCTACTCTGGCTGCACTTTGTTGTAAAAGTAACAAACTGTTCTGTGCTAACCCTCTCCTGGTCCAGCGCTGAGTGTCCGGTGTTTGTTATTATCTGCAATCTGGCGCCATGTCGACAGCGCTACACCTAATTAGCTCAGAGGTTTGTGCAGTCTTCTCATGGAAGGGGTTCTAAGCTGAGTGACTGGCTGCAGCACATTCGACTTATTGTTAGCCCGGCAGCCAATAACAGACACCAAGAGAAGTGACTCCGTGTCGGACCCTGGGAGGCTAAGTTGAGAAATTTTGTTTTTTAATCAAACTGCAGCCGTGTAAATGCGGAATACCCATGATGCAGCACTGTGGCTCAGTGGTTAGCATATATGTTTTCCATATATAAAAATGTGCTGACAGGCTTCCTTTAAATTTTCAACCACTTTGATGAAAAATTGCTGCAATATTTCTACCGCAAATACAGACAAAGTATCCACAGCATTTTTGCTAAATGTGAACCTTATAGTTTTAACATCCTGAAAAAAAGCTAATATCTTTGCTCATATCAATGAATAACCACAGTGACAACCCATTGGCCATTCCAGCCCCCATTGGGGATGGGCAGAGATGGATATGTATAACCTGACAGAGGAGGATGACTATCAGCGGTGTCAGTATAATTGCCCATCTAATCCTGCACACCATATTACCTGCTCTCCTAGTCCAGAATCAACAAGTGCCCGCATATAAATGGTGAAAATGAAAGAGAAATCAGATGAGAAGTGCAGATATTTGTCATTTTGTGGCAATTTAGTTGCCACCTGTAGAGCTTTCTCTCAGTACATTAGATGAGCCGGATGTATGAGTAAAATCTAGACCTCGGAAAAAGAGATTTTAGAATAATGGACTCGTACTGTGAGCACTGGAAGATGAGGTGATAGAAGCAGAAAGCCATTGTGGTCGTATTCAAAAGAATTATTTTGCAAGTTCTGAAGAGAGAAAAAGCTCTTCTGATTCTTCTGTAGAGTTGGAATGAGACAGTCGGAGGCCTGTGCTCGACTACAATATTTTTTATTGTGTTTTTTTCAATTTTTTTTCAATGACCGATACAAGTAAAGTATGAATGGCTATTTCCCTTGGCAGGTGCCATTTGCAGTTTTAAGAAATATAGAAACACGGACTTAAATGGGTATTCCCATCTCCAAGATCCTATCCCAATATGTAGCAGGTGTAATAATAATAATATTAGCAAATACCTCCAATTACAAATGTAGCATAGTTCTTCTGATTCGCTATGTCTCTTTCCTCATGTGCAGACATTGCAGGACCTTAGGTATCCATGGTTATGACCACAGTGACAGTTAGCTAGTTGCTAGTGGTCGTAACCATGGATAACCTAATACCTGCATATGATGATATCGATTTAGAAGAACTATGCTACATTTCTAATTCGAGTTATTTGCTAATATTATTATTACACTTACTACATGTTAGGATAGGATCTTGGAGATGGGAATACCCCTTTACAAGAGGCTCTGAAGAATGGACTAAAATCTGAGAGCCATACAACTCTCCTCCCATTACTTTCGGCCCTCTGCCTTATGTTGTGATCAGTGTAAGTTACTGCAAATAAGGTCAGATAAATGTGAAAAAAAAATTATACTCTGGTTTTCTGGTTTATCCATTATAGTGGAAGTGAGCAGTGTGTGGTGCGGTAACACCTCCTGTGTATACAGTGTTGACAAAATTATGTCATCATTAGTGTTGAGCGATACCGTCCGATACTTGAAAGTATCGGTATCGGAAAGTATCGGCCGATACCGGCAAAGTATCGGATCCAATCCGATACCGATACCCGATACCAATACAAGTCAATGGGACTCATGTATCGGACGGTATCCCTGATGGTTCCCAGGGTCTGAAGGAGAGGAAACTCTCCTTCAGGCCCTGGGAACCATATTAATGTGTAAAAGAAAGAATTAAAATAAAAAATATTGCTATACTCACCTCTCCAACGCAGCCTGCACCTTACCGAGGGAAGCGGCAGCGTTCTTTGTTTAAAATTCGCGCTTTTCTTTCCTTTACGTGAAGTCCCGGCTTGTGATTGGTCGCGTGCCGCCCATGTGGCCGGGACGCAACCAATCACAGCAAGCCGTGACGTAATTTCAGGTCCTTCAGGATTTTAAAATTACGTTCCGGCGTTGTGATTGGTTGCGTCACAGTCACATGGGCGACGCAACCAATCACAGCAAGCCGTGACGTAATTTCAAGTCCTTCAGGATTTTAAAATTACGTCCCGGCTTTGTGATTGGTTGCGTCGCGGTCAACCAATCACAAGCTGGGAGGCTGGACACGCGCGCATTTTAAAATGCGCGCTTGTCCAACCTCCCGTGACGTCCCGGCTTGTGATTGGTTGCTTCGCGGTCAACCAATCACAAGCCGGGAGGCTGGACACGCGCGCATTTTAAAATGCGCGCTTGTCCAACCTCCCGTGACGTCCCGGCTTGTGATTGGTTGCTTCGCGGTCAACCAATCACAAGCCGGGAGGCTGGACACGCGCGCATTTTAAAATGCGCGCTTGTCCAGCCTCCCGGCTTGTGATTGGTTGATCGCGACGCAACCAATCACAAGCCGGGACGTCACGGGAGGCTGGACAAGCGCGCATTTTAAAATGTGCACGTGTCCAGCCTCCCGGCTTGTGATTGGTTGATCGCGACGCAACCAATCACAAGCCGGGACGTCACGTGTCATGATTCTCAATGGCGAGAGAACATAGCCCAGCATATATGAGAACTAGCTCTTGGAAGATGGAAACTATACTGACCATGAACTAAACCTGCCGCACAACTAGAAGTGGCCGGGTAGCATGCCTACGTTTTTTTATCCCTAGATGCCCAGCGCCAGCCGGAGAACTACCTAATCCTAGCAGAGGAAAAGACAGTCCTGGCTCACCTCTAGAGAAATTTTCCCAAAAGGCAGACAGAGGCCCCCACATATATTGGCGGTGATTTTAGATGAAATGACAAACGTAGTATGAAAATAGGTTTAGCAAAAATCGAGGTCCGCTTTCTAGATAGCAAGAAGACAGAAAGGGCACTTTCATGGTCAGCAGAAAACTCTATCAAAACACCATCCAGAAATTACTTTAAGACTCTAGCATTAACTCATAACACCAGAGTGGCAATTTCCGCTCACAAGAGCTTTCCAGACACAGTAACGAAACAGCAGCTGTGAACAGGAACAAAATGCAAAAACACACAAGGACAAAAGTCCAACTTAGCTGGGAGTTGTCTAGTAGCAGGAACATGCACAGAAAGGCTTCTGATTACATTGTTGACCGGCATGAAACTGACAGAGGAGCAAGGTTATATAGCGACTCCCACATCCTGATAGGAGCAGGTGAACAGAGGGGATGATGCACACAAGTACAATTCCACAAGTGGCCACCGGGGGAGCCCAGAATCCAATTTCACAACAGTACCCCCCCCTCAAGGAGGGGGCACCGAACCCTCACCAGAACCACCAGGGCGATCAGGATGAGCCCTATGAAAGGCACGGACAAGATCGGAGGCATGAACATCAGAGGCAGTGACCCAAGAATTATCCTCCTGACCGTATCCCTTCCATTTGACCAGATACTGGAGTTTCCGTCTGGAAACACGAGAGTCCAAGATCTTTTCCACAACGTACTCCAACTCACCCTCAACCAACACCGGAGCAGGAGGCTCAACGGAAGGCACAGCCGGTACCTCATACCTGCGCAACAATGACCGATGAAAAACATTATGAATCGAAAAGGATGCAGGGAGGTCCAAACGGAAGGACACAGGGTTAAGAATCTCCAATATCTTGTACGGGCCGATGAACCGAGGCTTAAACTTAGGAGAAGAAACCCTCATAGGGACAAAACGAGAAGACAACCACACCAAGTCCCCAACACAAAGCCGAGGACCAACACGACGACGGCGGTTGGCAAAAAGCTGAGTCTTCTCCTGGGACAACTTCAAATTGTCCACCACCTGCCCCCAAATCTGATGCAACCTCTCCACCACAGCATCCACTCCAGGACAATCCGAAGATTCCACTTGACCGGAGGAAAATCGAGGATGAAACCCCGAATTACAGAAAAACGGGGACACCAAGGTGGCAGAGCTGGCCCGATTATTGAGGGCGAACTCCGCCAAAGGCAAAAAAGCAACCCAATCATCCTGATCCGCAGACACAAAACACCTCAAATATGTCTCCAAGGTCTGATTAGTCCGCTCGGTCTGGCCATTAGTCTGAGGATGGAAAGCAGACGAAAAAGACAAATCTATGCCCATCCTAGCACAGAATGCCCGCCAAAATCTAGACACGAATTGGGTCCCTCTGTCAGAAACGATATTCTCCGGAATACCATGCAAACGAACAACATTTTGAAAAAACAGAGGAACCAACTCGGAAGAAGAAGGCAACTTAGGCAAGGGAACCAGATGGACCATCTTAGAGAAACGGTCACACACCACCCAGATGACAGACATCTTATGAGAAACAGGCAGATCCGAAATAAAATCCATCGAGATGTGCGTCCAAGGCCTCTTCGGGATAGGCAAGGGTAACAACAATCCACTAGCCCGAGAACAACAAGGCTTGGCCCGAGCACAAACGTCACAAGACTGCACAAAGCCTCGCACATCTCGTGACAGGGAAGGCCACCAGAAGGACCTTGCCACCAAATCCCTGGTACCAAAGATTCCAGGATGACCTGCCAACGCAGAAGAATGAACCTCAGAGATGACTCTACTGGTCCAATCATCAGGAACAAACAGTCTACCAGGTGGGCAACGATCAGGTCTATCCGCCTGAAACTCCTGCAAGGCCCGCCGCAGGTCTGGAGAAACGGCAGACAATATCACTCCATCTTTAAGGATACCTGTGGGCTCAGAATTACCAGGGGAGTCAGGCTCAAAACTCCTAGAAAGGGCATCCGCCTTAACATTCTTAGAACCCGGTAGGTAAGACACCACAAAATTAAACCGAGAGAAAAACAACGACCAGCGCGCCTGTCTAGGATTCAGGCGCCTGGCAGACTCAAGGTAAATTAAATTTTTGTGGTCAGTCAATACCACCACCTGATGTCTGGCCCCCTCAAGCCAGTGACGCCACTCCTCAAAAGCCCACTTCATGGCCAAAAGCTCCCGATTCCCAATATCATAATTCCGCTCGGCGGGCGAAAATTTACGGGAAAAAAAAGCACAAGGTCTCATCACGGAGCAGTCGGAACTTCTCTGCGACAACACCGCCCCAGCTCCGATTTCAGAAGCGTCGACCTCAACCTGAAAAGGAAGAGCAACATCAGGCTGACGCAACACTGGGGCGGAAGAAAAGCGGCGCTTGAGCTCCCGAAAGGCCTCCACAGCATCAGGGGACCAATCAGCAACATCAGCACCCTTCTTAGTCAAATCAGTCAATGGTTTTACAACATCAGAAAAACCAGCAATAAATCGACGATAAAAGTTAGCAAAGCCCAAAAATTTCTGAAGACTCTTAAGAGAAGAGGGTTGCGTCCAATCACCAATAGCCTGAACCTTGACAGGATCCATCTCGATGGAAGAGGGGGAAAAAATGTATCCCAAGAAGGAAATCTTTTGAACCCCAAAAACACACTTAGAACCCTTCACACACAAGGAATTAGACCGCAAAACCTGAAAAACCCTCCTGACCTGCTGGACATGAGAGTCCCAGTCATCCGAAAAAATCAGAATATCATCCAGATACACAATCATAAATTTATCCAAATAATCGCGGAAAATGTCATGCATAAAGGACTGGAAGACTGAAGGGGCATTTGAAAGACCAAAAGGCATCACCAAATACTCAAAATGGCCCTCGGGCGTATTAAATGCGGTTTTCCACTCATCCCCCTGCTTGATTCGCACCAAATTATACGCCCCACGGAGATCAATCTTAGAGAACCACTTGGCCCCCTTTATACGAGCAAACAAATCAGTAAGCAGTGGTAACGGATATTGATATTTAACCGTGATTTTATTCAAAAGTCGATAATCAATACACGGCCTCAAAGAGCCGTCTTTCTTAGACACAAAGAAAAAACCGGCTCCTAAGGGAGATGACGAAGGACGAATATGTCCCTTTTCCAAGGACTCCTTTATATATTCTCGCATAGCCGCGTGTTCAGGCACAGACAGATTAAATAAACGACCCTTAGGGTATTTACTACCCGGAATCAAGTCTATGGCACAATCGCACTCCCGGTGCGGAGGTAGTGAACCAACCTTGGGTTCTTCAAAAACGTCACGAAAGTCAGACAAGAATTCAGGAATCTCAGAGGGAATAGATGATGAAATGGAAACCAAAGGTACGTCCCCATGAGTTCCTTTACATCCCCAGCTTAACACAGACATAGCTCTCCAGTCGAGGACTGGGTTATGAGATTGCAGCCATGGCAATCCCAGCACCAAAACATCATGTAGATTATACAGCACCAGAAAGCGAATAACCTCCTGGTGATCCGGATTAACACGCATAGTCACTTGTGTCCAGTATTGTGGTTTATTACTAGCCAATGGGGTGGAGTCAATCCCTTTCAGAGGTATCGGAGCCTCCAATGGCTCCAAATCATACCCACAGCGTTTGGCAAAGGACCAATCCATAAGACTCAAAGCAGCGCCAGAGTCGACATAGGCGTCCGCGGTAATAGATGACAAAGAACAAATCAGGGTCACAGATAGAATAAACTTAGACTGTAAAGTGCTAATTGAAACAGACCTGTCAGGCTTCTTAGTACGCTTAAAGCATGCTGATATAACATGAGTTGAATCACCACAATAGAAGCACAACCCATTTTTTCGTCTAAAATTCTGCCGCTCGCTTCTGGGCAGAATCCTATCACATTGCATATTTTCTGGCGTTTTCTCAGTAGACACCGCCAAATGGTGCACAGGTTTGCGCTCCCGCAGACGCCTATCGATCTGAATAGCCATCGTCATGGACTCATTCAGACTCGCAGGCACAGGGAACCCCACCATAACATCCTTAATGGCATCAGAGAGACCTTCTCTGAAAATCGCCGCCAGGGCGCACTCATTCCACTGAGCAAGCACAGACCATTTGCGGAATTTTTGGCAGTATATTTCAGCTTCATCTTGCCCCTGAGACAAGGACATCAAGGCCTTTTCCGCCTGAAGCTCTAAATGAGGTTCCTCATAAAGCAACCCCAAGGCCAGAAAAAACGCATCCACATTGAGCAACGCAGGATCCCCTGGTGCCAATGCAAAAGCCCAGTCCTGAGGGTCGCCCCGGAGCAAGGAAATTACAATCCTGACCTGCTGTGCAGGGTCTCCGGCAGAGCGAGACTTCAGGGACAAAAACAATTTGCAATTATTTTTAAAATTTTGAAAGTGAGATCTATTCCCCGAGAAGAATTCAGGCAAAGGAATTCTAGGCTCAGACATAGGTGCATGAACAACAAAATCTTGCAAATTTTGTACCTTTGTGGCGAGATTATTCAAACCTGTAGCTACACTCTGAAGATCCATTTGAAACAGGTGAACACAGAGCCATTCAAGGATTAGAAGGAGAGAAAGAGAGGAAGGCTGCAGTATAGGCAGACTAGCAAGTGATTCAATTAAGAGCACACTCAGAACTAGAGGAAAAAAAAAAAAAAAAAAATTGTAGCAGACTTCTTTTTTCTCTCCTTTCTCAGCCAGTAATTTAACCCTTTTTTTTGGGCCGGTCAAACTGTCATGATTCTCAATGGCGAGAGAACATAGCCCAGCATATATGAGAACTAGCTCTTGGAAGATGGAAACTATACTGACCATGAACTAAACCTGCCGCACAACTAGAAGTGGCCGGGTAGCATGCCTACGTTTTTTTATCCCTAGATGCCCAGCGCCAGCCGGAGAACTACCTAATCCTAGCAGAGGAAAAGACAGTCCTGGCTCACCTCTAGAGAAATTTTCCCAAAAGGCAGACCGAGGCCCCCACATATATTGGCGGTGATTTTAGATGAAATGACAAACGTAGTATGAAAATAGGTTTAGCAAAAATCGAGGTCCGCTTTCTAGATAGCAAGAAGACAGAAAGGGCACTTTCATGGTCAGCAGAAAACTCTATCAAAACACCATCCAGAAATTACTTTAAGACTCTAGCATTAACTCATAACACCAGAGTGGCAATTTCCGCTCACAAGAGCTTTCCAGACACAGTAACGAAACAGCAGCTGTGAACAGGAACAAAATGCAAAAACACACAAGGACAAAAGTCCAACTTAGCTGGGAGTTGTCTAGTAGCAGGAACATGCACAGAAAGGCTTCTGATTACATTGTTGACCGGCATGAAACTGACAGAGGAGCAAGGTTATATAGCGACTCCCACATCCTGATAGGAGCAGGTGAACAGAGGGGATGATGCACACAAGTACAATTCCACAAGTGGCCACCGGGGGAGCCCAGAATCCAATTTCACAACAGTCACGGGAGGCTGGACAAGCGCGCATTTTAAAATGCGCGCGTGTCCAGCCTCCCGTGACGTCACGGCTTGTGATTGGTTGCGTCGCCCATGTGACTGCGACGCAACCAATCACAAAGCCGGGACGTAATTTTAAAATCCTTAAGGACCTGAAATTACGTCACGGCTTGCTGTGATTGGTTGCGTCGCCCATGTGACTGTGACGCAACCAATCACAAAGCCGGGACTTCACGTAAGGAAAGAAAAGCGCGAATTTTAAACAAAGAACGCTGCCGCTTCCCTCGGTAAGGTGCAGGCTGCGTCGGAGAGGTGAGTATAGCAATATTTTTTATTTTAATTCTCTCTTTTACACATTTTTACATTAATGTTGTTTCGATACCGATACCCGATACCACAAAAGTATCGGATCTCGGTATCGGAATTCCGATACAGCAAATATCGGCCGATACCCGATACTTGCGGTATCGGAATGCTCAACACTAGTCATCATACAGCTTTCCACCCTTTTGAGCTAGTAGAGCCATGAGTCTTCTTGGGAATGATGCAACAAGTTTTTCACACCTGGATTTGGGGATCCTCGGCCATTCTTCCTTGCAGATCCTCTCCAGTTCCGTCAGGTTGGATGGTGAACATTGGTGGACAGCCATTTTCAGGTCTCTCCAGAGATGCTCAATTGGGTTTAGGTCAGGGCTCTGGCTGGGCCAGTCAAGAATGGTCACAGAGTTGTTCTGAAGCCACTCCTTTGCTATTTTAGCTGTGCGCTTAGGGTCAGTCTCTTGTTGGAAGTGAACCTTCGGCCAAGTCTGAGATCCAGAGCACTCTGGAAGAGGTTTTCATCCAGGATATCTCTGTACTTGGCAGCATTCATGTTTCCTTCAATGACAGCCATTCATCCTGTCCCTGCAGCTGAGAAACACCCCCATATCATGACATACCATGTTTCACTGTTGGGATTGTATTGGGCAGGTGATGAGCAGCTCCTGGTTTTCTCCACACATATCGCTTAGAATTATCAACAAAAAGGTCTATCTTCATCTCATCAGACCAGAGAATCTTATTTCTCATAGTCTGGGAGTCCTTCATGTGTTTTTTAGCAAACTCTATGCGGGCTTTCATATGTCTTGCACTGAGGAGAGGCTTCCGTCGGGCCACTCTGCCATAAAGGCCCGAATGGTGGAGGGCTGCAGTGATATTTGACTTTGTGAAACTTTTTCTCATCTCCCTACTGCATCTCTGGAGCTCAGCCACAGTGATCATGAGGTTCTTCTTTACCTCTCTCACCAAGGTTCTTCTCCCACGATTGCTCAGTTTTTCCATTTAAGGATTATGGAGGCCACTGTCCTCTTAGAAACCTTGAGTACTGCAGAAATTCTGTTGTAACCTTGGCCAGATCTGTCCCTTGCCAATGCCATAATTCTGTCTCTAAGCTCCTTGGCCATTTCCTTTGACCTCATAATTCTCTTTTGGTCTGACATGCACTGTGAGCTGTGAGGTCTTACATAGACAGGTGTGTGCCTTTCCAAATCAAGTCCTATCAGTTTAATTAAAAACAGCTGGACTCCAGTGAAGGAGTAGAACCATCTCAAGGAGGATCATAAGGAAATGGACAGCATGGGACTTACCCGTATATACTCGAGTATAAGCCGACCCGAGTATAAGCCGAGACCCCTAATTTTGCCACAAAAAACTGGGAAAATGTATTGACTGGAGTATAAGCCTAGGGTGGGAAAATGCAGCAGCTACTGGTAAATTTCAAAAATAAAAACAGATACCAATAAAAGTAAAATTAATAGAGACATCAGTAGGTTAAATGTTTTTGAATATCCATATTGAATCAGGAGCCCCATATAATGCTCCATACAGTTCATGATGGGCCCCATATAATGCTCCATATTAAAATATGCCCCATATAATGCTGCACAAAGGTTAACCCCTTCACCCCCGGAGCTTTTTTCGTTTTCGTTTTTCGCTCCCCTCCTTCCCAGAGCCATAACTTTTTTATTTTTCTGTCAATATGGCCATGTGAGGGCTTATTTTTTGCGGGACGAGATGTACTTTTGAACGATACCATTGGTTTTACCATGCCGTGTAACAAAAAAACGGGAAAAAAATTCCAAGTGTGATGAAATTGCAAAAAAAGTGCAATCTCACACTTGTTTTTTGTTTGGCTTTTTTGCTAGGTTCACCAAATGCTAAAACTGACCTGCCATTATGATTCTCCAGGTCATTACGAGTTCATAGACACCTAACATGTCAAGGTTATTTTTTATCTAAGTGGTGAAAAAAATTTCCAAAGTTTGCTAAAAAAAAAAAAAAATTGCGCGATTTTCCGATACCCGTAGCGTCTCCAATTTTCATGATCTGGGGTCGGGTGAGGGCTTATTTTTTGCGTGCCGAGCTGGCGTTTTTAATGATACCATTTTGGTGTACATACATTCTTTTGATCGTCCGTTATTGCATTTTAATGCAATGTCGCGGCGACCAAAAAAACGTAATTTTGGCGTTTTGATTTTTTTTCTCGCTACGCCATTTAGCGGTCAGGTTAATCCTTTGTTTTTATTGATAGATCGGGCGATTCTGAACGCGGCGATACCAAATATGTGTAGGTTTAATTTTTTTTTAATTGTTTTATTTTGATTGGGGCGAAAGGGGGGTGATTTGAACTTTTATATATGTTTTATTTTTTTTATATTTTTAAACACTTTTTTTTCTTAATTTTGGCATGCTTCAATAGCCTCCATAGGAGGCTAGAAGCATGCACTACACGATCGGCTCTGCTACATAGAAGTGAAATACAGATCACCTCTATGTAGCAGAAAGGCAGGTGTACCTTGAGCGCCGACCACAGGGTGGCGCTCAAAGCAATCGGCCATCAACAACCATAGAGGTCTCAAGGAGACCTCTGGTTGTTATGGCAATGCACCGCTGACCCCCGATCATGTGACGGGGGTCAGCGGTGCGAGCACTTCCGGCCGCGCGGCCGGGAGCGCTAGTTAAATGCCGCTGTCAGCGCTTGACGGCGGCATTTAACTAGTTAATGGGCGCGGGCGGATCGTGATTCCGCTCGGGCTCATTGCGCGCACATGTCAGCTGTACAAAACAGCTGACATGTCGCGGCTTTAAGGTGGGCTCACCGCCGGAGCCCACCTTAAAGCAGGGGACCTGTCAGCTGACGTACTATTCCATCAGCTGGCAGAAAGGGGTTAATAATGGCCCCATAAGATGCTCCATAGAAACATTTGCCCCATACAATGCTGTATAAAAGGTTGATGGCCCAATAAGATGCTCCACACATTAATGCCCCATGAGATGCTCCATACATTATGGCGCATTATCGTGCAGCGACTGCGATGACATCGCGGTCACATGACTGTGACGTCATGGCAGGTCCTTCTCACGCAGGCGCGCAGGGCCTGTGATGACGTCGCGGTCACATGACCGTGACGTCATGGCAGGTCCTTGTCGCACACCAACCTTAGCACCGGAACCTGACGCTTGAATGGACCGGTCACCGGAGCGTCGGAAAGGCGGCGGAAGGTGAGTATATAATGATTTGTTATTTTTTAAATTATTTTTAACATTAGATGTTTTTACTATTGAGGCTGCATAGGCAGCCTCAATAGTAAAAACTTGGTCACACAGGGTTAATAGCGGCGGTAACGGAGTATGGCTGGCATTAACCCTGTGTGAGCCGTGACTGCGGGGAGTATGGAGCGGGCGCCGGGCACTGACTGCAGGGGAGTAGGGAGGGACTAATCGGACTGTGCCCGTCGCTGATTGGTCGCGGCAGCCATGACAGGCAGCTGGCGAGACCAATCAGCGAATGAATATCCGTGATGGAAGTTGCCGACAGAAAGATGGAAGTACCCCTTAGACAATTATATATATAGATGATCAGATTTTCCATCACTGACTTTCACCCTTAGATGAGCAGATATAAATGTGGAAGACGGTAAAGCTTTCTGTCCAGGTGCTGAAGTCTGTCATAGAGCGGTCTGTGATCTAAGCATCAGGTCTTCCATATGGATAATGACTCATGAGAGAACATGTGTCTGACTTGTTATCAGGTCTTATCTGTAATTAACTGAAACACCCCATTCCAGTGTTCCAAGATGTTCAGGTTTAGGGTACCGTCACACATTGAAATTTTCATCGCTGCGACGGCACGATTCGTGACGTCGCAGCGTCGTATAATCATCGCTCCAGCGTCGTAGACTGCGGTCACACGTTGCAATCACGGCGCTGGAGCGATGCCGAAGTCCCCGGGTAACCAGGGTAAACATCGGGTAACTAAGCGCAGGGCCGCGCTTAGTAACCCGATGTTTACCCTGGTTACAAGCGTAAACGTAAAAAAACAAACAGTACATACTCACCCGTCGGTGTCCTTCAGGTCCCTTGCCGTCTGCTTCCTGCTCTGAGTGCAGCCGTACAGTGAGAGCAGAGCGCAGCACCGCTGCGCTCTGCTCTCACTTTCCGGCCGGCACTCAGAGCAGGAAGCAGACGGCAAGGGACCTGAAGGACACCGACGGGTGAGTATGTACGGTTTGTTTTTTTACGTTTACGCTTGTAACCAGGGTAAACATCGGGTTACTAAGCGCGGCCCTGCGCTTAGTTACCCGATGTTTACCCTGGTTACAAGCGAAGACATCGCTGGATCGCTGTCACACACAACGATCCAGCGATGTCAGCGGGTGATCAAGCGACGAAAGAAAGTTCCAAACGATCTGCTACGACGTACGATTCTCAGCAGGGTGTCTGATCGCAGTAGCGTGTCAGACACAGCGATATCGTAACGATATCGCTAGAACGTCACGAATCGTAACGTCGTAGCGATGGAAATTTCAATGTGTGACGGTACCCTTACATGAACAAGTGTTAAGCCGGCTATACACATGCCATTCACTGAATGATGCTTCAACTGATAGTTTGGCCAACAGCCATCTCGGCAGACACCATACATAAGAGCGCCCACTTGGACGAGCGTTCATTTGTGCTCTATGAGAAGGTCACCAAATGATGCATCAGACGGCGTCTTATTTCTTGGAGAACATTGCGATCAGCAGTCTAAAATTGAACATACACGATAAACATCGCTTCTGACATCAGTCAGCCAGTGCCCCCATACACATTAGAACGTTAGCTGTTCCCGTCGATATTGGCTGTTTCAGCCAACATTAGACAAATGTGTGTTGGGGCATTTAAATTTGAATACAGGGTGCATATGACAGAAGTGAACATTGATGAAGATCTGTCAATAAACTGGAGCAAAGCTGGGAAAAGCCAGCAGTGGTCAGCTCTGGACTAGTCTTGTCTCTGCCTATGGTCCCTGTCGGGCTCTTTAAACTAACTAGATTTCTTCTTAAACGCCGTAGATTTGGGCAACATAAATCGAGTGACAGGTTCTTTTTAAGGTCAGCTTCACGTCAGAGTTTAACAGTCCGCTTATGGATTGTGATTTCCAGACCAGCCATTTGACACCTAAGTTCAGTTCAATAATCTCATATATGCCGGTGGTTTTGGGCAGCATGAATCTACTGAAAGGTATCCTTTAAACTGTCCATATACGTGAGATAATGGTCAGCCAAAGAATTGTTTGGCTGACTGCTATCTTCCCCATACACATGAACACTCGGCTCGGCTTTCAGATGTTTTTAATGGTAAGAGAGGTGAATGTATCTGCCAGACACATATGGGAGCAGCTGGTCTCCCCTGAAAATGAAAGGATCAGGCGTTAAAATTCCCCCAACATCACCTGTCAGGTGAGAGTCCGTAGGCTCTCATACACAATCAGATGGTCAGCTGGTCCTGCTGAAATCGGCAAGTGAGGATGACCTTCTTCTAGTTTGTATGCTGGCATTTCAGTAACTATCAGACTATATTTTCTTAGTAATCAGTACAGAAGTTTGGGCAATTCCAAAATATTTCCTGCAACTTTATTGGCAGCTAGATAGATAAGAGATTATTTCTTGTGCTCACACAGCAGGCATTCCTACTTTCTTCCCCAGATCAGGATTAACGAGTGCAGTCTCTCTTCTGTGCATACACTTGAACAGTGAGCGCTGTCTTCATACAATTCCGCGTGATTGGCGGCACAGCACTACCACACAAAGGTTGTTTTCTTTACGAGAGATGACTGATTAAAACCATTCTCTTTCCTCATTATAATTGTACTTCTCTTCAAGATAAATTCTTGTCTCAAGTGAGGAGTAATTCTCTCTAAAAGTTGTAAATAATGCCCATTGTTTCCCAGTGACATACGGCAGCTCTTCTTATTTTTTTTGGTCATGACAGTTTGTCTGGTTCTTAACTATTTTTCTTGTATAGTGTATTGTATCATGAATAATAGAATTTGACCACAAGTGTTTCCGTACTATAATGTATACCTCAATACTTCTACAACCAACTATCTTAGGACGTATGATCTCACAAGCTTGATATCCATTGATATACTCGCCACAGAACAGTTAATGAAGGCGCTCAACTCTCAATAAGGAAATTGTGGTTGCTTTTCGGTGCATCATATACTTCCATGTAGGAAAGGGAAAGTGTTGCTCATAAAAAATGGTACCCGGAGCAATTTCATTTTTTTTCTTACACACTATTTATGTAACCTATTAAAGTAGTTTTTCACCTAAAATTTAAATTCCTTCTGTGATGCTTAAAAAAATAGTTTTAAGATATACTTATTGCTTTGCCAGTTTCTTGTCAGGCTCACTTTGTGAAGTGGACCTACTAAGTCTCAGGCATGGGCTGGTACATGGTCCCCGAGCATTGGTGTAGCTGGAAGATTGGCATGTGAGAAGCAAGGACGTGGTATGCTCAGGAATCTAAGAACCAAACAAGAGTCTTGAATCACAATCCGAAGTCACCGGTATGTGTCCTAATGGGCTTTAAATAAGATCATGGCGATGACATCACAGAGCAACACCGAACAACCTACAAAACCTGACATGGAGCACAACAGAGGGTAGCGGATCAAGGTGAAGGGAGCAAAGCTTGAGATACTCTGGGACAGCAATGTCACATTTCCAGATCATATGACATCACCGCATTCAATTTTGAGATTTCCACTTGTGGAGACATGGGGGATCAGTGGGTGCCCTGGACGGCTAGTGGAAACCGCATGGACTAGGGATTTTCCCACCGAACTCCCGCTCTCCTTCCAGCATGGGCATAAAGCTACTTGGACAACACAGGGTGATGGACAATCAGTGTGGCACTACTTTATTGAACCACAAAACAGACAGATAAAACATATAGCAGTCCCAGCAAAATATCCAAAATGGTGCACATTGCAAAGTCTCACTCGCCAGAATAAGTGCTGACTCGCCAGAATAAGAGCAGCTGTTACTTTAGGGCAGCGGTGAGGAACCTCAGGCCCTCGATGACCTTTTATCAGACCCCTGAGCAGATTCTCAGGGACCGCATTCTTGGGCAGGAAGGTGTATTTTGATTACAACCAGCTCATTAATTTCTTCTTGCTCTGTTAGCACACACACACACAGAGTTCACTACTGAACACTGAGAGGCATGCAATGAAAGATTACATCCTGAAACCAGTGTCACAGTCATGATGCACTTTGTGGGTGGAGTTTTTATGGCCCCCAAAGGATGGTATAAATATCCAAATGGTTCTTGGCAGAAAAAAGATTCCCCACCACTGCTTTAGGGCTTCCAGGGCCGACTACACCACCTGTAGCATGCACACAGAGAGGAGTTAACAACAAGCTTGTGAAGATAACAGTCCATTGAGGTACAAGGCCAGTTGAATGGAGGATCACAACCTGGCTTCTCTGACCATCTCCATGGAGGCATGAGACCGCCGGGTCCCTATCCTGGTTTTCTACAAATGTATGCATTGATTTGCAATGGTCAATGGAGCAGATCTGTATTCGTGTTGGAGCCGTGATGTCTTGGCAGCTGTCCTGTAGAGAATCTCTGGATTTTTTTGTCTGGATCTCTTAGCTGAATATCTGACTCTCCATACAGAGGCATCCAGCATTCACAGATAAGGGGAAGAATGGTGATGAGATCAAGTCGCATTATTTGATTATTTCATCTATTTGTATAGTTTTTCTTTTTTTAAAAAGTAAATAAACTAGCTGGCCTGGACAATGTGTAATCAGCATATCAGCAAACATTATTGTTCATGACCCTGTATTACTAGTCATCCAGTAAAAGAGCACAATATGTTACACCACTGATCTGCATCGGCCTTCTTTTCTGGACTCAGCAGTGTACAGGACCTCATATATTCTGCATCACAGCATGGACGGCAAAAAAGCACCATGTGATATAAACATGAAAATGATTGTTGCTACATTCACAGTTAATATTTCATCTCACCCATAAAATGATGTGTCTGCACTTTTAAGGACTGTAAAAATTGCTGCTGTACCTTATAGCAGGTGTGTCAGACTCATTTTCACCAAAGACCACATCAGCATTATGATTGCCTTCAAAGGGCCACTTGTAAGGGCTCATGTAGATGAAAATGCAACATGGTTTGAACATGGTCTGCAGTGCACAGACTAGCCATGATAAGAGGTGTTCGCTGGGTAGTAGGGCTGCGAGAACTATCCAGATGTAGTAGAGCTAAGAGAGCTGTTCATAGGTAGTAAAGGTAAGAGCACTGTCCCGAGTAGTAGGTCTAAGAGAGCTGTTCCTAGGTAGTAGGGTTAAGAAATCTGTCCCTGTGTAGTAGGGCTAATAGAGCTGTCCCTGACTAGTAGGGCTAAGAGAGCTGTCCCTAGGTAGAAAGGCCAAGAGACCTGTCCATGGGTAGTAGGTCCAAGAGAGCTGTCCCTGGGTAGTATGGCTAAGAGAACTGTTCCTGGTAATAGGGTTAAGAGAGTTGTTTTTAGGCTGTAGAGCTAAGAGCCCTGTCCCTTGGTAGTAGGACTAAGATCGCTGTCCTTGGATTGTGGGGCTAAGAGCTGTGTTCCTGGGTAGTAAAGCTAATACAGTTGTTTTTGAGTAGTAGGACTAAGTGCTGTACCTGGGTAGTAGGGCTAAGAGCGCTGTCCCTAGATAGTATGACTAAGTGAGATGTCCTTGGGTAATAGGGCTAAGAGAGCTGTGCCATACCACAGAGTCCATGATTGACTGGTCCCTATGCTAAGTACTGGCTGCGTCTGCTATGATTCAAACATGGAACCACACAAATGTACTGGCTGACTGCACTCACTTTTTGTGCTGGCTTACTGCATCCATTGTGCTGGCTGACTGCGTTTGCTGTTTGTGTTGGCTGACTGCATTCGCTGTTTGTGCTGGCTAGCTGCGTTCACAGTGCTGGCTGACTGCGTTCACTTTTTTTGCTGGCTTACTGCATTCACATTTTGTGCTGGCTGACTACATTCACTTTTTGTGCTTTCTTACTGCATTCACTGTTTGTGCTTTCTTACTGCATTCACTGTTTGTGCTTTCTTACTGCATTCACTGTTTGTGCTGACTCTGTTCGCTGACTGCATTCACTTTTTGCGCTGCTGACTGCATTCACTTTTTGTGCTGGCTGACTACATTTACTTTTTGTTTGTTTTTTTCTGGCTGCCTGCTTGAACTTTTTGTTCTGGCTGACTACGTTCAATGTTTCTGCTGGCTGACTGCATTCACTTTTTGTTCTGGCTGACTGCGTTCAATGTTTGTGCTGGCTGACTGCATTCAATGTTTGTGCTGTCTGACTGTTCACTGTTTTGGCTGATTTCATTCACTGTTTTTGCTGGCTGACTGTGTTCACTGTTTGAGCTGGCTGACTGCGTTCACTGTGCTGGCAGAGTGCTTTCACTTTTTGTGCTGGCTGACTGCTTTCACTGTTTGTGCTGGCTGACTGTGTTCACTTTTTTTGCTGGCTGTCTGCGTTCACTGTTTGTGCTGGCTGACTGCGTTCACTGTTTGTGCTGGCTGACTGCGTTCACTGTTTGTGCTGGCTGACTGCGATAACTGTTTGTGCTGGCTGACTGCGTTCACTTTTTGTGTTGGTTGACTGCGTTCACTGTTTGTGCTGACTGACTGCGTTTGCTGTCATGATCTCTGCAGGCAGAGATCATAGCAAGCCTATAGAGGGACAAGCTCTCGGAAGATGGAACTATACTGACCATGAACTAAGCCTGCCGCGCAACTAGAAATAGCCAGGTAGCATTTCCTATTTATCGCTAGATGCCCAGCTCTGGCCTAAGACCTAAATAGCTAGCAGAGGGAAATATAAGACCTGGCTCACCTCTAGAGAAATATTCCAAAGAAGACAGTAGCCCCCCACATATAATGACGGTGAGTTCAGATGAAACAACAAACGCAGCAGGAAAATAGTCTTAGCAAATTTGAGGTCCGCTTACTAGATAGCAGAAGACAGATAGTATACTTTCATGGTCAGCAGAAAAACACTAACAAAACACCATCCAGAGATTACCTTAAACTCTGGCATTAACTCATAACGCCAGAGTAGCAATCCCTGATCAACGAGAGCTTTCCAGACACAGTAACAAAACTTCAGCTGTGAACTGGAACAAATAGGCAAAACAAAACATGGACAAAAGTCCAACTTATCTAGTAGTTGTCTAGAAGCAGGAACAAGCACTGAGAGGCATCAGATAACATTGTTGACCGGCAAGAAACCACCAGAGAAATGAGCTTAAATAGCGACACCCACTACTGATGGAACCAGGTGAAACAGGAAAGAGGATGACAAGTCCAATTCCACAAGCGGCCACCGGGGGAGCCCAGAATCCAAATTCACAACAGTACCCCCCCCTCAAGGAGGGGGCACCGAACCCTCACCAGATCCACCAGGGCGACCAGGATGAGCCCTATGGAAGGCACGAACAAGATCAGAAGCATGAACATCAGATGCATTGACCCAAGAATTATCCTCCTGGCCGTAACCCTTCCAGTTGACCAGATACTGGAGTTTCCGTCTGGAAACACGAGAGTCCAAAATTTTCTCCACAACGTACTCCAACTCACCCTCAACCAACACCGGAGCAGGAGGCTCAACTGAAGGTACAACAGGTACCTCATACCTGCGCAATAACGACCGATGAAAAACGTTATGAATGGAAAAGGACGCAGGGAGGTCCAAACGGAAAGAAACAGGATTAAGAATCTCCAATATTCTATAAGGGCCGATGAACCGAGGTTTAAACTTAGGAGAAGAGACCCTCATAGGGACAAAACGAGAAGACAACCACACTAAATCTCCAACACAAAGCCGAGAACCAACACGACGATGACGGTTGGCAAAACGCTGAGTCTTCTCCTGGGACAACTTCAAATTGTCCATAACCTGCCCCCAGATGTGATGCAATCTCTCCACCACCGCATCCACTCCAGGACAATCCGAGGATTCCACCTGACCGGAGGAAAATCGAGGGTGAAACCCCGAATTACAGAAAAACGGGGACACCAAGGTGGAAGAACCGGCCCGATTATTGAGGGCGAACTCTGCCAATGGCAAAAAAGCAACCCAATCATCCTGGTCAGCAGAGACAAAACACCTCAGATATGTCTCAAGGGTCTGATTAGTCCGCTCGGTCTGGCCATTAGTCTGAGGGTGAAAAGCAGATGAAAAAGACAAATCTATGCCCATCCTAGCACAGAATGCCCGCCAAAATCTAGACACAAATTGGGTACCTCTGTCAGAAACAATATTCTCAGGAATACCGTGCAATCGGACAACATTCTGAAAAAACAGAGGAACCAACTCAGAAGAAGAAGGCAACTTGGGCAGAGGAACCAAATGGACCATTTTAGAGAAACGGTCACAGACCACCCAGATGACAGACATCTTCTGGGAAACAGGCAGATCTGAAATAAAATCCATCGAGATGTGTGTCCAAGGCCTCTTAGGAATAGGCAAGGGCAACAGCAGTCCGCTAGCCCGAGAACTACAAGACTTGGCCCGAGCACAAACGTCACATGACTGCACAAAGACTCGCACATCTCGTGACAGGGAAGGCCACCAGAAGGATCTTGCCACCAAATCCCTGGTACCAAAAATTCCGGGATGACCTGCCAATGCAGAAGAATGTACCTCAGAGATGACTCTGCTGGTCCAATCATCCGGAACAAACAGTCTATCAGGCGGACAACGATCCGGTCTATCCGCCTGAAACTCTTGCAAGGACCGCCGCAGATCAGGAGAAACGGCCGACAAAATTACTCCCTCCCTAAGGATACCTGTGGGTTCAGAATTACCAGGAGAGTCCGGGTCAAAACTCCTAGAAAGGGCATCTGCCTTAACATTCTTAGAACCCGGTAGGTATGACACCACAAAATTAAAGCGAGAAAAAAATAAAGACCAGCGCGCCTGTCTAGGATTCAGGCGTCTGGCAGTCTCAAGATAAATCAAATTTTTGTGGTCAGTCAATACCACCACCTGATGCCTAGCCCCCTCGAGCCAATGGCGCCACTCCTCAAACGCCCACTTCATGGCCAAAAGCTCCCGATTCCCAACATCATAATTCCGCTCTGCGGGCGAAAATTTGCGAGAAAAGAAGGCACAAGGCCTAATGACGGAGCAGTCGGAACCTTTCTGCGACAACACTGCCCCAGCTCCGATCTCCGAAGCGTCAACCTCAACCTGAAAAGGCAGATTCACATCAGGCTGACGCAACACAGGGGCAGAGGCAAAACGGCGCTTAAGCTCCTGAAAGGCCTCTACAGCATGAGAGGACCAATTAGCAACATCAGCGCCTTGTCTGGTCAAATCAGTCAGTGGTTTAACGACATCCGAAAAACCAGCAATAAATCGGCGGTAAAAGTTGGCAAAGCCCAAAAATCTCTGAAGACCCTTAAGAGAGGAGGGCTGAGTCCAGTCACAAATAGCTTGCACCTTGACGGGATCCATCTCAATGGAAGAGGGAGAAAAAATATACCCCAAAAAGGAAATTTTCTGGACCCCAAAAACACACTTAGACCCCTTCACACATAAAGAATTAGACCGCAGAACCTGAAAAACTCTCCTGACCTGCTGGACATGAGAGTCCCAGTCATCAGAAAAAATCAGAATATCATCCAGATATATTATCATAAATTTATCCAGAAAATCGCGGAAAATATCATGCATAAAAGACTGGAAAACTGAAGGGGCATTAGAAAGACCAAAAGGCATGACCAAATACTCAAAGTGGCCCTCGGGCGTATTAAATGCGGTCTTCCACTCATCCCCCTGCCTGATCCGCACCAAATTATACGCCCCACGAAGATCAATTTTAGAGAACCACTTAGCACCCTCTATACGAGCAAACAAATCAGTAAGCAATGGCAATGGGTATTGATACTTAACAGTGATCTTATTCAGAAGCCGATAATCAATACATGGTCTCAAAGAGCCGTCTTTTTTTGAGACAAAGAAAAACCCAGCTCCCAAGGGAGAAGAAGATGGACGAATATGTCCCTTTTCCAAAGACTCCTTTATATATTCCCGCATAGCAGCATGTTCCGGCACAGACAAATTAAACAAACGACCCTTTGGATATTTACAACCCGGTATCAAATCTATGGCACAATCGCACTCACGGTGCGGAGGTAACGACCCAAGCTTGGGTTCGTCAAAGACGTCTTGATAATCAGAGAGGAACTCAGGGACTTCAGAGGGAATGGACGACGAAATAGAAACCAAAGGTACGTCCCCATGAATACCCTTACATCCCCAGCTCAACACAGACATTGCTCTCCAGTCCAAGACTGGGTTGTGAGACTGCAACCATGGCAATCCCAGTACCAAATCGTCATGTAAATTATACAGCACCAGGAAACGAATAATCTCCTGGTGATCCGGATTGATACGCATGGTTACTTGTGTCCAGTATTGTGGTTTATTATTAGCCAATGGGGTGGAGTCAATCCCCTTCAGAGGAATAAGAGTCTCCAAAGGCTCTAAATCAAAACCACAACGATTGGCAAAGGACCAATCCATAAGACTCAGAGCGGCGCCAGAGTCAACATAGGCGTCCGTGGCAATGGATGACAAAGAGCAAATCAGGGTTACAGACAAAATAAACTTAGACTGAATGGTGCCAATGGAAACAGACTTATCAAGCTTCTTTGTACGCCTAGAGCATGCTGATATAACATGAGTAGAATCCCCACAATAGAAACACAATCCATTCTTCCGTCTAAAATTCTGTCGCTCGCTCCTGGACAGAATTCTATCACACTGCATACTTTCTGGCGTCTTTTCCATAGACACCGCCAGATGGTGCACCGGTTTGCGCTCCCGCAGACGCCTATCAATCTGAATAGCCATTGTCATGGACTCATTCAGACCTGCAGGCAAAGGGAACCCCACCATAACATCCTTAACGGCATCAGAGAGACCTTCTCTGAAAGTTGCCGCCAGGGCGCACTCATTCCACTGAGTAAGCACAGACCATTTACGGAATTTTTGGCAGAAAACTTCAGCTTCGTCTTGCCCCTGAGATAGTGCCATCAAAGTTTTTTCTGCCTGAAGTTCCAAATGAGGTTCCTCATAAAGCAAGCCCAAGGCCAGAAAAAACGCATCCACATCGCGTAACGCAGGATCCCCTGCTGGCAATGAGAAGGCCCAATCTTGAGGGTCACCCCTGAGCAAGGAAATCACAATCCTAACCTGCTGAGCAGGGTCTCCAGCTGAACGAGACTTCAGGGACAAATAAAGCTTACAATTATTTCGGAAATTCTGGAAGCTAGCTCTATTCCCTGTAAAGAACTCCGGCAAAGGAATTCTCGGCTCAGATACCGGAGCATGTACCACAAAATCTTGTAAATTTTGTACTTTCGTGATGAGATTATTCAAACCCACAGTTACACTCTGGAGATCCATTATTGTCAGGTGCACACAGAGCATACAGAGATTAGGAGGAGAGAGAGAAAAAAGACTGCAGCAAGGCAGACTGAAGGAAAAAAAAAAAAAAAAAAAAAAATTCCAGCAGACTTCTTATAACTCTCCTTTCTCAACCTGGGTCTTTAACACTTTATTGGCCGGTCAAACTGTCATGATCTCTGCAGGCAGAGATCATAGCAAGCCTATAGAGGGACAAGCTCTCGGAAGATGGAACTATACTGACCATGAACTAAGCCTGCCGCGCAACTAGAAATAGCCAGGTAGCATTTCCTATTTATCGCTAGATGCCCAGCTCTGGCCTAAGACCTAAATAGCTAGCAGAGGGAAATATAAGACCTGGCTCACCTCTAGAGAAATATTCCAAAGAAGACAGTAGCCCCCCACATATAATGACGGTGAGTTCAGATGAAACAACAAACGCAGCAGGAAAATAGTCTTAGCAAATTTGAGGTCCGCTTACTAGATAGCAGAAGACAGATAGTATACTTTCATGGTCAGCAGAAAAACACTAACAAAACACCATCCAGAGATTACCTTAAACTCTGGCATTAACTCATAACGCCAGAGTAGCAATCCCTGATCAACGAGAGCTTTCCAGACACAGTAACAAAACTTCAGCTGTGAACTGGAACAAATAGGCAAAACAAAACATGGACAAAAGTCCAACTTATCTAGTAGTTGTCTAGAAGCAGGAACAAGCACTGAGAGGCATCAGATAACATTGTTGACCGGCAAGAAACCACCAGAGAAATGAGCTTAAATAGCGACACCCACTACTGATGGAACCAGGTGAAACAGGAAAGAGGATGACAAGTCCAATTCCACAAGCGGCCACCGGGGGAGCCCAGAATCCAAATTCACAACAGTTTGCTTTTTGTGCTGGTTGACTGCGTTCACGGTTTTTGCTGGCTGACTGCGTTCACTGTTTGTGCTGGCTGACTGCATTTATTTTTTGTGCTGGCTGACTGCATTCATTTTTTTGTGCTGGCTGACTACGTTCACTTTGTGCAGGCTGACTACATTTTCAGCCTTCACTGTTTGTGCTGGCTGACTGCGTTCACTGTTTGTGCTGGCTGACTACATTCACTTTTTGTGCTGGCTGTGTTCTCAGCCTTCACCTGTTGTGCTGGCTGACTGCGATCACTCTGTTCATTGTTTGTGCAGATGACAGCATTCGTAGTGGGCACTGTTCACTCACAAAGATGGCACCTGCTCCTTGTTCTGGTAACATAGTTATTAAGGTTGAAGGAAGACTTGTAAGTCCATCTAGTTCAACCCATAGTCTAACCAAACATGCCCTAACATGTTGATCCAGAGGAAGGCAAAAAAAAAAAAAACATGTGGCAAACAGTAAGCTCCACATTGAGGAAAAAAAATTCCTTCCCGACTCCACATACGGTGATTAGTTCCCTGGATCAACGTCCTAACAAGGAATCTAGTATATATAACCTGTAACATTATACTTTTCAAGAAAGGCATCCAGTCCCCTCTTAAATTTAAGTAATGAATCACTCATTACAACATCATACAGCAGAGAGTTCCATAGTCTCACTGCTCTTATGGTAAAGAATCCGCGTCTGTTATTATGCTTAAACCTTCTTTCCTCCAAACGTAGAGGATGCCCCCTTGTCCCTGTCTCAGGTCTATGATTAGAAAGATCATCAGAAAGGTCTTTGTACTGTCCCCTTATATATTTATACATTGTAATAAGATCACCCCTTAGCCTTCGTTTTTCCACACTAAATAGCCCCTAGTGTAATAACCTATCTTGGTATTGCAGACACCCCCAGTCCTCTAATAACCTTGTTCGCTCTTCTCTGCACCCACTCTAGTTCAGCTATGTCTTTCTTATACACCGGAGATCAGAACTGTGCACAGTATTCTAAGTGTGGTCGAACTAGTGACTTGTATAGAGGTAAAATTATGTTCTCCTCATGAGCATCTATGCCTCTTTTAATGCATCCCATTATTTTATTTGCCTTTGTAGCAGCTGCCTGACACTGGCCACTAAATGTGAGTTTGTCATGCACCCATACACCCAGGTCTTTTTCATTGACGGTTTTGCACAGAGTTTTAGAATTAAGCACATAGTTATATGCGGCGCCCCAGTGTCCTGGTCGTCACAGTGATGTCATTATCCTTTCAGGGGGAGAAGTGATGTCATGTCTGAAGGCAATGAAAGACAACCACATTCAGGTATCACACACATGTTCACACTCCAGACCAGAAGGGGGAGCTCTAAGCCTGTTTAGGGTGAACTCCCCTATTTAACATCCTGGCTGGAGAAAGTCAGGGTTCTGTTCCTGTCAGGAGGACAGAAGGAGAGACAGGAGTCCTGGAGCCTGAAGGGCTGCAGCTCCTGGAAGAAGACACTAAAGTGAATATATTGCAGAGAGTGTGCAGGAAAGCAGAGCACAGGAGAGGAATATCAGGGGGAGTTCAGCCAGGAGCAAGCTGCTTCCCTCTGAGGCGCAGAATCCGGTAGCCAGCGCACCGTGGATGTAAGTGCTCTACGCCTTGCTTCAGAGACTGGCAGGGCAGGTGATTCCAAGTTGCCTGTCCGCCCTTGTACACCTAGGAGGCACGGTGACACCGCTCAGAGGCCGGGGCGTGCTAGAGTCCCTAACCAAAGTCTCAAGCCACCAGCCATACGGGTTTGTCCTATCCATACCATCTGGGGGACAGAGAGAAAGAGACATTCCATCTACAATAGTTATGAGGACCTTACCGAGAAGCTCAGCAGGGAGGTACTACAACACACAGGCGCTAGAGGAAGGCTACTGATTTCCACCTGGACAAGGGGACTCTGGAATTGCCTTCAGACCGACCGGACTCTGCCTGCCCTGTCATCTGGCACTCCGGGCTGAGGATACCATCTGAAGTCTTCAGTAAACAAGGTAAAATACTGCAAACCCATCTCCTCGTTCTTTACTGCACCTTGCCCATATATAAACTCTTTTACTGGACACCCCTGAGGGCCACGGACCGGGTCAGCCACCGTGACATCCCCCGAACCGAAGGACCCGGTGCCGAGTACCCCATTGCCCTACTCTGGGGGCGATCCATATACATCTTATTACATCTACCCAAGTGCATGACCTTACATTTATCCCCATTAAAGCTCATTTGCCATTTATAAGCCCAAGCTTCTAGTTTACATAAATCATCCTGTAATATAAAATTGTCCTCCTCTGTATTGATTACCCTGCAGAGTTTAGTGTCATCTGCAAATATTGATATTCTGCTCTGTATGCCCCTACAAAGTCATTAATAAATATGTTAAAAAGAAGAGGGCCCAATACTGACCCCTGTGGTACCCCACTGCTAACCGCGACCCAGTCCGAGTGTGCTCCATTAATAACCACCCTTTGTTTCCTATCCCTGAGCCAGCTCTTAACCCACTTACACATATTTTCCCCTATCCCCATTATTCTCATTTTATGTATCAAAGCAGCCCCTTCTACTAAGCGTTGTCTGTATCTGCTCAGTTTCTAAGATCGCATCAGCTCCTTGTTTTGGCCCCACCCATTCTGTTAAACATCAGCTGTGTGGACATAGAAGGCAGTCAGTACTTAGTAGAGGGGATGGTGCCAGCACAGATGGCGGGTGCCATCTTAGATTTTGAGCTCAGCCACACACTTCAACACTGCTTCGACCTGCTCTGCACTTTCCCCCGTACTGAGCGCCGGTCTGTGCAGTGTTGAAGTGTTTCCTTACCTCGCGGGCAACATAGATTGTCATGGCGAGCCAGATTTGGCCTGTGGGCATTGAGTTTGGCATCTCTGCTTTATAGCATTTAGCATTTAAATTAATTCTCCCTTTTTTTGTTCACTTTCTACAGTAAAGGACCATGATCTCCCTTAACCACCCTATGGGCAGGTTCTTCCATAGAAGAGAAGAAAGATCAATTTGTCTCTTCACTTCTTTTGTCACTGCTGTGCTTGCCTTCAAGGGAGCCATGGAAGTCTCTCTGAGAAGTGTTGGTCAGCAGATCCTACACCCAAGCTACTTATAGGAAGTGACAACCTCAAAACTCCTTGTGCCTGGAGAGAAAACCAGTTCTATAATTTCCTGCCAAAATGCAGAAGCAAAGGCTGCAACCCCAGGCGGCGGGAGCCAAGAGGAGACTAGGTGATGACAGATGTTGTGTATTTCAGCATGTGGCAGGTATAAAATGAATGAACCCTCTAGAATACAAGAATTATTATCTCAATGTTGAGTTTGTTGATGAATGGCCCTGGACATCTGCTGCCTGATTCTCTAAGATGCTTCATAAACTTTAAGGTGATACTTAAAGTACGAATCTGCATGATGGCACACAAAAAAAACATAGCTGTAAATCTCCTAGATGCAGGATGGTAAACAGGCAGCTAAGGCACACTAAGAGCCATTTACACTCCTCATTTTTTTCTTTTTATCTCTCCGCAAAACCTTTCAGCTTTAATTTCTCCATAAACTTTCTGGAATAATGAGAACAAACAAGAAGAGTCAAAGAAGTTCAGAGTAATAGAAGTTCATGTTCGAGCCTCAGTGTGCTTAAACGGATGACAAAGCCAATATTTCATTTCCCCTTTGAGTGTTTTATAAAAACTTCTATAGAAGTAAAGTCTTTCATGTTTTCCACCTACTAAAATAGAGTTAATATTTTGATAAAAGAGAAAGTTGTGGATTCCGAAGGATCTCCCCAACAGGGAAATTCAACCTCTTCATGCTGTAATCCACGACAGATCATCAGTTGCTCATTCATCAAATTGTGTCCAGGTAGAGGAGGGTGGGAAAAAGATATATACACCAATCAGCTATAACAGTGTAACTAGCTGCCTAATATTATATGAATCTCCTTTGTACCTCCAAAATAGCTCTGACACTTTAAGGCATGGATTCCACAAGTCCTCCGAAGTGTCCTGTGGTATCTGACACCAAGATGGTGGCAGCAGATCCTGGAAGTTGTTCAGTGGAGCTTACATCGATCATACTTCTTTTCCCACCACATCCCATAGTTTATTGATGAAAGGAGACCAGGCTTCTTTACCCTGAGAACTATTAGGCCGGCGTCACACTGGCGAGTTTTACGGACGTATGAGCGCAGAAAATACACCCGTAAAATATGCATAACACACGGCCCAATGATTCCCTATGTCCCAGCTCCTATCAGCCGTATTTTACTGATCCGTATTATACGGTCTTGTACGGCCGTACAAAATCGCAGCATGCTGTGTTTGTCACCGTAATGCGCAAAAAAATCGCCAATGAAAGTCTATGGGGGCGAGAAAAATACGGATTACACACGGACCAGCAGTGTGACTTGCGAGAAATACGCAGCGGTGTTAGAGAGAAAAGCCAGTAATTCAATTGCCGGCTTTTCATTTCTCCTTCCCAAACCCGACAGGATATGAGACATGGTTTACATACAGTAAACCATCTCATATCCCTTTTTTTTGCATATTCCACACTACTAATGTTAGTAGTGTGTATGTGCAAAATTTTGGCGCTGTAGCTGCTAAAATAAAGGGTTAAATGGCGGAAAAAATTGGCGTGGGCTCCCGCGCAATTTTCTCCGCCAGAGTGGTAAAGCCAGTGACTGAGGGCAGATATTAATAGCCTAGAGAGGGTCCATGGTTATTGGCCCCCCTGGCTAAAAACATCTGCCCCCAGCCACCCCAGAAAAGGCACATCTGGAAGATGCGCCTATTCTGGCACTTGGCCACTCTCTTCCCACTCCCGTGTAGCGGTGGGATATGGGGTAATGAAGGGTTAATGTCACCTTGCTATTGTAAGGTGACATTAAGCCAGATTAAAAATGGAGAGGCGTCAATTATGACACCTATCCATTATTAATCCAATAGTACGAAATGGTTAATAAAACACACACATTATTACAAAGTCCTTTAATGAATTAAAGACACAGGTTGTTGTAATATTTTATTATTCTCTTAATCCAGCTGAAGACCCTCGTTCTGTGAAAAAGTAAAAATAACAAATCAACAATATCTCATACCTTCCGATGAACAGTCACGTCCCACGAAGTAAATCCATCTGAAGGGGTTAAATCATTTTACAGCCAGGAGCTGTGCTAAAGCCCCGGGTACTGAATGGAAAGCAGGGTGATCTGTAGTTACCTTGAGTTGCGGTGATGCGCCCTCTGCTGGATGTCCTCATGAACTGGAGCCTTGGAGAAGTTCCCACTCTCGAGTTCATATGAAGACATCCAGCAGAGGGCGCCTCACCGCAATTCAAGGTAACTGCAGATCAAACTGCTTTCCATTCAGTACCCGGGGCTTTACAGGCAGGAGCGAGTGCTTTAGCACAGCTCCTGGCTGTAAAATGATTTAACCCCTTCAGATGGATTTACATCGTGGGACATAACGACGGAAGGTATGGAATATTGTTGTTTGTTTTTTTAACTTTGTTTCAGGACGATGGTCTTCAGGTGGATTAAGAGTCTAATAAAATATTACAAAAACCTGTGTCTTTATTTCATTAACCCTTTCCCGACATTTGACGTACTATCCCGTCGAGGTGGGGTGGGCCCCCATGACCGCCGACGGGATAGTACGTCATACGCGATCGGCCGCGCTCACGGGGGGAGCGCGGCCGATCGCGGCCGGGTGTCGGCTGCATATCGCAGCTGACATCCGGCACTATGTGCCAGGAGCGGTCACGGACCGCCCCCGGCACATTAACCCCCGGCACACCGCGATCAAACATGATCGCGGTGTACCGGCGGTACAGGGAAGCATCGTGCAGGGAGGGGGCTCCCTGCGTGCTTCCCTGAGACGATCGGTACAAGGTGATGTACTCACCTCGTACCGAACGTCTTCTCCCTGCAGGCCCCGGATCCAAAATGGCCGAGGGGCTGTATCCGGGTCCTGCAGGGAGCACTTCCGGGTCGGAGCAGGCTGCAGATGAAAGCTGCAGCCTGCTCCGATGAAAGTATGATCGCCGATCTGATAGAGTGCTGTGCACACTATCAGATCTGCGATCTGTGATGTCCCCCCCTGGGACAAAGTAAAAAAGTAAAAAAAAAAATTTCCACATGTGTAAAAAAAAAAAAAAAAAATTCCTAAATAAATAATAATAATAAAAAAATATTATTCCCATAAATACATTTCTTTATCTAAACAAAACAAACAAAAACAATAAAAGTACACATATTTAGTATCGCCGCGTCCGTAACGACCCAACCTATAAAACTGGCCCACTAGTTAACCCCTTCAGTAAACACCGTAAGAAAAAAAAAAAAAAACGAGGCAAAAAACAACGCTTTATTACCATACCGCCGAACAAAAAGTGGAATAACACGCGATCAAAAAGACGGATATAAATAACCATGTTACCGCTGAAAGCGTCATCTTGTCCCGCAAAAAACGAGCCGCCATACAGCATCATCAGCAAAAAAATAAAAAAGTTATAGTCCTCAGAATAAAGCGATGCCAAAATAATTATTTTTTCTATAAAATAGTTTTTATCGTATAAAAGCACCAAAACATAAAAAAATGAGATATCGCTGTAATCGTACTGACCCGACGAATAAAACTGCTTTATCAATTTTACCAAGCGCAGAACGGTATAAACGCCTCTCCCAAAAGAAATTCATGAATAGCTGGTTTTTGGTTATTCTGCCTCACAAAAATCGGAATAAAAAGTGATAAAAAATGGTCACGTGTCCGAAAATGTTACCAATAAAAACGTCAACTCGTCCCGCAAAAAACAAGACCTCACATGACTCTGTGGACCAAAATGTGGAAAAATTATAGGTCTCAAAATGTGGAGACGCAAAAACTTTTTTGCTATAAAAAGCGTCTTTTAGTCTGGTTTCACACTTGCGTTTTTATCTGCATGCGTTTTTTAAAAAAACCACATGTGTGAAAAAATGCATGTAAACGCGGTAAAACGCATGCGTTTTTATAGAAAAACACAAGAAAACAAGAAAAAAACAAAAAACCCTAACCCTACCCCTAACCCTACCCCTAACCTGAAATACGTGGCACTGAAATACGTGGCACTGAAATATACGTGTATATACGTATATAAGTGCCACGATATTTCAGTGGCCACGTATATAAGTGCCACGTATATAAGTGCCACGTATATAAGTGCCACGTATATAAGTGCCACGTATTTAAGTGCCACGTATTTAAGTGCCACGTATTTAAGTGCCACGTATTTAAGTGCCACGTATTTAAGTGCCACGTATTTACGTGCCACGTATTTACGTGCCACGTATTTTTCAGTGCCTGAAACACGTGGCACTGAAATACGTGGCACTGAAATATCGTGGCACTGAAATATCGTGGCACTGAAGTATTTACGTGCCACGTATTTTTCAGTGCCTGAAATACGTGGCACTGAAATACGTGGCACTGAAATACGTGGCACTGAATTATCGTGGCACTGAAATATCGTGGCACTGAAATACGTGGCACTTAAATACGTGGCACTTAAATATGTGGCACTTAAATACGTGGCACTTATATACGTGGCACTTATGACTGTCAGAAAATGTTCAGTAAACGGGTGAGGTTAGGGGTAGGGTTTCAGGTAGAATTGGGGAGTTTCCACTGTTCAGGCACATCAGGGGCTCTCCAAACGCGACATGGCGTCCAATCTCAATTCCAGCCAATTCTGCGTTGAAAAAGTAAAACAGTGCTCCTTCTCTTCCGAGCTCTCCCGTGCGTCCAAAAAGGGGTTTACCCCAACATATGGGGTATCAGCGTACTAGGGACAAATTGAACAACAACTTCTGGGGTCCAAGTTCTCTTGTTATCCTTGGGAAAATAAAAATTTGGGGGGCTAAAAATCATTTTTGTGGGAAAAAAAATGTTTTATTTTCACGGCTCTGCGTTGTAAACTGTAGTGAAACACTTGGGGGTTCAAAGTTCTCAAAACACATCTAGATAAGTTCCTTGGGAGGTCTAGTTTCCAATATGGGGTCACTTGTGGGGGGTTTGTACTATTTGGGTACATCAGGGGCTCTGCAAATGCAACGTGACGCCTGCAGACCAATCCATTTAAGTCTGCATTCCAAATGGCGCTCCTTCCCTTCCGAGCTCTGTCATGCGCCCAAACAGTGGTTCCCCCCCACATAGGGGGTATCAGCGTACTCAGGACAAATTGGACAACAACTTTTAGGGTCCAATTTATCCTGATACCCTTGTGAAAATACAAAACTGGGGGCTAAAAAATCATTTTTGTGAAAAAAAATAATAATTTTTATTTTCACGGCTCTGCGTTATAAACTGTAGTGAAACACTTGGGGGTTCAAAGTTCTCACAACACATCTAGATAAGTTCCTTGGGGGGTCTAGTTTCCAATATGGGGTCACTTGTGGGGGGTTTGTACTGTTTGGGTACATCAGGGGCTCTGCAAATGCAACGTGACGCCTGCAGACCAATCCATTTAAGTCTGCATTCCAAATGGCGCTCCTTCCCTTCCGAGCTCTGTCATGCGCCCAAACAGTGGTTCCCCCCCACATAGGGGGTATCAGCATACTCAGGACAAATTGGACAACAACTTTTAGGGTCCAATTTATCCTGATACCCTTGTGAAAATACAAAACTGGGGGCTAAAAAATCATTTTTGTGAAAAAAAATAATAATTTTTATTTTCACGGCTCTGCGTTATAAACTGTAGTGAAACACTTGGGGGTTCAAAGTTCTCACAACACATCTAGATAAGTTCCTTGGGGGGTCTAGTTTCCAATATGGGGTCACTTGTGGGGGGTTTGTACTGTTTGGGTACATCAGGGGCTCTGCAAATGCAACGTGACGCCTGCAGACCAATCCATTTAAGTCTGCATTCCAAATGGCGCTCCTTCTTTTCCGAGCTCTGTCATGCGCCCAAACAGTGGTTCCCCCCCACATAGGGGGTATCAGCGTACTCAGGACAAATTGGACAACAACTTTTAGGGTCCAATTTATCCTGATACCCTTGTGAAAATACAAAACTGGGGGCTAAATTTCATTTTTGTGAAAAAAAAAAAAATATTATTTTCACGGCTCTGCGTTATAAACTGTAGTGAAACACTTGGGGGTTCAAAGTTCTCACAACACATCTAGATAAGTTCCTTGGGGGGTCTAGTTTCCAATATGGGGTCACTTGTGGGGGGTTTGTACTGTTTGGGTACATCAGGGGCTCTGCAAATGCAACAATGTTGACGCCTGCAGACCAATCCATTTGTCTGCATTCCAAATGGCGCTCCTTCCCTTCCGAGCTCTGTCATGCGCCCAAACAGTGGTCCCCCCCCACAAATGGGGTATCAGCGTACTCCAGACAAATTGGACAACAACTTTTGGGGTCCAATTTATCCTGATACCCTTGTGAAAATACAAAACTGGGGGCTAAAAAATCATTTTTGTGAAAAAAAAAAATAATTTTTATTTTCACGGCTCTGCGTTATAAACTGTAGTGAAACACTTGGGGGTTCAAAGCTCTCAAAACACATCTAGATTAGTTCCTTAGGGGGTCTACTTTCCAAAATGGTGTCACTTGTGGGGGGGTTTAATGTTTAGGCACATCAGGGGCTCTCCAAACGCAACATGGCATCCCATCTTAATTCCAGTCAATTTTGCATTGAAAAGTAAAATAGCGCTTCTTCCCTTCTGAGCTCTGCTATGCGCCCAAACAATGGTTTACACCCACATATAGGGTATCGTCGTACTCAGGACAAATTGCACAACAACTTTTGTGGTCTAATTTCTTCTCTTACCCTTGGGGAAATAAAAAAATGGGGGTGAAAAGATCATTTTTGTGAAAAAATATGAATTTTTATTTTTACGGCTCTGCATTATAAACTTCTGTGAAGCACTTGTTGGGTCAAAGTGCTCAACACACATCTAGATAAGTTCCTTAAGGGGTCTACTTTCCAAAATGGTGTCACTCGTGGGGGGTTTCAATGTTTAGGCACATTAGGGGCTCTCCAAACGCAACATGGCGTCCCATCTCAATTCCAGTCAATTTTGCATTGAAAAGTCAAATGGCGCTTCTTCCCTTCTGAGCTCTGCTATGCGCCCAAACAATGGTTTACACCCACATATAGGGTATCGTCGTACTCAGGACAAATTGCACAACAACTTTTGTGGTCTAATTTCTTCTCTTACCCTTGGGGAAATAAAAAAATGGGGGTGAAAAGATCATTTTTGTGAAAAAATATGAATTTTTATTTTTACGGCTCTGCATTATAAACTTCTGTGAAGCACTTGTTGGGTCAAAGTGCTCAACACACATCTAGATAAGTTCCTTAAGGGGTCTACTTTCCAAAATGGTGTCACTCGTGGGGGGTTTCAATGTTTAGGCACATTAGGGGCTCTCCAAACGCAACATGGCGTCCCATCTCAATTCCAGTCAATTTTGCATTGAAAAGTCAAATGGCGCTTCTTCCCTTCTGAGCTCTGCCCTGCGCCCAAACAATGGTTTACACCCACATATGGGGTATCAGTGTACTCAGGACAAATTGCACAACAATTTTTGGGGTCCAATTTCTTCTCTTACCCTTGGGAAAATAAAAAATTGGGGGTGAAAAGATCATTTTTGTGAAAAAATATGATTTTTTATTTTTACGGCTCTGCATTATAAACTTCTGTAAAGCACTTGTTGGGTCAAAGTGCTCACCACACATCTAGATAAGTTCCTTAGGGGGTCTACTTTCCAAAATGGTGTCACTTGTTAGGGGTTTCAATGTTTAGGCACATCAAGGGCTCTCTAAATGCAACATGGCGTCCCATCTCAATTCCAGTCAATTTTGCATTGAAAAGTCAAATGGCGCTCCTTCCCTTCCGAGCTCTGCCCTGCGCCCAAACAATGGTTTACACCCACATATGGGGTATCAGCGTACTCAGGACAAATTGCACAACAATTTTTGGCGTCCAATTTCTTCTCTCACCCTTGGGAAAATAAAAAATTGGGGGTGAAAAGATCATTTTTGTGAAAAAATATGATTTTTTTATTTTTACGGCTCTGCATTATAAACTTCTGTAAAGCACTTGTTGGGTCAAAGTGCTCACCACACATCTAGATAAGTTCCTTAGGGGGTCTACTTTCCAAAATGGTGTCACTTGTTAGGGGTTTCAATGTTTAGGCACATCAGGGGCTCTCCAAATGCAACATGGCGTCCCATCTCAATTCCAGTCAATTTTGCATTGAAAAGTCAAATGGCGCTCCTTTGCTTCCAAGCTCTGCCATGCGCCCAAACTGTGGTTTACCCCCACATATGGGGTATCAGCGTACTCAGGACAAATTGCACAACAACTTTTGGGGTCTATTTTCTCCTGTTACCCTTGGTAAAATAAAACAAATTGGAGCTGAAATAAATTTTGTGTGAAAAAAAGTTAAATGTTCATTTTTATTTAAACATTCCAAAAATTCCTGTGAAACACCTGAAGGGTTAATAAACTTCTTGAAAGTGGTTTTGAGTACCTTGAGGGGTGCAGTTTTTAGAATGGTGTCACACTTGGGTATTTTCTATCATATAGACCCGTCAAAATGACTTCAAATGAGATGTGGTCCCTAAAAAAAAATGGTGTTGTAAAAATGAGAAATTGCTGGTCAACTTTTAACCCTTATAACTCCGTCACAAAAAAAAATTTTGTTTCCAAAATTGTGCTGATGTAAAGTAGACATGTGGGAAATGTTATTTATTAAGTATTTTGTGTGACATATGTCTGTGATTTAAGGGCATAAAAATTCAAAGTTGGAAAATTGCGAAATTTTCAAAATTTTCGCCAAATATTCGTTTTTTTCACAAATAAACGCAAGTTATATCGAAGAAATTTTACCACTAACATGAAGTACAATATGTCACGAGAAAACAATGTCAGAATCGCCAAGATCCGTTGAAGCGTTCCAGAGTTATAACCTCATAAAGGGACAGTGGTCAGAATTGTAAAAATTGGCCCGGTCATTAACGTGCAAACCACCCTTGGTGGTGAAGGGGTTAAAGGACTTTGTATTAATGTGTGTGTGTTTTATTAACCATTTCGTACTATTGGATTAATAATGGATAGGTGTCATAATTGACGCCTCTCCATTATTAATCTGGCTTAATGTCACCTTACAATAGCAAGGTGGCATTAACCCTTCATTACCCCATATCCCACCGCTACACGGGAGTGGGAAGAGAGTGGCCAAGTGCCAGAATAGGCGCATCTTCCAGATGTGCCTTTTCTGGGGTTTCTGGGGGCAGATGTTTGTAGCCAGGGGGGGCCAATAACCATGGACCCTCTCTAGGCTATTAATATCTGCCCTCAGTCACTGGCTTTACCACTCTGGCGGAGAAAATTGCGCGGGAGCTCACGCCAATTTTTTCAGCGATTTAACCCTTTATTTTACAAGCTACAGTGCCCAAATTTTGCACATACACACTACTAACATTAGTACTGTGAAATATGCAAAAAAAAAGGGATATGAGATGGTTTACTGTATGTAATCCATGTCTCATATCCTGTCGGGTTTGGGAAGTAGAAATGAAAAGCCGGCAATTGAATTACCGGCTTTTCACATATATCACGCTGAATTAAATATAAATACAGAATATATATATATATGTGTCTCAATGACATATATATATATATATATATATATACTGTATATATGTTTTAACGAACATTTGAGCACATAAATCCATTAGATGTGGGTTTTGCAAGCCTGCGAGAAAATATCGCAGTACGAATGCCATACGGATTACATACGGAGGATGCCATGCGCAAAATACGCTGACACACCCTGCCTACGGATGACATACGGATCACTATTTTGGGGACTTTTCTGTGTATTACGGCCGTAAAAAACGGACCGTATTTACATACGCTGAGTGTGACGCCGGCCTTAGTCGGTGGAACAGTCGACCACAGGATCTGGTCACAGTGGGAATTATTTGTTTAAAAGTTCCACGCTCTGCCAATTGGTGGAAGTCTCAGCGTTGAGACACCCACCAATCAGTAAGTTATCACCCATTCTATGGATAAGTAATAAATTGTTTTCATTAGACAACCCCTTTAGCTTCACATTCTTTCTGTTTACTTGCTACCTAATATATCCTGACCCTAACAGGTGCCATTGTCACTTGATACCCAGTATAAATCAGTTCTTCTCTTACTGGTTTTATAAGTATACAAATCACTGTACCAAACATCTCCTCCAGTTTGTCCTACGCAAGATCAGACCTGATGCAAATAAGCCTGATTTTCAGTGTTGTGCATTTTGTGAAATTGGAGACCACTTTCCTTTTGCCCTTCTGCTGCTGTCATCATGCACATTCCCTTTGTATGAATTTTCTATAAATGACGCACATTTTAGGTCTGTGCTTGGGGCAAGTTACATTTCTACAGTAGAACGCATAAGTGTTGTCTTTATCTGGAACTTATAATGGTACGTGATAATTACTCAGTTTTTCTGTGCACCTTGGTTTAGTCAATAGTAAGTAAGTACCTCTCAGGATAATCACACTTTCTCAAGATTGGTTTTACTTTCATTCACTGTTGCCACCACTCTCGCAGCCTCAACTCTTCACTCCGATTATAACCTGATATTATGGACAATGAAAGTAACACTGCCCTGAGGATGAGCATTAACTTACTGAAAACTGAAGAAAAAGATCTTCAACCTAGGCTGCTGTAATCGTATTGCTGCATATATATTCAATGGAAATATACTCAGGACTAACAGTGGAAGGACTTGGGTATTCTAGTTACAAGTAAGCTGAGCAGCAGTTCTCAATGTCAAGCAGCAGCTGCAAAAGCAAGTAAGAAATTAGTATGTATAAAAAAAGATAAAATCCTGCAATCCCAATGTATTGTTACCCTTCTACAAATCACTTGTAAGGCCACATCTTGTATATTTGATCTAGTTTTGGGCTTCACATTCGTAAAAGAATATTTGGTAAGCTAGTATGAGACATAACATATATTCATGTGACCATTTCAGCCAAACACTTGCATGTAAAGTACAAGACCTTTGAGGCTAGTGATTGGATGCAGCATCGCATGAATGTATGTGATATCATTATTAACGGGAAGTTAATAACAACAAGTCGAGTCAGCAGAGCAAAGTGGAATTAAACACGCCAGTATTATTTATTTTTTATTATGACATGGAAAATAAACATGGCATGGTTTACGTCAACAACAGGACCCTGTTGATTTTGACGCAGTCCCAACATTTTAGTATTTTTGTTTCTAATCTCATACAAGCCCTCTGTAAATATGATACTTACAACCAAGACTACCATACCAAAGAATATCAAGTGATATATCTTTTTGGTTACTTGTTCTGTAAATTGGACATGACATGCTAAGGAAAACATCCCTTCATGTGTTGCTTTGCTGCTGTCATGTTCTGATGTAATAGCTCTGAAACGCATTAACGGATCTTGGCAATTCTGACATTGTTTTTTCGTGACATATTGTACTTCACATTAGTGGTAAAATTTCTTCAATATAACTTGTGTTTATTTGTGTAAAGAATGGATATATGGTAAAAATATGGCATATTTTGCAATTTTTAAACTCTGAATTTTCATGCCCTTAAATCAGAGAAATTTGGGTCACACAAAATAGTTCATATATAACATTTACCACATGTCCACTTCTTATCAGCACAATTTTGGAAACAAAATTTTTTTTCAATAGAAAGTTTTAAGGGTTAAATTTGACTATCAATTTCTTATTTTTGCAACAAAATTTACAAAACTATTTTTTTTAGGGACCACCTCGCGTTTGAAGTCACTTTGAGGGGTCTATATGGCAGAATATACCCAAAAGTAACCTCCATTCTAAAAACTGCACCCCTCAATCTGACCCAAACCACATTCAAGAAGTTCATTAACACTTTAGCTGCTTCATAGAAATGAATGAGATGTGAAAGGAAAAAGTTAACATTTAACTTTTTTTTACTAAAATGTAACTTTAAACTATTTTTTTTATTTTCTCAAGGGTAGCAGGAAAAAATGAACCCCAAAATTTATAATGCAATTTCTCCTGAACATTCTGATATGGGGAAAAACCACTGTTTAGGTGGACGGCAGAGCTCGGAAGAGAATGAGCGGTTTGACTTTTTCAACGCAAAATTGGCTGGAATTGAGATCGGATGCCATGTCACATTTGCTTAAACAGTGGAAACCCCCCACAAGTGACCCCATTTTGGAAACTAGACTCCCTAAGTGTTTCACTAAAGTTTATAATGTAGAGCCGTGAAAATAAAAAATCATATTTTTTCCACAAAAATGATTTTTTTTGCCCCCAATTTTTTATTTTCCCAAGGGTAACAGGAGAAATTGGACCCCAAAAGTTGTCAATTTGTCCTGAGTACGCTGATAACCCCACATGTGGATGGGTCCACTGTTTGGGTGCATGCCAGAGCTCGGAAGGGAAGGAACGCCTTTGACTTTATCAAACCAAAATTGGCTGGAATTGAGATCGGACGCCATGTCGCGTTTGGAGAGCCCCTGATGTGCCTAAACAGTGGAAACCCCCCACACGTGACCCCATTTTGGAAATAAGACCCCCCAAGGAACTTATCTAGATGTGTGGTGAGAACTTTGAATCCCCAAGTGTTTCACTAAAGTTTATAATGTAGAGTCATGAAAATAAAAAAATCACATTTTTTTCCACAAAAATGATCTTTTAGCCCCAAATTTTTTATTTTCACATGGGTAACAGGAGAAATTGGATCCCAAAAGTTGTGGTACAATTTGTCCTGAGTACGCTGATACCCCATATGTGGAAGAAAACTACTGTTTGGGCACACGTCGGGGCTCGGAAGGGAAGTAATGACGTTTTGGAATGCAGACTTTGATGGAATGGTCTGCGGGCGTCATGTTGCGTTTTAAGAGCCCCTGATGTTCCTAAATAGTAGACCCCCTTTTGGTAACTAGACCCCCTAAGGAACTTATCTAGATGTGCCTTAAGGCTATGTTCACATTTGCGTTGTGCGCCGCAGCATCGGCGACGCAACGCACAACGCTAATGTGAACGCATGCACAACGCAGCATTTATTGACATATGCGTCCACTTTTGCATGGTTTTGGGCGCAGAAAAAACTGCAACTTGCTGCGTTCTCTGCGCCCTGACGCATGCACCACAGCGACGCATGCGTCACAAAGCGCAAATGCAACGCATGTCCATGCGCCCCCATGTTAAATATAGGGGTGCATGACGCATGCTGCGGCGCCGAACGCAAATGTGAACGTAGTCTAACAGTGGCAATGCCCAGCAAATGCCCCTGTTTGGAACTAATCTACTTTTTCTTGGTATGTGAATTTTATAATGTAGTGGCATACGTGACTTGTGTAGTGTTTGTCAGGTTGTCATACGTCAGTTGGGTAAGTCAGAAATGAATTTAGTAGTGCATGGAAGTGCGGTACACTGTGAAGCATTGTTTCATACACAGGCCAGGTTTCTTGGAGCAGGTGTCGCATTGATAAATGGTTTCCTTACGTATTCCCTTTTTGTAACACACTCTGCACCTCTTTTGTGACTTGCCTTTTTTCCCACTTTGAGGGGCCTCCCCCGGGAAATGTTGACCTGCTACAATATGAGCACCTTCAGTTCCGGAAGTACTGTGGCCCGCTCCTTCCTGATCTCCAAAGATTAAGGCCTCAATCACTACCTCCTGGAACTGAAGGTATGACATATCGGTCTGGCCTGCACATCGTGACAGAAGATAATCATTGTGCATTGCCATCTGTACGATGTGAACGGCCAGCTTGTACCACACCTTGGCCTTTCTCAAAGCACTGTACGGCTGGGGGAGTTGATCAGAGAGATCAACGCCCCATGTTTTTGTTGTACCCAGTACACAGTCTGGTTTGCTGATCTGTGCAGAGGTACCTCATACAGTGCCGAGGTCACTGCCATCACCATGTATGGTGGTCAAGAAAAAGACATCCCTCTTGTTGTTGAGCACCAGCAGGTGGTCGCTACATTGGGCTCTGCTGTCACCCCTTCTGAGCATCTGCCCAATTAGCTTTTTCGGGAGGCCTCTCTGATTTTTGCGGACAGTAGAGCGTTTTGAAGAGTAAGATACTGGTATAAAAGTTATCCACTTAGAGGTGATAACCTTTATCCTGCAGTGGGTGCATCAAATCCCACACAATGTTCCCACTCCTAGGACAGGGGAGCATTCAGGGGGTTCAATCCTGGTGTCCTTCCCTTCATAAACTCAGTACCCTGAGGTATTCCTTGCCCTCTTATACCTTGCCCTCTTACTGGGCAGGTACTGACAAAATTTGAGCCTCCCCTTGAAATGAATTAGGGGCTCAGCCACGCAGATGTCCCTTTGGTACACGTACACTGCAGCAAACTTTTTGTTGAAGTGTTCGATGACCGGCCAAACTTTGAACAGACGTTCAAAGTTAGGGTCATCTTGGGTGGACACTGTGCATTATCGTTATAATGCAGGAATTTGTAAATGGCCTCAAAACATGTCTGGGCCATGACCATTCTGAACACTGGAGTGTTGTATAAAACATCAACACTCCAATATTGCTGAAGTTCTGGCTTCTTCAGGTTCCCCATGTGAAGGACCAGGCCTCAAAACTGCATCATTTCAACTGCGTCTACAGGAGATGAATTAGAAAATGATGAACCAGGGTTTTGTGCTAAAAATTGATGAGCATGCAAATTAGTTTAGCCCACCATGAGGTTAACAAAATCCTCAGAGTAAAAGACTGAAAAAGTTTAGTTCTGTGAGGCCGGTGGTGTCAAACTTAATTCATGATTCTGCCACAAAATCAGGAATCAGTGGCTCATAATTTTTGGGGAGCAAGGTTCATATGGGGTTCGTAATGGGGTGCGCTGGTTCATGTTTTGGAGTAGGGGGCACTGCTTCATCTTCTGTCCTGGGACATCTGCGTGGTGGTTTAGCAGCACCTGAGGAGGAGGAGAAAGAGGATGAGGAGGATGAATCTGAAAAATAAAGAAATGTGCGATCCTCTCCCTCCTTATCAGTGTCAGAGGCAAGGAAAGCATATGCCTCCTCCACTGAATAGCGGTTTTGAGAGGAGCAGGATGACATTTTTTTTTATGCATGTGGTGATTGTGTCAGTACTTTGTTTAACTGTTTGTGTGTGAGATAGTGCTTGGTGTAAACTTATTTGTCTGAAAAGAAGAAGCAAAAAGAAAAAAGCAACCAGGGAGAAAAAAATATCAGTGAAAAGAAAAGTGTGAAACAGCAGGCACGAGCTCTGATGAGTGAACTGCATCACTAATCAAAACTCGGCGGCTGCTGGATGTACGAACGGGGGTGGCGCAAAGGGGGGGTGAAAAAGAAAAGTGGACAACAGCAGACACGAGCTCTGATGAGTGAACTGCATCACTAATCAAAGATCGGTGGCTGCTGGATGTGCGCAAGATGGTGGCGCAAAAGGGGAGTGAAAAAGAAAAGTGGATAACCGCAGGCACGAGCTCTGATGAGTGAACTGCGTCACTTATCAAAGCTCATTAGCTGCTGGATGTGCGCACGGGGGTGGCGCAAAGGAGGATGGAGGGTGGTATAAGGAATGGGAAGCATGAGGAAGAGGGGGATTGGGGTGGATGAGAAGAGATTGGGCAGGGATCAAAACACTTCTGTTCTTTGTTCTTCTTTCTTCAGCAGGGATTGTGGTGTCACAGGCTTCTGTGGCACTTCAAGGCCCAGCACAGCAGCAGATCCTGTAGCGTGACCGCACTGCAGAAATCCTCAGCTACTGTGAGGACCTGTAGCGCGGTCACAGACAGGTCACAGACCGGTCATACCGCTCTGCCCTGTCATTGGTGCAATCGATGAGGACATTGATAGCACCAATCAGAGCTGGCCCTGGTGACGCTGGCGTTGCCGGGCAACAGCCTGGGATCGGAGCTCACATTTTCTATCCTCGGCAGGTCACAGGGCGGCTGTGCCCTGTGATTGGCACGATCAATGTAATCATCGATCGCGCCAATCAGCGGGTCCAGGCCATGCCTGGCGTTGCTAGTCACCAGCCTAGAATTGGTTCTGACAGAGAGAGACCGGAAAATGTGCATGATTTCAATGGGAAATGCCTGGAAAAACGGATTCGGAGGCCAGATTTGTAATTTCTCAGTTTCATCCGATTATCGCTGGAACCGTTGCTGGGCGTTTTTTCGCCAGACAGAAAAAATATTCCTATGAACGTTTTCTCCATACACCGGAATAGAATTTTTTTTACGGATCCGGCAAAAAATGGATGAAATGTTTGACCATCAGGCGCAATCCGCAACTAATACAACTCTATGAGAAAAAAACGGATCCGGCAGAAAAAAAACGGATCCGATTTTTTCAAAACTCACCGGATTGTGCCTGATGGCAAAAACCTGATGTGTGAAAGTAGCCTTACAGCTCGGATCCTAGGCAGGGCACTGTTCTACCTACAGAACATCCATCCATCAATTCGCCATGACTCAAAATCGAGCTGAAGGCCATTAAATAATAAATAAACCAATATGTCTGCAAGTGGCTCCACACCCTTCTAATTGGCAGTAGAACATACATGATCATCATCTAATAGTCAACTGGCTGTTTACATGTGACGTTTAGCGTTTCCCAAATTCTATTTACAGCACATCCTTTACTGTACTACTGTACCCAATTTATTATATATTTTAGGAGTTGGTTCATTTTATACCGACTCCACAGCCCAGGTTATCTGACCTGTCCTTGATTTGACAGTTGACATGTTTCGGGCAGCCGTCCGTCCTGACCAGATCCTATTTTTTATGAAATGGAAATGAAAAATAAAATGCATTCGGTTAATAAGTATAGAGAATACAAGAGGTGATTTACCAAAATGCTTGACTGATGGAGGGTTGTTTATCATGGACATTACCTAGTGGCAGCTACCTGAGTTATGTGATATGATAATTGGAGATGATTGCTGTGACCAGATATTGTCAACATATTGTGAGGCAGCGACCGGTGTTATTTGCGAGGGTCGCTATGTGTACATCAGGATGCTCTCAGAAGCGTATTGAGGCCGCGGGAGTGCATTGCAGTCACAGGTATAGCTGTGATTGCAATGTAGAATAAAAGCAAGTGTAGTCTTGGACAAGCTATTTGTCCAGGGCAGATTTAGGAAAACCTGCCATAGGCTTTTATTTTTTAAACGGGACTACATGAAGGTAGCGGGGCGGTCCATTTCCTCCCCCGGCTGGGTTTTCCATGTGGCCTACGGCCACAAGTTGATTGTTAAAACCCCTGCAGCAGAGGGGTGGGTGTGTTAGTTTGCAACTTGCGGAGCAGTTGGCTCTGCAGAAGCTCATCCTTTGTGAGTTGACACAGAGCCAGCTGAGCAAACTCCTGGCTCCCCGCAGCATTATATGGTGGAGCCATCGCCCTCAGCAACTGGACTCTCATGGACTGTTTTGTTTCCCGGCTGCGATCCATAGGATACCGTATGCTGTACACTGTGTGAGTGTGGACATTAAACAAGTTTGCTGTGAACTTATCCTGTGGTCATTGTCTGTCACAATGAACCAACCCCGCTGCACTACAATATGTACTGCTCAATCATTGCCATGTCTCTTAGCACAACTGATCTCATGTCAGAGATCTGAACAGTACATTAAACACCTCCATGTAGCTAATTCCACAGAGAGATTAATGGTGCATATAAAACCTTAATATTAAAGCTCCATCTTGGATTGATATTGGATTTTTGGATTCATGGCAGCTCTGGTTCCACTATGTTTTAAATGTAGCTTTTTTCCTTTCAGGACCAGCAGGGGTTAATGTCAGTTTCCCTTGCTGGAAGCCTGCTGCAATTGCAGGGTGGCCAGGTCAGCTGATGTGGGTGGTGACCACTCCCACTATCCTTTAAATAGTCACCTGATGCATCAGCTGACTGTTGGTGATAGTTTCTCTATGGAGACCAGCCTTGCAGTTGCATCTCTCTGGTGTCAGCTACTTCTGGAGTTTGGAGTCCTGTTTCTGTGTCATCTGCAGTGTGGAGCTTGGTAGCGGAGTCTGGAAGCTGAGTGTTGTGTTTATACCTTGTCTGTCTCTGACTTGTCACCACCCACTGTGTTGTACCATCTGCAGTGGTGAGGCTAGCGCCCTTGCCCGCCAGTGCACTAGCCAGGGCAGTGCGGGGTGACAGTGAGGGACGAGGTTCGTGACAGCGGCGGGGAGGAGAAGGACCCGCCTAGGGCTGTAGGGGAGTGCAGGACAGGCTCAGGTTGGAGCTTAGGGAAAGATGGATGGGACACCTCCTATCGGTAGGGCCTTCCTCCCCCAATTTCCAACCCGTTTTGTGCGTGTCGTGCCGTCCTCTGACCGACCCCCTGGTAGGATCGTGACAGATATTGCCAATTTAGCCCATAAAGACTAACATTCCTGTCATTAATGTAATATTACCAATCAAAGTATTTGGCACCTAATGTGTTCATTTTGTTAAGTCCAAGCGGCTTTTATTAGACAGTTTTCACTGGGGTGGTATTCTTTTTCTCCCCTGTATGAGTTGTCCAATCGTCAGCATCAGAGCACAAAAGTTTAGGTTTCTAAGTGTGAGATGTAATGATACAGCTATGATCTCCAGGTTAACCTCTTGCATGTGTTAGTTAAGGGGGAGAGGCAGCACCACTGAGATTAGCTGTATCGCCTTAGGGCCCCTTCACACTGGTCGATTCTGCTACGATTACGACGCATTTGCGTCATATTCGACATCGCAGTACGAGCTCGTAGCCAGCAGTCACACTCTACGATGTTAACGCTTTTTCTGACGTAGTTGCGATGTGAACGTCACGCGTCGCAATCGTACGCTACCCTTCACACCGCCATAGTCCTACGACTCCGAGCGTGACGTATTACCAGCATGGGCGTGCTAAAACGTCACGCCCAATCAGGAGACAGGTATGCGGAAGCCCAACCCACGTAGTCGCATTACGAGCTCGTATGACCGCCGTCACATACTACGATTTCGACCGCCACAGCGAGACATTTACGACGAAAGAAAGTTCTGCTCTTTCTTTCACATCGTACGATGCTGGGCTGCGTCGCAAATCGTAACGCCATGTCACACTTTGCAACCTCGGAACGAGGACGGATAAACGTCACAAATCGAACGCTCGTTCAGACTTTGATTGCACAGTGTGAAGGGGCCCTTAGATAAACTTTTACCAGTTCTCCTCCTCCTTTCATAGCACTGTCAGCTCCATTGTACTGCCCCTCCTTCCACACTGCCTGTCCAGAGTTTATTCACACCTCTGTTTGTTGTCTTCAGCAAAATTGTGAATACTGACATAGCTTTGGACAGGCAGTGTAGGGGAGAGGAGTGGCACAGCAGATCCAACAGTGTTGTTAGAGAAGGAGAGCTCATAAAGGGGTTTGTAATGTGACACTGCTAAACTCACCTGTGCTGCACCTTCCAGCACAGGGACCTCACCTGTGCTCTAATCTCAAGCACTTACTGATCATGCAGGAGGTTATATAAAGTGAAAAAAAAACAGAAAAAAAAAACAGAATGGCACTAAGAAAACCGTTTATACTCACTGGTGGAGAAGGTAATTTCTGAGTTAGCGTCACCTTGCCCGGTGAATCCACGGTACTGGGTGTACTTGCTTGGAGACACATGTACAAAGATCCAAATAAAAAAGAAAAAAAGCCGCACCACTCCAACTTTCCGTATAGTTAAAAAACCTTTGTCCTTTATTTCTTTCAATGTGGTATGGACATGGTTACAGAGGGCAGTACGTTTGCAGAAAATGCCGGTACAAGGAGAGGTCCTCTCCTTGTACTGGCATTCTCTCCTTGTACCGGCATTTGTCCATACCACATTGAAAGAAATTAAGGACAAAGGTTTTTTAACTATACGGAAAGTTGGAGTGGTGCAGCTTTTTTTCTTTTTTCTTTGGATGCAGGAGGTTATATCTGGAGATCAGAGATGTATCATTACATGTCACACACTGTGAAACTTGAGCTGCTGTGGGGGGGGGTTTATTATTTTCCTGCAGTATTGCTTATGATTGGGCAACTCATACAGGGAGAAGAAGTGCACGCCCACAGCGAAAACTGGCTAATACACCCACTTGGACTTCACAAAAGTTTAATCGCTAGGTACCAAATACTTTGATATCTCTGCAACAGAGAGGTGAAAAAAATGTTTTATTTGGCTTTAGTATTAAATGAATATAGCGAGTCTTACAGAATGACTCTCCGTTGAGGCAAGACCCTCTCTATGATGTCTATGTCCTAAGAAAGCATATCTATAGGGGCTCTCTTCCGGAGACAATACGAATTGGAGCTACACAAACTTTGTATTACAGGGAGATGCATATAGTCATAGCTTTATAATTTTTCCTATCTACATAGCACCAGCTTATGTGGTGTATCACAGAGGTTGTTATACCTCAGACTCTTTCTATCTTGCACACTATTGTGTTGTGTTTTTTATTTGTTTTTTTTTGTTTATGAAATTTTTTCAATAGCAATGTTCCTTTTTTGGATTTTAGGCGGAACATTTTTATCTGTCATCTCGTAGTCACAGCTGATGAACAGCATCAGCATCATTTACAGATACAAGTAAACAAAAGCATTCACATGTTATAGATATATATTGCCTCTGGCATCTCTCTCTACTATATAAACAAAGCCAACACTGACAGCGTATAACTAATGTCTCACCTACAAGATTTAGACATCTGTCTCTGGACTGTGTATATATATATATACACACACGCGTGCACGCGCACGCAACCCAAAGACAGATGTACTGTACATACATATACAGTCTTGGCCAAAAGAGTTGGCACTCTTGAAATGGTTCCTGAAAGTGAATTGTTTCTGCTAGAATATTATTGCTGGTTAATATTAGGCTGGTTTCATATTTGCGTCTGTGCGCGCAGCGTTTGATCCGCATGCGTCATGCGTACATATATTTAACATGGTGTACGCATGGACATGCGTTCGCATTGTTTTGTGTATGTATGCGTTTTTTCGCAGTGTGCGTCTTGGCGTGGCGAACGCAACATGTTGCATTTTTGGAGCGGTAAAAAATCCATCAAATATGCACAGGCATGCGCATACAGATGAGTGCGTTAAAAAACGCATTACTGTCTATGGGAACGCACGTGTATTCATGTCCTTGCGTACGCATGCGTTTGATGTGCTTAGGTACTTCAGACTGTGCATGTCCAGGAAATGTTTGAGACACGCCCATTGAGACATGCCCTCCTGGAAACATCAAACGCATGTGCATAAAAAGCGCAAACGCATGCAAAAGCTGCTTATTTTTGCCGTCTTGTGTAAGCTGATGCGGATAAAAAACGCTGCGTTAGCATGCTTTTTTGCATGTGTTTGCTGTTGTGGATGATGAAACTAGCCTTACACATCTTTCGTTATACATGGACAGGGACATGTATTTCGGCACATACACAGTTGTGACCCTATTGAGGCTCCTTAGTGTTATCACCTATTAAGATACCGCCTTCAAGGCCCACATGAAGAATAAAAAAAGCTCCTCACACCTGCCAATACACAGTATGATGTCCCCACAGCGAATTCCCCCACACAATTTCACAACACAGTACCCCCTCACATGCAGTATGATTCTACCCACACAGTTTGATGTTCACATAGTCCCCCTATACAGTATGATGGCCCCAACAATCCCATACAATATGGTCCCACCACACCTGCCCACAGTCAGTGTGATGACCCCATAGCCCACAGTATGATTCCTATCACACACAATGTGATACTTCAACTGTCCCCTATACAGTATGATGGCTCCAACAGCACCCACAAAATAATGCCAACACAGTCTCCTCCCCACATGAATGATTCCCCCACAGCCTCGCCTCACGGTAAATGCATATAGTATGATGGGTCTTGGAGAGCCTACTACCCAGTATGATAGCCACCAAAGCTCTCCACGCCCTCACCCCCTCAAAGACCGATGGTATTCGCAATCTTCCACACACAGTATGATTGGAAGAAAACCATAAAACTACTCTCCTATCTTTGGTCACCTAATGTGCTGCTGCTGTGTGCAGAGTGTTGCCTGAGGCTCCACGCAGTAGATGCAGTCTCTTGAGGCCATTATGCCTGCTGCATTGAGACTCAGAAGCATAGGCTGTATGTTGAAGCAGAGAGCTGATGCCTCCCTTTTCCAGAATTGATTTCAGTGGTTTCTGCAGGATGCCGCGTGGTCTTCCACTATTGGCAGCTCATCTGTCATGACTCTGTTATCGGGTGTTCCGGGACCAGGGGCTCCTTCCCTGTCCCTAAGGCTAGTGGGCGCTCTAGCTCACACTGTTCCCCGGGTTGCTTCGAAGGTGAAGATCACGGGGCCACGTACCTTGCCTTAGCTCCTGAATTCGCCCTCAGTCTGTACCCTTCCCCCACACAGGAGAGGGGAGTAATAATGCACCGTAGTACACCAACCAGACTAACAAGGTAGTACAAACAGGGATAACAGAAAATATAAAACATACAAATATACACTCATATATAACAGAGATATGCATCGAGGAGTAGGAGAAGCAAGGGAATTATCACACTCACAAAACCAAGCAACTGTCACAGATAAATCCACCAACTTACTACTCAAATAGCCAAGACCTATCCTCCCAGCCATGCAGCATAAACTAGCTCTGACAATGTGTGTTAGTCAGGACCCAGATTATAGAGGAGATGGGAGTGGCTGGCAGTGCACAGCTGAGAGCCTTAGCTCCAAGATCTCTCAACAGAGCAGATTAACCCTTGCACTGCCCAAAGAAATTTACACCATTTAATTAGAAGACGAAGAGCTTCTATTCAGCGCAGGAGTAGGAGAACTCCAACGCTGCGGTCTTCTGGCTCCTCTCTGTGGTGGGAAACCCATGACAACACCATTCTAAAGATATGTAATATCCCTGTAAGTTATGTAGCAGTATTATTGTAAAATAATAGAAGCTTGTGAAAGCTTCTATATCTCTAATGTTCCAGGACCACTTTTTAACACACAGTATTGGATCATCACGTTGTCAGGACGGGTGGTCAGTTTATGTTATCGAGATATAGAGTCACCAGAATTCTGAGAAGTTCGTGTTTCCCCAGTTGTTGTGTTTTTGTGTTTCCTAGAGAAGATACCTCCCACCTTTAGTCAAGATTTCAATCTATAACATCTCATCGGAGCTGCAGCATCTGCAGAAATCAACCTAATTGAGTTTGATGGGTGAGCTAATTATATCAGCGAACTATGCAAAATGCTCAGCCCCACATTATTTGTGAAAGTTCTGTGTAAGACCCCTACACCTTGCTATCTATTGAGATTGAACTGAAGCGATTCAGGGGGTACCTGATCTACTGACATAGCTTATATAGTGCTCACACTGATACTATACGTAAAGGGCATAATCGACTGACTATGCTGTCATGGTGGTGCTTCTTGTGTATATACATTACATTATTCTGTTCACATGTCCAGTTGCCATCCTTTTGTACAAGCCCAGTATTAAAGAAAAAAAATACAAATCCATTTACAAATGGAGTAGAAATTGATGCAAAATAAAAACCAAAAGGCCACCATACTCATAAGGCCGGCATCACACTGGCGTATTGCATCCGATGCGAGAGCATCGTATGCGATATGCTAATGACACTCGGCTCCTGCTCGCAGCAGAGCAGGAGCCGAGTGTCATGCGTCTGTGCTCCGATTCTCCCGCACAGGGAGGATCGGAGCACAGCTTTGGAGGAGGCGGAGAAATTAATTTCTCCATCTCCTCCATTGCTGGGGTCCGCTTATAATGCACAGCGCTCGGATGATATCCGAGTGGTGTGCGCTGTCTCACTCGCATCCATAGGCTTATATGGGTGCGAGTGAGCCGAGAGTTTTCCTCGGTCCGAGACAATCGCAGCATGCTGTGATTGTCTCGGACCGAGGAAAACGGCCGACAAAAAGTCGGCTGCTGGGAGCTGCCCCATATGTTAACATTGGTCCGAGTGCAATGTGATTTTTTATCGCATTGCACTCGGCCGTTTAAAACGCCAGTGTGACGCCGGCCTTAGACTAACATCATCCAATATAGTTGGATTTGGCTGACAGTCTAATATGTATTGGGGTCCCATACAGATAATTCTTGGAGGAGTTGGGGATCTGGCATGTCCAACTAGGGTCTCCAAATTCTTTTGTTCTTTGAAGAGCCCCGTGTGAAAGGGGCGGTGGGTGACCATGCCAGCTACCTAGAGCCCATCAGTAACATTGATTCAGGGAGACGAAGTGCAGCTTGATTACCCTCGTTCATAAATTTAGCATTTTGTCAAATGAATGATGAGATGCTGCCTTTGTCTGCACATAGTCAATTGTGTACAGTCCTGCCCAGGGGCCCACAGGGGGATTCACCAGTTTTCCTGTGGGTCAGTTCAAGCCTGCTGCCACTCCATTCATTCTTAATGGGACCGTTGGAGATAGCTGAGTGCTGAGCTTGGCTGTTCTTTGGCATTCCCATAGGAATGAATGGAGCAGCAGTGTAGATGATTGTCCACAGCTCCATTCACATGGGTTCTCAGGATCATTGAGGTTCCCAGCTGTTGGATCCCCAGTGATCAGGAAGTTATCCTCTGGATGGAAGATAACTTCCAAGCTTGAGACTTCCCCTTTCTGACCCATTTACTCGGAGCGCTCTTTTCACGATAATCTTGTAGTCTGTCAGGTGATCGTAACCCTGTTTAAACAAGCGAAACTAATGTTTATCAGGTGCAATGATTCTTTGTGCTCCATAGAAGATCATCGTTCTCTGCGCTGCATCGAACTCACTTCGCCAAGAACAAGGGCAGCCTATGCTCACTTAGAGATCTTATTTATTTGAAGTGCAGTCTGCCTGTGTGGACAGACCACTAAGTGATCGCCAATAGTAATTACTTACCAATCAGCCAGAATTTAAAGCCGAAAATTCAGGTGGTGTAAATGCAAACTTGTGAAAAGAGTAAAGAGAATCCATGTGCACAGTATACATTTGGGACCCTCTTGCCACCTCCATGTCGTGCTATTTTCCTTTACTTCTCCCTGATAGAAGGTGTGGAGTAAACATAATGCCAGATAGCGAGGTGTAAACATAAATGTATTTTCTCCATTTTTTGGAGGGTGACAATACAGCTTCAGTTAACACAATTAGGTCTCGTGTTTTTGCTGTGTTGCTCCCTCCCACACAGTCACCTCCTTTACTTGGTTTCTGTTTTATCACCAGAGGAGTGAGACAGGAACATCGTGCAATAGAAGAATTACTTCTGGCTGCTCCATAATATATGATTATTAATATATAATATCAGGCAGCTTTCAGCCTGCCCAATAAATGTGGTTTATGCTGGTTTTGAACTGGCAGACTTCTGCCTGAAAGGAGAGCACATCGTCCGCGTTATAACACAGGTTGCTTGGAGACGTGTCATATATCGTTAATTTATCATGAGGTGGAACCTTTTTTATCTCGTTTGTTAAGACGTCTTGTTTGATATCCCAGCGAACAACACTACAGTCATCTTCTACCCTGTCTGAAATGACTGATATCAGGAAGCAATTCTGAACGTTTTCAGCAAAGCCGAAGGTAACAAATACAGGACTTATAGGTCACTGTTGGAAGTTTTTCAAAAACTGTTAACATAAATGGGGAAAATGAATGTCACAGTCACCTGTCGGGAGAAGTGAACGGCTGACTAAAAGAGAAGTTTCACCACCAAAGGTTAGGCTATCAAGCTGGAAGCGTTCTGGGCTCAGCTCTCAATCTGGGAAGAAAATGTTGCATGTAGCAGATACACACTCTGACAAGTGAAAATCTTGCAGCTCGGATCTGAAAGGTGTAATCAACTTACCGTATATACTCGAGTATAAGCCGTGATTTTCAGCCCATTTTTTGGGGCTGAAAGTCCCCCTCTCGGCTTATACTCGAGTCATACCCAGGGGTCGGCAGGGGAGGGGGAGCCGGGGCTGTCTAATTATACTCACCTGCTCCTGGCGCGGTCCCTGCAGGTCCCTGGTTCCCCGGCGCCGCAGCTTCTTCCTGTACTGAGCGGTCACATGGTACCGCTCATTACTGTAATGAATATGCGGCTCCACCTCCCATAAGGGTGGAGCTGCATATTTATTACTGTAATGAGCGGTAACGGTGTCCGCTCAATACAGGAATAAGCTGTGACACCGGGGACCTGGAGGGACTTCGCCAGGAGCAGGTGAGTATAATGGGGTGGGGGAGCGCTGTACGATATTCACCTGCTCCTCGTTCCGGGCGCCGCTCCGTCTTCAGCGTCTTCTGCAGTGATGCTCAGGTCAGAGGGCGCGGTGACGTGGTTAGTGCGTGCCCTCTGCCTGAACGTCAGTGCAGAAGACGCTGAACACGGAGCGGCACCAAAACGAGGAAAGGTGAATATAGCAAGTGCCGGGGGCCTGAGCCACGAGAGGTGAGTATGTGATTTTTTTTTTTATCGCAGCAACAGCAAATGGGGCAAGTGTCTGTATGGAGCATCTTATGGGGCCATAATTAACGTTTGTGCAGCACTGTATGGGGCAAATATCTTTATGGCGCATCTTATGGGGCCATAATTAACGTTTGTGGAGCATTGTATGGGGCAAGTGTCTGTATGGAGCATCTTATGGGGCCATAATCAACGTTTGTGCAGCACTATATGGGGCAAATGTGTCTTTGGAGCATCTTATGGGGCCATTATTAACCTTTATGCAGGATTATATGGAGCATATTTTAATATGTAGCATCTTATGTGGCCCATCATAAACTTTATGGAGCATTATATGGGGCTTGTAATAATTATAGTGGATAACTCAGGAGACTCTTTGCGTGGAACAAGACAACTACAGGACACAGTTTTATAAGTGGTAAAGTCTATATTATCACACGGTGATTCAAACATGTGCAGAGAGAAGCTCAAGTCCATAACACTTGGTGTAAATATTAAATGCAGCTTAGCAGTCTATAGGAAACTTCAGAGGAAAATGCAATCAAGCAGAAAGTCTATGAAGCACAGTTATTCTTGAGGATACTTGACACTAATAAATCCTTGTCTTAGTCCAAACACAGATAGATAAGCTTATAAGGCAGTTCAAATCATATCTTAGCTCACTCAACCAGGGAGGCCTGGTTAATAGTCTCAGGTTTTTGCAGAGCAGAAACAGCTTACATGTCCAGCAAATGCAGATGGAAGTAAACACGAGCAGCAGATGAAGGAGGATTACTGGAAACTGGTGTATGCAGCAGGAACTCAGAGCAGAGTAGCAGGATCACCACACAGGTTCACAGGAGCAGGTATATAGCCAGGAAGTAATCAGAGGTCAAGAGCTGGAAGCAAGGCAGAATACTCTAGCACAGACTGAAGGCTGGGGTGGAGTTTTATAGCAGGAAGACACAGTGCACATGAGACCAAAGACGCCATCTTGGAGAAGGGTAGTAATGCACAAAAGGTAAAAAATGTTCAGAGTCCTGACAGGGCTCTTGATTCAATATCAATATTCAAAAACACTTAACCTACTGATGTCTCAATTAATTTTACTTTTATTGGTATCTATTTTTACTTTTCACATTTACCAGTAGCTGCTGCATTTCCCACCCTAGGCTTATACTTGAGTCATTAAGTTTTCCCAGTTTTTTGTGGCAAAATTAGGGGGGTCGGCTTATACTCGAGTATATACGGTATGTAGTATTGGCTACGATCACTGTGTTTTTACCATACACATGTATTACACAGATGCTACACCTTAATGCACTGTATTTGAGGGAACAATGCCATTATACCAATGTAGTGGCAATACTGACAAGCGTGGTGAGGCTCTTATGCAGAAGTCTTTGGAATATACTGTAGTTGGGCTTTTCAAATCTATAGTGTGCAATGAGAGGCATTTAATATAATGTTTAAGATGGTTGTTTTCTCTTAACTGGACATTAAATTCATGTTAGAAGTTTCTAGAATGTGCTCAAAAAAGAGAAAGGACAGCACCTCCAAAAATCATACAATGATCTAATGCCTCTCGGCAAAAATATATATAACTGAACATGAGGTTCTTAGTTTAACATTCTGATCAGACTGTATGAAGCCCACTGCCACGTCACGGCAAACCTTGTAGTCGGTACTACCGCCCTAACGGAGCGGAGCCATGCGCCAACCATCGCCACAGCGGCAATGCACCAGCAGGGCAGACGGTCTGGTGCCCCACAGCACCCATGCTGCAAGACTGAGCCCCCATGAATTCAGACCGCGCCGCCCCACCAGCACAAAACTGCAGCAACAACGGCCGCCACACAGCACCCACACCAAATGCTCCTTTCATTTTGGTGCTGTGTGGCGGCCATTGTTGCCGTGGCTTTGTGCTGGTGGGGCGGCGCGGTCTGGAGTCATGGGGGCTCAGTCTTGCAGCATAGGTGCTGTGGGGCAACAGGCCGTCTGCCCTGCTGGTGCATTGCCGCTGTAGCGGTGGTCACTGCATGGCTCCGTTAGGGCGGTAGGACCCACTACAAGGTTTGCCATGACGTGGCAGTGGGCTTCATACAGTCTGATCAGAATGTTAAACTGAAAACCTCATGTTCAGTTATATAAATTTTTTCCTAGCGGCTTTAGATCAACGTATGATTTTTGGAGGTGCGGTTCATGCTCTTTTTTTTTCTTTTTGTACAAAGCAGTTTTTATAATGTTGAAAGCTGAAGAACTGATAAGGCAATTCCATGAGACCTGCAACCAAGGTCTGATGTATGCCTTCACTCTACATAGCTGTGAGCCCTGGCTTCTAATATGTGTTTCTACTTTAGACCTGGACCCAGCTGCACTCCTCGGCTTCTAATATGTTTTTTCTTTCTAGATCTAGACCCAGCAACACTCCTCGGCGTCTAATCTCTGTCCCTACTCTAGACTAGGTCCCAGCAGTGCTCCCCAGCTTCTTATACAGGTACTTCTCACAAAATTAGAATATCATCTAAAAGTCAATTTATTTCAGTTCTTCAGTACAAAAATGCAAACTCAGAAATCATACAGTCATTACAAACAGAGTGATCTGTTTCAAGTGTTTGCCTTCTGGACATCAGTCAAGTCAGCAGTCTTCCCCATGATTGGCTACTGAAACAGACTAAGGGATCTTTTTAAACGCTTAGGAAGCCTTTACAGGTGTTTTTAGTTAATTATTCTAATTTACTGAGATAATGGCTTTTGGGTTTTCATTGGCTGTAAGCCATAATCATCAACATTAACAGAAATAAACACTTGAAATAGATCACTCTGTTTGTATTGACTCTATATAATATATGAGTTACACTTTTTGCACTGATAAACTGAAATAAATTAACTTTTTGATGATATTCTAATTTTGTAAGAAGCACCTGTATGTGTTTTTATTCTAGATCTAGACCTAGCAGCACTCCTCGGCTTCTGATCTCTGTCCATGCTCTCGACTACGTCCCAGCAGTGCTCCTCATCTAATATGCTTTTCTACGCTAGACCTGCCTCCATCAGCCTACCTCACCTTCGAATATGTGTTTATACTCTAGATGTAGACCAAGCAGCTCTCCCCATCTTCTAATATGTGTAGTTACTCTTTACTTGGACCCAATAGAGCTCCTCTGCTTCTAAAATGTTACTTCTGTAGATCTATACGGCTCAGTTCTCCTCAATTTCTCTATCACTACTCCAGATATGAAGCCATCAGTGTTCCCAGGCTTCTAATACTTAGCCCTACTCTTTTTCCTAGACTCAGCAGTGACACCTCTGCTTTTAATATACACTCACCGGCCACTTTATTAGGTACACCATGCTAGTAACGGGTTGGACCCCCTTTTGCCTTCAGAACTGCCTCAATTCTTCGTGGCATAGATTCAACAAGGTGCTGGAAGCATTCCTCAGAGATTTTGGTCCATATTGACATGATGGCATCACACAGTTGCCGCAGATTTGTCGGCTGCACATCCCAAAGATGCTCCATACAAGGCAGGATAGATCCATGCTTTCATGTTGTTTACGCCAAATTCTGACCCTACCATCCGAATGTCGCAGCAGAAATCAAGACTCATCAGACCAAGCAACGTTTTTCCAATCTTCTACTGTCCAATTTCGATGAGCTTGTACAAATTCTAGCCTCAGTTTCCTGTTCTTAGCTGAAAGGAGTGGTACCCGGTGTGGTCTTCTGCTGCTGTAGCCCATCTGCCTCAAAGTTCGACGCACTGTGCGTTCAGAGATGCTCTTAGGCCTACCTTGGTTGTAACGGGTGGCGATTTGAGTCACTGTTGCCTTTCTATCAGCTCGAACCAGTCTGCCCATTCTCCTCTGACCTCTGGCATCAACAAGGCATTTCCGCCCACAGAACTGCCGCTCACTGGATTTTTTTTCTTTTTCGGACCATTCTCTGTAAACCCTAGAGATGGTTGTGCGTGAAAATCCCAGTAGATCAGCAGTTTCTGAAATACTCAGACCAGCCCTTCTGGCACCAACAACCATGCCACGTTCAAAGGCACTCAAATCACCTTTCTTCCCCATACTGATGCTCGGTTTGAACTGCAGGAGATTGTCTTGACCATGTCTACATGCCTAAATGCACTGAGTTGCCGCCATGTGATTGGCTGATTAGAAATTAAGTGTTAACAAGAAGTTGGACAGGTGTACCTAATAAAGTGGCCGGTGAGTGTATGTTTTTACTCTAAACCTACGGTATATCCAACACTACTCTTCACTCCTAAGGCTACCTTCAGCTTCTAAGGCTATCTTCATATCAGTTTTTTGAAGAGTTCTTTCAGGCAGAAAATAACTGAAAAATCATTTAAAAACTTTTTCCTATCTATCTCTATTGTAAAACCACTATTTCTGTTGACACGTTCTGTAGATCTGGAACCAGCAGCGCTCCTCGGCTTCTAATATACATTGCTACTTTAGACCCAGACTCCAAAGTGGTCCTCAGCTTCTAATACCTAGCCCTACACTTGATTAACATCCTGCAGTGCTCTAATATGTGCTTTTACTCTAGACCTGGACCGAGCAGTGTGCTCCTTTTCTTAATCTAAGTACCTGCCTTAGACCTTGACTTAGCAGTGGTCCTCAGCTTCTAATGTGTTTCCTACTGTAGACGTTAACCCAGGAGTGCAACCCTGGCTACTGATGTGCTTCTGCTATAGATCTGTACCTAGTATTGTGAAAGACTCCTCATTTAAGCTCCTACTCTAGTACTGTGCCTGACTTCTCACCTATGTAGGATAGCTGCGGAGACACCATCACGTGTTTCTCGACGCAAGCAGTGAATAGCCAGACCTTTCCCCGGGAAGGAACAACCACGGGAAGGGCAGCATCCAATAAAGGAAAACATCCAATACAGGAAAACCACCTATGCCAAGCATGGTGTCCATCCACAGACAGCTGTTTCGGGGTGTTTGCCCCTCATCAGTGTGGAGTAGGAATCTGGCTATTAGGAGCAGTGCCTAGTAAAAGGCTGTGAAGGAACAGATGATTGGCCTCGGGGAGACCAAAACATCCAACACCGCGGAGACACCACGTGTTTCTCAACGCAGTGATCCAGAACACTGCCCCCATCCCTTATGGGAAATATGCAAATGCATGTAGGATAGCTGCGGAGACACCATCACGTGTTTCTCGACGCAAGCAGTGAATAGCCAGACCTTTCCCCGGGAAGGAACAACCACGGGAAGGGCAGCATCCAATAAAGGAAAACATCCAATACAGGAAAACCACCTATGCCAAGCATGGTATCCATCCACAGACAGCTGTTTCGGGGTGTTTGCCCCTCATCAGTGTGGAGTAGGAATCTGGCTATTAGGAGCAGTGCCTAGTAAAAGGCTGTGAAGGAACAGATGATTGGCCTCGGGGAGACCAAAACATCCAACACCGCGGAGACACCATCACGTGTTTCTCAACGCAGTGATCCAGAACACTGCCCCCATCCCTTATGGGAAATATGCAAATGCATGTAGGATAGCTGCGGAGACACCATCACGTGTTTCTCGACGCAAGCAGTGAATAGCCAGACCTTTCCCTGGGAAGGAACAACCACGGGAAGGGCAGCATCCAATAAAGGAAAACATCCAATACAGGAAAACCACCTATGCCAAGCATGGTATCCATCCACAGACAGCTGTTTCGGGGTGTTTGCCCCTCATCAGTGTGGAGTAGGAATCTGGCTATTAGGAGCAGTAAGCAAACAAAAAAGCACCACAGCAGTTTAAATATCCAAAGTAGCAAAAAGGTATATTTTATTTATAAAAAATAGAGAAACAGGTACATTTGAAAGCATGGGAACACATATAACAACACAGCACTATAGTGCCCAAAGAGAGCTGTGGACGGTATCCATATAGTATATTAAAAAAAGGTAATGGTAGAAGCAAGGATTTAACATGGCGTAATCCCTTATGAAGCCATGCTTGGCTCCCCAGGTACTAGTAATAGGAAATACATAAGGCAATGTAGTGAATACGCTAGGATAGCAACATACCAGGGTATAATGTCCGTCACCACGCCGTCCACTGCGATCCCCGACGCGCGTTTCGGTTAAGAAACCTTCCTCAGGGGGCATGTCTAACAACTAAAAAGTGCTGTCTTATATAGTGTAGATGTATACCGCCAAAGCGGAACCGGAAATCCATCACCATTCACAAAGCACCGCCAACGTAAACCGGAAGTAGTGGTCTTTATTGTGACGCTTCGGCGATGATTTTGTGACGCGGCAGCGACGCCTTTGTGACGCTTTGGCGATGAGTTTGTGACGCTTCAGCGACGCCCTTCTGGCGTCGCCATGGCGACGCTGTAGTGATGTCCCACTACTTCCGGTTTACGTTGGCGGTGCTTTGTGAATGGTGATGGATTTCCGGTTCCGCTTTGGCGGTATACATCTACACTATATAAGACAGCACTTTTTAGTTGTTAGACATGCCCCCTGAGGAAGGTTTCTTAACCGAAACGCGCGTCGGGGATCGCAGTGGACGGCGTGGTGACGGACATTATACCCTGGTATGTTGCTATCCTAGCGTATTCACTACATTGCCTTATGTATTTCCTATTACTAGTACCTGGGGAGCCAAGCATGGCTTCATAAGGGATTACGCCATGTTAAATCCTTGCTTCTACCATTACCTTTTTTTAATATACTATATGGATACCGTCCACAGCTCTCTTTGGGCACTATAGTGCTGTGTTGTTATATGTGTTCCCATGCTTTCAAATGTACCTGTTTCTCTATTTTTTATAAATAAAATATACCTTTTTGCTACTTTGGATATTTAAACTGCTGTGGTGCTTTTTTGTTTGCTTAGTGTTTATTGTAGTTTATCCCAATATGGTCCATATATGTGAGGGGGACCATATATTATATTCTTGGCTCTAATGTTGGGCCCTGTACTTAGGTCTTCTTTCCCTGCACATATAGGATGTCAATGTTGATACATTTACTATTAGGAGCAGTGCCTAGTAAAAGGCTGTGAAGGAACAGATGATTGGCCTCGGGGAGACCAAAACATCCTTTATTGGGTGCTGCTCTTCCCGTGGTTGTTCCTTCCCGGGGAAAGGTCTGGCTATTCACTGCTTGCGTCGAGAAACACGTGATGGTGTCTCCGCAGCTATCCTACATGCATTTGCATATTTCCCATAAGGGATGGGGGCAGTGTTCTGGATCACTGTGTTGAGAAACACGTGATGGTGTCTCCGCGGTGTTGGATGTTTTGGTCTCCCCGAGGCCAATCGTCTGTTCCTTCACAGCCTTTTACTAGGCACTGCTCCTAATAGCCAGATTCCTACTCCACACTGATGAGGGGCAAACACCCCGAAACAGCTGTCTGTGGATGGATACCATGCTTGGCATAGGTGGTTTTCCTGTATTGGATGTTGTCCTTTATTGGATGCTGCCCTTCCCGTGGTTGTTCCTTCCCGGGGAAAGGTCTGGCTATTCACTGCTTGCGTCGAGAAACACGTGATGATGTCTCCGCAGCTATCCTACATGCATTTGCATATTTCCCATAAGGGATGGGGGCAGTGTTCTGGATCACTGCGTTGAGAAACACGTGATGGTGTCTCCGCGGTGTTGGATGTTTTGGTCTCCCCGAGGCCAATCATCTGACTTCTCACCTAAGCTCCTACTCTAGACGTGGACCAAGCAGTGTGCTTGACTCCTTACCTGAGCCCTACTGTACACGTGGACTCAGCAGTGTGGCCCGACTCCTTATCTGAGACCTACTGTAGACGTGGACCCAGCAGTGCAACCCTGGCTACTGATGTGCCTCTACTATAGATCTGTACGTAGTACTGTGAACGACTCCTCATTTAAGCTCCTACTCTAGTACTGTTCCCGACTCTTCACCTAAGCTCCTACTCTAGACGTGAACCCAGCAGTGTTCTCTGACTCCTTATCTTATCCCTACTGTAGAAGTGGACCAAGCAGTGTAATCCTTGCTACTGATGTTCTTCTAATCTATATTGTGCTGTGACTGCTGATACACAGCCCTAATCTAGACCTGGACCCAGCCTTGAGGTCCTGGCTCCTGATATGTTCCCCCGCCAGGACTGTTGGGCTTCTGTTTCCTGCACAGGTAGAACTATACTTAGCAGTCTTCTGCAGGTTTCCAGTCTTTCTCTAACGCTGAGGACCATTATCAGCCACGCTGAAGCATTTGGTGTCAACCTGACACTGTGACTAAACCAGGGACTGAAACGGAGTGACAAGCAAGTGATCTTCTCTGAGATGTTTGTAATGCTAATTTACTCCACCGGCGTCCATTTCTTACTAATTAAATTCCTTTAATGTGCATATGATAATTGCATGGGAAAGGTCAGTGTAACCTTTGCTTCATGGGATGGCTTGTGACTCATTCCCATGAAAGTCTGTGCAGTTATAAGACACTTTATGTCACTGTTCTGATGTTGTGACACATCTGTCCGTGCCCCCCAGTGTGTCTCATCCCTGACCCCTTACAATGTATGACTGTGCCCTGCTAAAAATAATTTCTAAAGCTTCCTGTGCATGATCGAAATGCTGGAAAAAAGTTACATGGGTCTGCAGTTTCCTCCCAAATTTTGCTTAGTTTAACTCCAGTTCTGATCTCCTCGCTTCCTCTCCTGGCAGGTGACATGTGACCACTGCAACCAATCAGCAGCCATTGATCGCCTGCAGCCTTGATGTTCCATCTGAGCTGGAAGGTCGGAAGAAGGCACCTATTATTTGCCATTGATTTTCTGGAGTAGTCCCCCTATGGAAGAGGAAGCGAGGAGACTGGCAAGGGACCATGGTAGTGATTGAGAAGAGTGGCTAGGGTCCAGTAGACGAGTTCCCTTCTCTCTTAAGATAATTTTGGGCACACTTTTAATACAATGTCTAGGGGACAGCTACATTACTTTATCCAGACATACATGTTTTTTTGAAAGTTTGTTTTTGGGGTTGGGGATTTTGGGAAAATTTCTTAACAATCCGATGTCTGCAATGTTCAAACACAGACGATCAACACCAGTTGCTATCCCAACAATCATCTGCAGACAAAGGTCTCATGTATGGCCACGCACTTTAGATAAACGTCGGCCAAATCTGCTGACAGCAGGAAAAAGAAGGATCAGGCTGTTGGATTTCAACATGCCCAATCCTTTTTTTTCACAACTGCTGCAAGGGTCTCTGGCATTGTGCTATTCGCCTCTTTCTACTGAAAGGGTGAATATATGTAAGAGTGAATATTTTTGTCAAAGCCTCTATTGTTATGCTGCAATAATGAGAATTCTGACAAAAAAAAGCCATAACAAATCTATTGTAAGTACACCTTTACTAGGTAGTATCTACAGTAATGTACTCAGGCTCTCATTGTGGGGCTGTCATAACATATGAAGACGTAGCAATGTTAAATATTGTCATGGTTTGCTGTGCTAAGAGACAAAAAGCTGTTTCCTTTATATAAATCTGCTTTTTTCTTCTCCTTTTCAGAGGGCCTGGCAGTTGGAGTAGGCTTTGGTGCTATTGGGAAAACTGCATCAGCAACATTCGAGAGCGCAAGGTAACATTGTGGGCAAACATGTACAATATATAGTGCCAGGTGAAGGTGGTCGACCAATCCACCGTTCCCTGGATGGGTTTCTCCAAGGCACACCAAATACATCAGACACAACTTGTATACAATTTAAAAAATCTTGCAATTTTCACACTGGCCACTAAGTTTAATATCTGACTCCTATTTCTTGTTCTTCACATGGACATTAGCAGCAGTAGATTGACGCAGACCCTATTTGTTTGTATAGAAGCGTTTTCTGAGTATGCTTTCATCAAGACAAAGGTCGTTGTGTAGGTATGGGGGACAGTTGAAATGTGACCATCAGCTATTCTGAATGTTGGATCCTATGTTATCAGTCATTCTGCTTGTGACATTATTTATTGTGAATGGTGGATCCAGTGTTATCTCCTGTGTATAGACATGTCATCTGTCATAATCCTGTCTGTGATGATAATTAGATTGCTGAAAAGTCATTTGTACACAGGAAGTCCTGTATTAGCTACTATGTTATCAGTCACTGTACAGGAGGAGGTGATCTGTGATATCACCTATTGTGAATGGTGGATCCTGTGTTATCTACTGTCCATAGAGGTGTTATCAGTCATTGTACAGGAGGAGGTGAGCTGTGACATAACCTATTGTGAATGGTGGATTCTATGTTATCTACTGTACATAGAGGTTTTATCAGTCATTGTGCAGGAGGAGGAGGTGAGCTGTGACATCACCTATTGTGAATGGTGGATCCTGTGTTATCTACTGTATATAGAGGAGTCATCAGTCATTGTACAGGAGGGGAGCTGTGATATCACCTATTGTGAATGGTGGATCCTGTGTTATATACTGTATATAGAGGTGTAATCAGTTATTGTACAGGAGGAGGAAGTGAGCTGTGACATCACCTATTGTGAATGGTGGATCCTGTGTTATATACTGTATATAGAGGTGTAATCAGTTATTGTACAGGAGGAGGAGGTGAGCTGTGATATCACCTATTGTGAATTGTGGATCCTGTGTTATTTACTGTATATAGAGGTGTTATCAGTCATTGTACAGGAGGAGGACGTGAGCTGTGACATCACCTATTGTGAATGGTGGATCCTGTGTAATCTACTGTATATAGAGGTGTTATCTGTCATTGTACAGGAAGAGGAGGAGAGCTGTGACTGTCACCTATTGTGAATGGTGGATTCTATGTTATCTACTGTATATAGAGGTGTTATCAGTCATTGTACAGGAGGAGGAGGTGAGCTGTGACATCACCTATTGTGAATGGTGGATCCCGTGTTATCTACTGTATATAGAGGTGTTATCTGTCATTGCACAGGAAGAGGAGGTGAGCTGTGACTGTCACCTATTGTGAATGGTGGATTCTATGTTATCTACTGTATATAGAGGTGTTATCAGTCATTGTACAGGAGGAGGAGGTGAGCTGTGACATCACCTATTGTGAATGGTGGATCCCGTGTTATCTTCTGTATATAGAGGTGTTATCAGTCATTGTACAGGAGGAGGAGGTGAGCTGTGATATCACCTATTGTGAATGGTGGATCCTGTGTTATATACTGTATATAGAGGTGTAATAAGTTATTGTACAGGAGGAGGAGGTGAGCTGCGACATCACCTATTGTGAATGGTGGATCCTGTGTTATATACTGTATATAGAGGTGTAATCAGTTATTGTACAGGAGGAGGAGGTGAGCTGTGACATCACCTATTGTAAATGGTAGATCCTGTGTTATCTACTGTCCATAGAGGTGTTATCAGTCATTGTACAGGAGGAGGTGAGCTGTGACATAACCTATTGTGAATGGTGGATTCTATGTTATCTACTGTACATAGAGGTGTTATCAGTCATTGTGCAGGAGGAGGAGGTGAGCTGTGACATCACCTATTGTGAATAGCGCTGAGGAGTAAGGCCTCTTTCACACTTCAGTTGTTTGGCGTCAGTCTAAATCCGCCATTTTCCTCAAAAAACGGATCCGTTTTTTTTTTCGACGGATCCGTTTTTTTCCCCATAGACTTGCATTAGCGACGGATTGTGACGGATGGTCGTCCGTTCCATCCGTCATGCGACGGATCCGTCAAAATTTGGCGGACGTCATCTAGACATTGACGGTCATTGCAACGTTTTTTGTCTGCGTTGAAATGACGGATCCGTCGCGTCCGTCATTTCATAGAATGGCCACCTATGGGCGACGGATCCGTCGCGACCGTCATTTCGGCGGATCCGTCGCCCCAATCCGTTTTTTCCATTTTTTTCAATTGCGCATGCTCCAAAAAGTATATACAACCCCCGAGTAACGGATCCGTTTTTTCACCTATTGTGACGGATCCGTCGATCCGTCATTATGTCGGAAGTGACTGACGCCAAAAAACTGAAGTGTGAAAGAAGCCTAAGGCCCCTTAACTGCCACCGTTAAAAGGCTTATTGGCGGTCATTAAGGGGTTAATAACACATTTCTGATAGTAAACATTAGATCCATGTATGCACACAAGCTCCTGCAGTATTTTTCATTCACTCCGTTAAATAATTTACCTAAAGAAAGTTTTTTGGCTTTAAAGAGAATTTGTTATCAAAATAGTGTTTAATTCTATGGATGGTAATAGATGACTTCCCGTGATGATGTGTAGATGTGAGGCGTTGGAAATTAGCATACGTTTCTAGATTTCTATTCCTCATTTTCCGGGCTGCAATCTCCTCTGCTTGCTGCACTACTTCTCTTTGGAGTGTCACTCAGCACCTCTGATATAATTATGGGAATAATGCTGCCGATTAGTGATGAGCAAGCACTTATATGCTCAAGTGCTTGGTACTCGATTCGAGCAGCTCAGACATTCGGACAGGCTGAACTTGAGTAACAAGTGTAATGGAAGTCAATGGGAAACTCAAGCATTTTTCCAGAAGACCCTAACAAGAGGGTTGGGAGGGCAGGAAAATCACTGAAATGGATGGAAATGGCTCTCAAATTGAATGGGCAAAGCATAGGGAAGACACCTGGGAGTATCTCTGACTCCCAAGTCTCTGCTGGGAACTAAATAATTAATTTTAAAAAATAACGTGGGGTCTCCGCCATTTTTTGATAACCAGCAAAGGTAAAGCAGACACCTGGGGGCTGATATTATGAGGCTGGTAAGATCCCTGGTTATTTGTAGTGATGACAACTCTCTGCAGATATGCTGGCTCTATCTGAGTGCAGCGTTGAACCAATTGCTTTGATGAGATTTGTTGTAACTACCCTGCGGCTGAAAAAATACGCAGCGCCTAAAAATCATTGTCTGAACAGCTTAAGTCGGAGGTCAAGCTTGTTTCTTGTTAGATGTAGAGAAAAATTTTAAATCCATAAAGATATTCTTAGAGAGGGAACATATCACCCTCACATTGAACATATGGGATTAATTATAACTACTAATTATAACTGGGGAACTGAGATCTCACACTTCAACCTCCAGTGAAGTAGGACCTCCTGCAGTCACCAGGTAACTACAACAGGAGATCTGCTCTGAGAACAAGACACCAAGGCTCAGATTCATATATTCAGAGGCAGAGAATTAAAAATTCCGAGGCAAGAGCTTCCTTTGTTCAAAGAGCTAATCTCAGACTTTCTGTAGCCAGTGGTCAGTCATCAATATTGAGGTTTGCATCGATCCGATATTTAGAGGAGGTATATTTTCAGCGTCGGTGAACATAATTCATTCACTCACTTCACTGTAAGGCCATTGTTACAATGACGCCTCCAACTTAATATTGGTCCAATGGATGATGGTATCCATGCCATGTTTCACCACTATGGTAAAATCATGACAACGATATCTCCCAACAGGGACCTCCAGGAGCGAAGATATTCTGAAAGTTGGGGATATCATAATCTGCTAAAAGACCTAGCACATCCCACGACCAGCCCCATACGAGCTCACCAAGGGGAGATATGAGGGCATAACCTTGATCTAATAAAACGCAGAGGTTAGGTTTCTGTCATTGTTCATTTCTAAAAGACACAGTTCTCTGTGAGAGTGTTCTATTTTCCTAATCGGAGCATTTTTTTTCCATTAAGAGTAGAGCCATTCCATCAACATCAGGCTTAATACTTTTCTTTTGTTATCCCTTTTATTTTATATAATTGTATATACTGTATTCTTTTGTTGCCATTTTGTATCATCTTTGTATATTTTTATATAAACACTGCCTACCTTTCCTGGATTAAATATATAAAATGTAATAGCTCCGTTCCTCTTGCTCTGTAAACCGCACCCGTGAAGCTATATGCTACCTGTAACGGATGTCCAATCGGTTTGTGTGAACGATTGGTGTTGGCAGCTAGTAATTCCCTTTTGTTTATAGTGGAGCTGGTAGTGACCGTACCAGGTATACAGCTATGGCAAAAATTAAGAGACCACTGCAAAATGTTCAGTTTGTCTGATTTTCTCTTTATAGGTATATTTTTGAGTAAAATGTAAATTGTTCACTTATTCTATAAACTTCTGACAACATGTCTCCGAATTTCCAAGCAATAAATTTTGTATTTTTTTTCCGAAAAGAAGAAATGGTCAAAATTGAAAAAAAATTCATTGCTTGCAGACCTCAAATAATGCATAGAAAACAAGTTCATAATCATTTAGAAACAACAATAGTAATGTTTTAACTCGGGAAGAGTTCAGAAATCAATATTTTGTGGAATAGCCATGGTTTTTAATCACAGCTTTCATGTGTCTTGGCATACTTTCCTCCAGTCTTTCACACTGCTTCTAGCACACAAATGTAAGAAGTTCTTCTTTGTTTGATGGCTTGTGACTATCCATCATCCTCTTGATTACAATGTTTACAATGGGGTTCAGGTCTGGAGATTGGGCTGGCCATGACAGGGTTTTGATGTGGTGGTCTCTTAATTTTTGCCAGAGCTTTATATTCCATGGGTTGGAATTGGAGGTGTATTTACCATACGCTCACTGTGAGTTCCCCAATAACCAGTCTAGTAGAGGATGCAGCCACGAACTCGTCCATCAGTCGTCAGTCAATTGTGTAATTGTCCTGACGAATGGAGGTGGTGGAGTTGTTTTCCAGACAAATTGGTGGCAGCGGTGGGATCTGCGTGATTCCCCATACTGTTTTCCCTGACCTTAAACAATACAATGATTTCTCACTCAGTGCTGCAGTGGGTATTCTGGATAACCAGGGAGTTTGCAGCCCTGAAGCTTATGGTATAAAACTTAACATGTATGGGGCTGTAGCAATTTCCTAAGTGTTCTGATGTCTCCGAGTATTCTGGTCACTGGGCACCATAGAGCAGACATTCAGACCCTCCTTCTGCCTTCCGTGCGCACCCCGCCTCATCCCCCAGTGTGGTATCCATTACCCCAGTGTGTAGGCTGCTGGCTGTACAGGTTGTCCCATGTCGGAGTTCCCTCTGCAGAACAGGTGGGATGTATGGAACAGCTGGGCTCGGATCCAGTTACCGAATCGTCTCATATTGCAGCCATATGTGCAGCTTAACCCCTGTGCTGCTGGGACCAGATCTGCAGCCTCAAGATGGTAATTTTTACCCTATCCCTTGTAGGAGTGGGACCAGCGGTGTGTAATAAAGCTATAAAGTACAGTAATAATACCTACCGACTATTCTCTAATATTCACAACCTTATGACTTTAGGTTATATGTGCAGTCTGAACTGCAACCTGGGGGCCTATAAAATCATGGTATGTAATGCTGTAATAAAAAAGAAACAAAATACATACATGATACTAAACGCACTTATAATACATATAATCTATCTATAATAAATATATATAATGTATCTGTATGTAGTATACGCAGTTTATCAGCAGTCAGCACCGCGCGGTACCCAAGATGCTCATTTCCCTGCACACAGCAGGACGGGAGACGGAAGAGCTTGGATTTGTGTATCTCTGCTGCCACCAGGTGTTGTGTGTGGTTACTGCAGCCTGGCCATTTCCATATTCCATGACCACTTATACACCTTCTGATGGTCAAATAATGGAAGGGCAGAGCTTCCATCTTACATATTGACTGGCATCTGCTTGCCATGCACCTCATGTCACCAGTCTGACAACTGCAAGATCCTGTATGTGTATAGTAGTGTCCTAGAAGTGAAGAGTAAATGATGGCACTGTGGTCTAGCTTCTACCCCACACCCCAATGTTTTGCTTTATTCTGGAAACATTTTTTTGTAGGGGGGTGGGGTGAAGAATTTTTTAAACATCTACAGAAAATCGGCAAAGTAAGGAGGAGGGTAATATATTAAAAAGGTTATCTCATTACATGTGCAGATGTAAGCTTTTTTACCAGGGAATTCAGACTTAAAGGACTTGTTCATTGGATAGGTGACAACTTGCTGATTGGTGGATGACCGCATCAATCAGCAGAACAGGGAATTTTTATCCCCAATGGGAAACTTTTAACGCCATTACATAATAGCGCAGCAGGTTGGAGGCACGACCGCCGCTCCATTCATTCTCTAGGGGGCTGATGGAAAATGCCCAGAGCACCTGCAGCCCATTAGGGAATGAATGAAGCACAGGTCGCACATGCACATGGCTGCTCCATTCCAATAGGGATAAATGTGGTCCATCCAGCCAATCGGTATGGATCCCAGCAGACGGGCACCCATCGACATGTTATCACCTACCCAATGGATAGGAGATAACTTGTTTTCACCAGACAATCCTTATGAAGGGGTTTTCCAACATTTTTATTTCTGTATTCCCTAGGCTGTAAAAAATGAAAAATAAACTGAATGTTATCCTCCCATCACTGCTCCTGACATGGCTTCACTGGTGCTCTCACAACTACAATACATGCGACTGCTGCAGCAAATCTCTGGGCTCAGTGATCCTGTGCCAACTACCTCCACATCACCAGTGAGCCCAAGAAGAGGCAGCGGTCACCTGCATTGTAATTGTGACGCCATTGCTGCAGCCGATCAGCTAAGACCAGGGGAGAAGAAGCAGCGAAGAAGAATTGCTAACTTGGATTGTTGCTGCTTATCCATTTGTTTCCATATTAAAAAAATAAATAAAAAAAAAAATATATATATATATATATATATATATATATATATATATAATTATTATTAAAAGTGGGGGAGTGGGATGTGATTAAAATAAAGAAATACAACATAAGCATATTTGATGACGTCACATCCATGTCTGATTCATCAAAATGTACAATTATCTCATTCGGTAAGTGACTCCCGTCCACCTCATTTGTCTGTGCTGGGATTTCCGTCCTAATCCTGTCCTTTAGGGCTTCAGACAGATGCCCTGACAGCCACAATTGTGTGGCTCAAATGTAATATTACCAGCCTAGGAGTATCTCCAACTCTTGATGGAGCTCCACAGCATGTCCACACTACAGGAAAATGATGACAGCGAGACACCAGTGATCATTAGTATTGGGAAGTCTCGTACACTTGGGATTATAACTTTCTGCAATTCTGTAACTTTATCACCAAAGTTTTGCCAGAAAATGGTCATTAATTTTTTACCTTTTTTTTAAAAAAAAAAAAAAAGTGAAAGGGGCGAGGTGTTCCTATACTTACAATAGGAGTTGGCTTACATTATAGTGTAGACTTTCTGGCACACAACAATGAAAGATCCGCCAAATGTAGTAAAAGGCGTGCGCTCAATGAAAATCTAGCACTTCTCACAATTGAGGGTTTGCTACAATTGTATCCAGTCTAGACAACTCACTGCGTCCTGCTGTCAGGATCTTTTGATACATGGTATATAGACAGTATACAATCATGTCTGGACAGGTGCAAGTTTTATTATGGGAGAGAAACAGCCCGACTATGCTGTTCGTGGACCAGGAAAGTTTGTGCACCCCGGCTCTGGAAGCTACGGCTCAGGACTGTTCTATTTCATCACTTCGTCATGACTAGCGGCCGTCCTTGGTCACATAGTTGTATGAGCCTCATACATAAAGCGAGCGTCCGGTGGGACACTGGAAGCCTCTGTTCTGCTCCATAAGAAAGAAGTCTTTGTGGCGACAAGGCTTTAAATCCAGTCACCAGAGGCTCTTCGTGCCAAACCAGGGGGGCAGGAATCTGACTACCAGCACATTCTTGTACTCTTCAGTAATGGGAAAGGGATATTAATGTAACCCATTCCTGGCCACAGAGGTGTCTCTTCCATACGATGTCTGTATATGAATGACATCGCTGGGTAAAGGAGTCGGATCCCCACTCCCAGTCCCCGAACACCAGCTTCAAAAGGAGCCCTGTGCCTCCATATACAACGTATGTCAGGTCTGAGAAGTGTCAGTAACCCGGCTGTGCTCCTGTTAATGGTTAATCCTCCACCTAACACATAGGCCGCTCTATACACAGGTCCCATTGTCAGGGTGGATGCGCTTTTATATAGAAGGCAGACGGTGTCTCATTGGGTTTTGTGCAAGTCCACAGTTTTAGGAACAGGTGTCCTGTAGACATCTGCTCTATATTCATTACACCCCCAAATTACGGATCCTTAACAAATGGTGACATTGTGAGGTTTGTTTTTATCTGCATGAAAAAAATTCAGTAATGGACTTTTCTACTCTACAAAGCTGCTTTTTGAGATGACTATGGTTTTACGGCTCAATCTCACGTGAGCTTTTTTCGTACGAGTGTTATTTATGGTTTTCCTGGATAGCACGCGTACCTGTGAATAGCCCCATAGACTATCACATGTCCGTGATTTTTTATGGACCAAGTGGTTCGTGCAGAATCGTGTAGACATGTCCAATGTTGATCCAACTGTTGGATCAAATCTGACAAGGAAAGTCTATGGCTTTATCAAAAATTTGAACAGCCATCCATTTTTTCACTGACTGATGAGAAAAAAAGAAAAACATATTATATTTTCCTATTGGAGAAAAACTGATGAAGCTTTGATGACACTTTGATGAAAATCTGATCAGAAATACTCATACGAAAAAAATCACTGACACAGAATAGTTAATAGGGAAAAATGCAAAGTACTACATCTGGGCAATAAAAATGAAAAAAAAGCATATATAGAATGGGAGCAATAGGGCTAAGCAACAGCACATGTGAAAAAGAGTTGGGTATACTAATAGATCACAAACTGAACATGAGTCAACAGTGTGATGCAGCAGCAAAACAGGCAAATGCAATTCTAGGATGTATTAACAGAAGCATACAGTCTAGATCACGTGAAGTCATTATCCCCCTCTACTCCTCTTTGGTCAGACCTCATCTGGAATACTGTGTCCAGTTTTGGGCACCACATTTTAAAAAAGACATCAACAAACTGGAGCAAGTTCAGAGAAGAGCAACCAGAATGGTGACCGGTCTGCAAACCATGTCCAATGAGCAATGTTTACAGGATTTGGGAATGTTTAGCTTGCAAAAGAGAAGATTGAGAGGAGACTTAATAGCTGTCTACAAATATCTCAAGGGCTGTCACATTGTAGAAGGATCATCTTTATTCTCATTATTCTCATTTGCACAAGGAAATACTAGAAACAATAGGATGAAACTGAGGAGACACATTAGATATTAGAAAAAACTTTTTGACAGTTAGGGTGATCAATGAGTGGAACAGGCTGCCACGAGAGGTGGTGAGTTCTCCTTCAATGGAAGTCTTCAAACAGAGGCTGGACAGACATCTGTCTGGGATCACTGAATCCTGCTTTGAGCAGGGAGTTGGCCCAGATGACCCAGGAGGTCCATTCCAACTCTAACATTCTATGATTCTATGTGCATGAGCTCTTAGCGTAAGGACTCTGTCGAAAGACTCATCTGCTTTAATGTTCATTGTGACACTCTGGCCCTCAAGCACGTCATGTTTTCAGGGGACTTCACAAATCAGAAAATGTCACTAATTCTCAGTAAATCTGAAATTGCTACGTACACGTTCCAAACCTGTTGGGGATAGTTGAGGACTGGCGATGAGAATCTCTTTAAGCATCTCCTTGTCCATATGCTTTACATTTAGGACCCCCCATACACATTTTATTTACCCCTGCTGCACATGAGAAACTGGCCAGCTAATTCCCTTTGGTTACTTAGATGAGAAAACATTTGTCCATGTGAGCTTACAATCTAGAAGCAGGGAGTGGTTATTACTGCGGTCACTTCAGTAACAGAACATGCACTGCGGAGAATGGTGGTCTTCTTACCGCAGGATATGTGGGATGCATTTGACCCTAGAGCTCTGGAATAAGTCATCTTTACCCTTTTACATTCACTTTTTGCTCAAGATGTTTTTTTGGCCACATTCAGTCCACATTGTGCATCATCTCAGGCTGTGGATCTTCATAGAACGTCCAGGATTAGGTTGGCAGCAGACTGTGAAGATGGCGTCACTTTCTGCCGTGCAGCGTTTCCTCGTGTGCTCTATAGTGTTTATGTCTCGAGATAAAATGCGTTATTAGTAAATTCTCTCAGTCCAGAAATCCCACATGGAAAATGTTACTTTGTGAGTCGGCCGCTGCCTGTCCTGCAGGATGTGGCTGGGCAGTGAAGGACTGAATAGAGGTCATTGTGCCCTGTGGCTGTGATTTCTTTCTGGTCCCTCATAACATTCTTTGCAGAACCCCATTCTGTGTATTGTCTGCTCTTAACCTGAAAACGGTGTAAGTACATACCTGCTAACCCTATACATCTGTCTCGTTGTATGCTTGGTTTTGGACCAACTTATGAAAAGCATCTGATTTTCATTTAGAAAAAAACAGACCATTAACCTCTGTGTGTCATACATACGTTTGTTCGTTTTTTACATCCATATGGCATCCATTTTTATACATCAGCAGTTAATAAATTTTACAAGACCAAAGAGTTTTCTATGTTAATAATTACAATGTACCTGTAAATATCAGATGATCTGTATGGGCAGGGCCGGCTCCAGGTTTTTGAGGGCCCCGGGCGAAAGAGTCTCAGTGGGCCCCCCCTTTAACACATACCACGATTCATGATGCACAGATACAGCAGCAAAATATAGATATAGTACAATGCCAGATTTCACTTCTTACATGAGTGATAGCTATTGTAAATTCTACAATACCACACAGCAGAGGGGCTTTATATAAGTCATCCCCTTATATGCCAATTATGCGAGAGCGATGCGCGAGCCTTGCATTGCCTCACCCAAATCGTCCGTTTTTCTATGCAGCTGCACACTCCTGTCCAAAGAACGGGCGGCTGTGCAGGGTGAAGTGATGCGAGGTTCTTGCAAGTATATACACTACTATATATAGTAGTATAATTCAGCGCCATAGCGGTATAATGCACCCCCATAGTGTATAATATGCCCCATAGCGCGGCTTTACAAAAAAAATCCAAGTGTCCTCCACTCGATGCATCTGAGGCCCGGACCTTCGCTCCGGCGTATGACAGTGATGTCATATGCCGGCTAAGGGCCTCCTGATGTCAGCTGCTGGCCTGTGATTGGCTGGCAGATGTTAACTGTTGCCGTGCAGTAGCAATCTCCCACACAGGAACAAATTTTAACTGCCTGTGCGTCTGAGGACACCCGATCAGATGCTGAGGTGGCAGAAGCCTTTAGGCTATGTGCACACTTTGCGGATTCCACTGCAGATCCGCAGCGGATTTGACCGCTGCAGGTCCGCAGCAGTTTCCCATGAGTTTACAGTGCAATGTAAACCTATGGGAAATGAAAACCGCTGTGCACATGCTGCGGAAAAAAACACGCGGAAACGCAGCGGATTACATTCCGCAGCATGTCACTTCTTTGTGCGGATTCCGTTGCGGGTTTTCACCTGCTCCAATAGGAAACTGCAGGTGAAAACCCGCAGAGGAAACCGCACTAAAAACCGCGATAAATCCGCAGTGAAAAACCGCAGCGGTTTTGCACTGTGGATTTAGCAAATCTGCTGTGGAAAAATCCGCAGCAGAATCCGCAAAGTGTGCACATAGCCTTAGCTGGGGCCCGCTGAGCAGAGGAGAGGGGGCCCATTTGCTCATCGGGCCCCATCCAGTAAGGATGCCCTGATGGCGGCCCTGCTTAGGTCAGTGGGTTTGGGAAGAAGGATACTTATATTATAAAGTTTTCGGGAATATTAGGAATAATTAAAATATATAAAATAATTGTCCAGCTGAAAAAAGTGTAAGGCCGGGGTCCCACGAGTGATGATTCTCTCATGTGAGAGAATCGGCTCAATTATGCCACTGACACTCGGATCAAACTCTCATCTGAGTGTCATCTGATTCTCTTGCATGAGATAATCGGAGCATATTGAGAAGACAAGGACACTTAATTTCTACATCTTCTCTACTGTCTGAGGCCGTGGATGTCAGACTGCACTCAGATGACAGCTGAGTGCAGCCTGAAGTTTCACATGCATCCATAGATTTCAATGGGTCCGTGTAATCCGAATTCCAGAGCCACTCGAAGCGTGCTGCAGATTTTTCCACAGACGATTTTTCCACACGTCCTCAGCTGTGTTATACGCTTGTGTGAGCGAGGACTAAGACCCTTTATTCCCCCTGCAGATCTTCTCTCATTAGCCTCTCATGCTAAGTCCGGCCTCAATTACTTTTCTATAGTACTGTGGAATTTGTGGCATACTTTTACCATATACTGTGTTTGTATCTATCTATATATATATCTATATATATCTATATATATATATATATGTCTATCTATATTTATCTCTATCTATATATATATATATTTATACAGTGTGTAGTCATGTTACATAACATCTCTAGAAGAGGAGCCTGTTCGGTGGCTATAAATCCTGACGAGCCCCCTCCAGAGAACAGAGAAGGATAAGGCTTCTGTGCCTCACAGCTGCCCCCTGACAGGACACCACAGCTCCATTCTGAAGACTGAAGTTTGGAGAAGTGCAGGGAATTTTGAGAGGGGGCTGCTGTGTCCTGTCAGGGGGCAGGTTATGCTTCTCTGCAGGAGGTGAAGGTGCACTCAGCTCTGCTATTTTCATGATAGACGGGTCAGACTCAGGACATACTGTGGCAGCTGCTGTGCTGATTAACGCTGTCAATGAGCACAGTAGCCAACTCACTGATGATGGTCGGCTGCAGGGACTAGAGCCTGTCAGGACACCGTCCATAAACTTAAACAACACAGGCTCAGACAACACTCACCGGGGGAGGGGGGCTGCTCCGTGACTCACTCCTGACTGTACTGTGTGACGGGACGGGAGCACAGCACACTGGAACTGCACTAAGCCCGCTCAGCCGGGATTGGATGCTGGAAAGTCCCGCCCTCCTGTTGCTCAGCACTGGCTGCCTCTCCCAGCTGTCTGTCACAATGCTGACTCCTGCTTCCTCCGCACACACACCGCTCTGGTTTGTAAAAATTCTGACCGCGGGCCCCTCCAGCTCCTGGGTCCCTTACACCAGTGTGTGTGCGCTGTATCCCAGACAGCGAGAGTGGGCCCCCCGTCTCCCCAGGGCCCCGGCACTTGCCCAGGTACGCCGGGTGCTAACGCCGGCCCTGTGTATGGGATCTAATTTTTTGTTTTTGGGCACTCATAGACTTGAATAGGCGAGTTTCATCCAAAATAAGGAAGAAACTAATGCATGTTGTGTATTTTTTTCACACATTTACACTCTGCCTATGTGTAATATTGAGTAATATTGGTCCATCGGAAAGCACACATACGTATAATACTTTCATCTGAACAAGCCCTGTACCAAATGGCACCAATGATGGGAGAACCACTTGTTGGAGACCTCTAATTGGCATAGGTGATGGGCTGCTGCAGTCATCCCAAGGAATGGCATAATGTGTTGGTAAAATGATATTTTTGGCAGAAGTCATCAAAGCAAGTTAACAACTCTCGGGTCCATCCATGTCAGGCAAATAATGCAGCATGAGAAAAGTCTTGGATATGAGAGTGGGAGGTTTATATCAACAGCAGAAGGGAGAGATCAGGTAGGGGGATGGACAGATGAGGGAGGTGATATTGTGAGGTGCAGCACTGTGGAAAGGGTAGGGTGGTAGACAGAGATGAGGGAGGAGATATAGGGCAGTGCTGCACTGTGGAAATCTTTGTGGTTGTGTGTAATAGGTTTATACGGTGGATTGCAAAATTATTCACCCCCTTGGTATTTTTTGTGTTTTGCTACCTCGCAACCTGGAATTTCACGGTGTTTTTTTGAGGGTTTGCATCATTTCATGTAAAGAACAAGCGTACAACTGTAAACATTTGGTTTTCTTTTTATTGTGAAGCAAACAAATAGGACAAAATACCTGAAAACTTCAATGTGCATAACTATTCACCTCCTTAAAGTCAGTATTTTGTAGAGCCATACGAGTGTTGTTTTAGCAGTATGCTTTTGGGTCATTGTCTTGTTGGAAGGGGAACCTCTGTCCCAGACTGAAACAGATTTTTCAGTCTGGGACAGAGGTTCACTGACAGACTGAATATAAAGATAGTGCAGATGCATCACACACAAGTCGGAATACAAAAATATTTAAACAAAGGTTGCAATGTAGCAAAATAAGTAAAAAGCCAATGAGGATGAATACTTCTGCAAGCCGCTGCATATTGTGTGGTAGCATATGGACAACCATTGCAATGGCTGGCAGTGGAGGCATCGGTGTAGCAGCTGGACAGAAATATGAACCTGGCTGCTGCATTCATAATAGATTGGAGAGGGGTACAGTGAGTAGTGAGTCAAAATAATAGAGAGTCAGTCTTATTGTCAATCTGCACAGAAAGATATTTCTAGTGGAAACCACTTCAGGAAATGCTCTTTCTCTGGGGAATATTTTGAGGAGTTTTTCATTTTCACAAGAGGGTTTGAAAAGTTTTTCAAGCATTTTTGCACAGATCTTCTTTCCTGAAGCTTTTTTTTTTTTGCAACCTTTTGATTGGACAGTACCTAGTCTGAAGACGCTTCAAAGAAGTGAAATTACCTTTCTTTTCTCCCATCAGGTGTTTCTTAAAACCTGAAATGGAAGAAAAGTGCTCAAAACACTGTACAGTGTGACTAGCAAACTCATCGTACAATAGATGGGAATAGGAAGAGTCTTTTAAGCTTTTTTTGAGTGATTTTTTCAGGTGTTTTTTCGCTCCCAAATATTCTGCTAAAAGATGCCGTGTGAACATACCCTTAACCCCTTCCCGACCTTTGACGCCACGTAGGCGTCATGAAAGTCGGTGCCAATCCGACCCATGACGCCTATGTGGCGTCATGGAATGATCGCGTCCCTGCAGATCGGGTGAAAGGGTTAACTCCTATTTCACCCGATCTGCAGGGAGAGGGGGAGTTGTACTTCAGCCCAGGGGGGGTGGCTTTGCCCCCACGTGGCTACGATCGCTCTGATTGGCTGTTGAAAGTGCAACAGCCAATCAGAGCAAATTGCAATATTTCACCTATGAAAATGGTGAAATTTTGCAATCCAGCCATGGCCGATGCTGCAATAGCATCTGCCATGGCTGGAAATCATGTTCTGCCCCCCCCACCGCCCCCGATCTCCTCCCCAGTCCTCCGTTCTATCCGGTACCCCCCTCCGTCCCCCTGTCCGCTCCCCCGTGCTCCTGTCCGCTCCCCCCAACCTCCGATCCCCCCCCCCTGTGCTCCGATCCACCCCCCCACCACCCCCTCATACTTACCGAGCCTCCCGAAGTCGGTCCGTCTTCTCCCTGGGCGCCGCCATCTTCCAAAATGGCGGGCGCATGCGCAGTGCGCCCGCCGAATCTGCCGGCCGGCAGATTCATTACAAAGTACATTTTGATCGCTGTGGTAGGTTCTATCACAGCGATCAAAATTAAAAAATAATAAATAAAAACCCCCCTTTATCACCCCCATAGGTAGGGACAATAATAAAATAAAGAAAATATTTTTTTTTTCTTTTTCCACTAGGGTTAGGGTTAGAACTAGGGTTAGAACTAGGGTTAGGGTTAGGGGTAGGGTTAGGGTTATGGCATGTGCACACAGTGCGGATTTGGCCGCGGATCCGCAGCGGATTGGCCGCGGATCCGCAACGGATTGGCCGCTGCGAATTTGTAGCAGTTTTCCATCAGGTTTACAGTACCATGTACACCTATGGAAAACCAAATCCGCTGTGCCCATGGTGCGGAAAATTCCGTGCAGAAACGCTGCGTTGTATTTTCCGCAGCATGTCAATTCTTTGTGAGGATTCCGCAGCGTTTTACACCTGTTCCTCAATAGGAATCCGCAGGTGAAATCCGCACAAAAAAAACACTGGAAATCTGCTGTAAATCCGCAGGTAAAACGCAGTGCCTTTTACCTGCAGATTTTTCAAAAATCATGCGGAAAAATCTCACACGAATCCGCAACGTGGGCACATAGCCTTAGGGTTAGGGTTGGAATTAGAGTTAGGGTTGGAATTAGGGCTAGGGTTGGAAATAGGGTTAAGATTAGGCTTGTGGTTAGGGTTACGGATAAGGTTAGGGGTGTGTTGGGGTTACAGTTGTGGTTAGGGTTGGGGTTGGGATTAGGGTTAGGGTTAGGGTTGGAATTAGGGTTACGGGTGTGTTGGGGTTAGGGTTGTGGTTAGGGGTGTGTTGGGGTTAGGGTTGTGATTAGGGTTATGGCTACAGTTGGGATTAGGATTAGGGGTGTGTTGGGGTTAGTGTTGAAGTTAGAATTGAGGGGTTTCCACTGATTAGGCACATCAGGGGTCTCCAAACGCAACATGGCGCCACCATTGATTCCAGCCAATCTTGCGTTCAAAAAGTCAAATGGTGCTCCCTCCCTTCCAAGCCCCGACGTGCGCCCAAACAGTGGTGTACCCCCACATTTGGGGTACCAGCGTACTCAGGACAAACTGGGCAACAACTGTTGGGGTCCAATTTTTCCTGTTACCCTTGCAAAAATAAAAAATTACTTGCTAAAACATCATTTTTGAGGAAAGAACAATTATTTTTTTATTTTCACGGCTCTGCGTTATTAACTTCTGTGAAGCACTTGGGGGTTGAAAGTGCTCACCACACATCTAGATAAGATCCTTCGGGGGTCTAGTTTCCAAAATGGGGTCACTTGTGGGGTGTTTCTACTATTTAGGCACATCAGGGGCTCTGCAAATGCAACGTGATGCCCGCAGACCATTCCATCAAAGTCTGCATTTCAAATGTCACTACTTCCCTTCCGAGCCCTGACTTGTGCCCAAACAGTGGTTTACCCTTACATATGGGGTACCAGCACACTCACAACAAACTGGGCAACAAATATTGGGGCCCAATTTCTCCTGTTACCCTTGTGAAAATAAAAAATTGCTTGCTAAAACATCTTTTTTGAGGAAAACAAAATGATTTTTTGTTTTCACGGCCCTGCGTTGTAAACTTCTGTGAAGCTCTTGGGGGTTGAACGTGCTCACCACACATCTAGATAAGTTCCTTGGGGGGTCTAGTTTCCAAAATGGGGTCACTTGTGGGGGGTTTCTACTGTTTAGGCATATCAGGGGCTCTGCAAACGTAACATGATGCCCGCAGACCATTCCATCAAAGTCTGCATTCCAAAACGTCACTACTTCCCTTCCGAGCCCCAGCATGTGCCCAAACAGTGGTTTACCCCCACATATGGGGTATCAGCGTACTCAGGAGAAACTGGACAACAACTTTTGGGGTCAAATTTCTCCTGTTACCCTTGCAAAAATAAAAAATTCTGGGCTAAAAAAATATTTTTGAGGAAAGGAAACACATTTATTATTTTCACGGCTCTGCGTTATAAACTTCTGTGAAGCACTTGGGGGTTCAAAGTGCTCACCACACATCTAGATAAGTTCCCTTGGGGGTCTAGTTTCCAAAATGGAGTCACTTGTGGGGAGTTCCTACTGTTTAGGCACATCAGGGGCTCTGCAAACACAACCTGACGCCCGCAGAGCGTTCCATCAAAGTCTGCATTTCAAAACGTCACTACTTCCCTTCCAAACCCCGACGTGTGCCAAAACAGTGGTTTACCCCCACATATGGGGTATCAGCGTACTCAGGAGAAACTGGACAACAACTTTTGGGGTCCAATTTCTCCTGTTACCCTTGGGAAAATAAAAAATTGTGGGCTTAAAAAATCATTTTTGAGAAAAGAAAAATTATTTTTTATTTTCATGGCTCTGCGTTATAAACTTCTGTGAAGCACTTGGGGGTTCAAAGTGCTCACTATGCTTCTAGATAAGTTCCTTGGGGGGTCTAGTTTCCAAAATGGGGTCACTTGTGCGGGAGCTCCAATGTTTAGGCACACAGGGGCTCTCCAAACGCGACATGGTGTCCGCTAATGATTGGAGCTAATTTTCCATTCAAAAAGCCAAATGGCGTGCCTTCCCTTCCGAGCCCTGCGGTGCGCCCAAACAGTGGTTTACCCCCACATATGGGGTATCATCGTACTCAGGACAAACTGGACAACAACATTTGGGGTCCAATTTCTCCTATTACCCTTGGGAAAATAAAAAATTCTGGGCTAAAAATCATTTTTGAGGAAAGAAAAATTATTTTTTATTTTGACGGCTCTGCGTTATAAACTTCTGTGAAGCACCTGGGGGTTATAAGTGCTCACTATGCATCTAGATAAGTTCCTTGGGGGGTCTAGTTTCCAAAATGGGGTCACTTGTAGGGGAGCTCCAATGTTTAGGCACACAGGGGCTCTCCAAATGCGACATGGTGTCCGCTAACGATTGGAGCTAATTTTCCATTCAAAAAGTCAAATGGTGCTCCTTCCCTTCCGAGCCTTACCATGTGCCCAAACAGTGGTTTACCCCCACATGTGAAGTATCGGTGTACTCAGGAGAAAACAACAAATTTTAGGATCCATTTTATCCTGTTGCCCATGTGAAAATGAAAAAACTGAGGCTAAAATAATTTTTTTGTGAAAAAAAAGTACTGTTTCATTTTTACGGATCAATTTGTGAAGCACCTGGGGGTTTAAAGTGCTCAATATGCTTCTAGATAAGTTCCTTGGGGGGTCTAGTTTCCAAAATGGGGTCACTTGTGGGGGAGCTCCAATGTTTAGGCACACGGGGGCTCTCCAAACGCGACATGGTGTCCGCTAAAGATTGGAGCCAATTTTTCATTGAAAAAGTCAAATGGCGCTCCTTCCCTTCCGAGCCCTGCCGTGCGCCCAAACAGTGGTTTACCCCCACATATGAGGTATCAGCGTACTCAGGACAAATTGGACAACAACGTTCGTGGTCCAGTTTCTCCTTTTACCCTTGGGAAAATAAAAAAAATTTCGCTAAAAGATCATTTTTGTGACTAAAAAGTTAATTTTTACTTCCATGTTGCTTCTGCTGCTGTGAAACACCTGAAGGGTTAATAAACCTCTTGAATGTGGTTTTGAGCACCTTGAGGGGTGCAGTTTTTAGAATGGTGTCACTTTTGGGTATTTTCAGCCATTTAGAACCCCCAAACTGACTTCAAATGTGATGTGGTCCCTAAAAAAAATGGTTTTGTAAATTTTGTTGTAAAAATGAGAAATCACTGGTCAAATTTTAACCCTTATAACTTCCTAGCAAAAAAAAAATTTGTTTCCAAAATTGTGCTGATGTAAAGTAGACATGTGGGAAACGTTATTTATTACCTATTTTGTATCACATAACTCTCTGGTTTAACAGAATAAAAATTCAAAATGTGAAAATGGCGAAATTTTCAAAATTTTTGCCAAATTTCCATTTTTTTCACAAATAAACTCAGAAATTATCGACCTAAATTTACCACTTACATGAAGCCCAATATGTCACGAAAAAACAATCTCAGAATTGCTAGGATCTGTTGAAGCGTTCCTGAGTTATTACCTCATAAAGGGACACTGGTCAGAATTGCAAAAAACGGCAAGGTCATTAAGGCCAAAATAGCCTGGGTCATGAAGGAGTTAAGGGATGTGCAGTAGTTTTTGATGCTGGTATACCCACATTGTTTTTCAAGCAGAAGGCGCTTCAGGGAAATGCTGTTGGTGTCTGCTCTGACATCTCCTTGGACGCATTTTGTGGTAAATTTGCTGCCAATGTTTTGTTTTAAATTCCATATATAACGTAGTGACGGCTTTAAAGCGGAAGCCGCCAAAAAAATGGTCCGATCACTTCTTTTTAGCATCTTCATGGCTTTTTGAGTCCTGAAGAAGTTAAAAGAAGTGACAAAAGATGGAATATGTCTTGATATTGTTGTGCATATGGTAATTCTTTTTTTATGCATTTTAGCGCTTTTTCAGGTGGCTTCAAGGCAGAAGCCGCCTGAAAAATACATCATGTGCACATATACCCTAAGCATTTTGGCCAATTCCATAAGTAGGAAATGACATGAGTATTTGAAGATAAGCCATCGAACATTACTTTAGATTATGGGCGTTCTACTCTGTGGTTATGGTTGGTGTTCGATACAGATTAGGAATGAACACGAAGCTTTAGGGTATGTGCACACGTCCAAAATTTCCGGGGCAATTCCGCTACTGTGCCGCAGGTAAAACGCATGCGGAATTGGCATGCGTTTTCCCGCTAAACAGTAGCGTTTTACAAGCGTAACTAGCTTGCAGAATGTTAGCGTTTTCCAAGCGATCTGTAGCATCGCTTGGAAAACTGATTGACAGGTTGGTCACACTTGTCAAACATAGTGTTTGACAAGTGTGACCAACTTTTCACTATTGATGCTTCCTATGCAGCATCAAAAGTAAAAAGATATGTTAAAAATAATTTTAAAAATAATAAATCGTGATATTCTCACCTTCCGGCATCCCTCGCAGTGTTCCCGCTCCTCGCGATGCTCCAGTTCCCAGTAATGCCTCGCGGCAATTACCCCAGATGACGTAGCGGTCTCGCGAGACCGCTACGTCATCACAGGTCATTGCCGCAAAGCATCACTGGGAACGGAAGCATCGTGAGGAGCGGGAACACTGCGAGGGATGCCGGAAGGTGAGAATATCACGATTTTTTATTTTAATTCTTTTTTTTTAACAATTATAAGGTTCCCAGGGCCTGGAGGAGAGTCTCCTCTCCTCCACCCTGGGTACCAACTGCACATGATCCGCTTACTTCCCACATGGTGGGCATAGCCACATGCGGAAAGTAAGCAGATCAATGCATTCCTATGTGTGCGGAATCCCAGCGATTCCGCACAAAGAATGAACATGCTGCGTTTTTTTCTGGAATGCGATTCCGCCGTGGAAAAAAACGCAACATGTGCAGAAAAATTGCGGATTGCATTCTAATAATAGGATGCTTAATGTATGCGTTTTTTGCGGTTCTATCGCATTTTTATAGTGAAAAAAAACTTGAAAAATCCTGAACGTGTGCATACAGCCTTAAAGTAGTAAAATTTGTGCAATTATTTAGTGGACATCTTTGATTCCCAGGTACCGTAATGTGTAGATATTCTTGTGACCTCCTCCCGCTCTCTACACCTGCTCTCCTTCTGTAGATATATTCGTCCCCTCATCCGCGCTCATACTCACTCCACTAACAATACGGTCCTATATGCCAGGAAATCCAGATGTTTTAGTAACCATTTGCCCAGAGTATCCAACCTCAGGCTTCCTGTGGCAGGAGGTGGCACTGGGAGCAGCAGGGTGAGACTCAGTGCATGTTGTGTTAGTTCAGGTGATGGGAGCCGGGCCGGCCTTTGAGAGAAAGATGGCGGAGCGGAACCCGCATGTTATTTCAGATGTGAGAGAAAAGGAGGGATATTTAGATTCCTCCGTGGTCTGGATCCTGTCTGGAAGAACAGGCTCATTGTGAACGAAGCCAGGAGTGAAAGCTCTGTGACTCGGAGCTGTAATCAGCTGCACTTTGGGTAACAGGACCGTATAATTAACCCCTTTGATGGGCGGAGGCCATTGTGGAAGTGCGGTTCCCTGAGGTTATTTCCACTGCACTCTGAGTGACTCTGTCAGCTGTGGTGAGCGCTGGCCGGCAAATGGCCTCATCTGTTCGTTTTCATTTTACATTGCCCAGGTTTTTTTTTTCCAACTAATTGTTTTTGCAGTAGCACAACCCAAGGATTTGGACAAGGCACAAATGTCCCTTTCTAGCAACTTCTGTCAAGATAGATATTAGTAGATTGTCTTAGAAGGAATCTAGTGCGCTACATCTCTAACGTCCCATCTCAGGTGTCATAGGGTGCAGTCTCCAGGTAATGGGAGGTGTCTCCATACACCATAAATACACTGCAGATGCCAAAATGTAGGCCTGGCTTACGTGATACAGCGAAACTCACCTGGAGACGTGCGAAGGAGAGACTACGAGAGGAGGTGATGTCAGTTAGCACGTCCTCCACATCGGGGTCACCCTGAGGAGAAGCCTTGTCTGCAGGGATCATCACACTAACACTACATGTAGAGAATTCAAATAATGACGTGATCTAGCGTATGAGATTGTGCCAGACGGTATATGTGACAGGTCGTGTACATCATTAGATTGTATTATTATTTTTTAGGAATTTAGCTGTGGGAATAGGGATACAGAATTTCCCAGAAGGCCTTGCAGTCAGCCTTCCGCTCCGAGGGGCAGGAGTGTCTACATGGAAGGCATTTTGGTAAGTTCACTCTGTTCACTATATTTTTGCTTCATCAGATCTATTGCAATCTACAGTCAAGTGTCAAATTCAGAACACTTAAACAATGGCAAAACACACCCCAAAACCTACACTTTTGGGCATTAATTTCCTAAAACCCTGCTTCTTTTTTGCAATTTGGTAAACAAGATTATTCCGGCAAAATGAAGACTGTTACCAAGTTAGTTCATAATGAATATAACACTACTGTGCAAAAGTTTTAGGCAAATGTGGAAAAAAATGCTCAAACTATGAATGATTAAAAAAATAGAAGTGTTAATAGTTTATTTTTATCAGCAAACAAAACAGAAATCACATGAAGATTTGGTGACCGCCCCTTGCATTCATCACTTGCACACAGTTTTGTTCTGTTACGATGGGAGCCATTGCAGCATTGCCTGTCCCTCCTCTCCACTGCTAAACGCCGTCGTCACGCTGTGATTGATGTGGATGACATGTCCTGCGTCATCCAGATAGCCGAATGAAATCTTGCACCTGCGCAGGGACATCACCACCTCACACAGGCGCACTTTGCTCTGCCTACTGAGGGCAGAGCCTAAAACCTAACTGCGCATGTGGCACAACATATCTTTCCAGTTCATGCTTACCGGAACCATATTTCACATGTTTTGTTCTCGGCTGCTGGAATAGAGTTTAATTCCGGTGGCAGTCAACAAAACAACATGGGTGAAATGGTTTTAGTAAGTAGGAGTCAGAAAGACATGATGGCGCATGCGCAGTTAAGTTTTAGGCGTCATCCACATTAATCACAGCGGGAAGACAGTGTTTAGCAGGGGAGTGGAGAGACAGATGACGCTCATCAGACCAGACCGTCGAATTTGCATACTTCGCTGGGGCACGGCAAATGGTCTTTTGGGGAATGTAAAAGGGAGTCAGGTCATAATATACAACTTTCTGGAGTGCAGCACAGGCACTGAGGGAAGTCCTGGAATTGGTTCATACATGAAAAACTGGTGACTGGGGTCATTGTCCTGCTGTAAAATAAATTTGGAGACAAATCAGATGCCCCCTGATGGTATTACATAATGGGTGACTATCCGCCTGTATTTCTCAGCCATAAAAAATGGGCAGTGTTAAGTGTGATTAATGCAATGGTCACCCAAGTAAACTTCCCTTCGAAATTTGAAGATGTCCAGCAGTGCCATCAGCTGAGAACTGGCAGCAACCAGCGGGACCCATATACAGCTTGGTGAAGTCTGGCCACAAATGGTCTTCATGGAAGAATTGCAGACAAAAACCCATATCTTCAACATGGAAACAAGACCAAGCAACTCAACTATACCGGAAAACAGAAACTGGCATGCAGAAATATGGCCGCAGGTGCTCAAGACTGAAGTCAAAATGTAAAATATTTGGCTGTAAGAGAAGGCAGTTTCTTCACTGAAAGACTGAAGAGCATATGGAATTGGGGTTTTTTTAGGATTAATTGTGTCCTCAAGGCTGCAAAATACTGCCAGATACTTATCCAGCATGAAATACCATCAGTGAGGCGTCTGATTGGCTCCAAACTTATTCTGCAGTGGGACAACGGCCCCAAACATCCAGCCAATGTAATTAACAAATATCCTCAGCATAAAGAAGAATGAGTCCTGGAAGTGATCATCTGGCCCCACAGAGCCCTGATCTTACATCATCCAGTCTGTCTGGGATCACATGAAGAGATAGAAGAATTTGTTCAAGTGACATCCACAGAAGATTTGTAATTACTTCTCAAGAAGTTTGGAGCATCCTCCTGCTGAGCTCCTTCAGAAATTGTGTGCAACTGACAAGTACCTAGAAGAATTGATGCAGGCAAAGGGTGATCACCAAATATCGATGTGATTCACATTTCTAATTTGTTCATTCATTTTGCATTTATTAGTCTCAGCTTCTCACTCTCGGACCATTGAGATTTCCTTGTGTGAGATAGCGCTCACTAACACGTTGGGGAATACTCGCTTGGCACGGGATTCAAGCACTCAAGCACGGTTTTCTCCACAAAAACAATCCATATGGTTTATTTTATACAGCATAAACCACACCGTAAGTCAGGTTACACATCATTGGCTTACACATAGTCCGTTACTTCATCATTAGCTTGCATCATTAATCTGCGGCAACTAAACACGCTGGTCCTCTCCTGACCAGTTGCCGTGGGTTACCACACAGTTCATAGAACATCATAAGCACCAACAGTCTATTGAGGTACCTTACGGGAGCTCCTGCTCCACATGCTGACTCCTTGTCAGTCCTCTCTCCTGGGAAAAGCTGCCTCACAGGGATCACCAACTTGCCTGACTGGCACACCTCAGTCAGTCCAGACCCAACGAAGGACGGTAGCTTCCCCAACACAGACCGTCCAGGTCCACGATCACACTGTGCTCTTCAGGACGTCCATCCCACCTGGGACCGTCCAACACAGAGGCATGTGGCCTTTCCAGGAGCTATTCAGTACATTTGTCCAACACCCCAGGCCACCAGGTCCAAAGCCCCACCATGTGCCATTCAGGGAGACGGCACTCCCAACACAAAGGCTCTCCAGGACCTTCCAGCATAGACCATTCAGGTCCACACTCAGAGACCATACAGGAACATGTGACCCACACCCTGGTCATATTATCAAGCTGTAGCCACTCCCCTAGATGGGAGTGTGTGTGTGTGGCTAGTTTGACCCGCCCATATCTCATAACTTGCCCTGCCAGCCTCCCTTCATAATTATACAAACACAACACAGTTACTTGTGGGACTACAGGTCCCAGAACATCCTTACCTCAGGCTGACAGTGCAGAGTATCTTCCTCTGTGACACACATACCAGCCATTCACAATAATGCCGGACTTTAACTCATCATCACAGTTATGCCTGCAATTGCCATGCGTTCCTATGGCCTCCATGCATATCCCGAGAAGACCATGCAGCGCCCCCTACCTGTAGCAGGGGTCACTGCATCACACTTGTTTATTCAAGCCTAGACCTGGGGGCAAAAAAAAATATGAACCTTTCCTTATGTTGTGTTTTAGACACTATGTCTTTGTCAAATGAGTCACAAAAAAGTAAAAAGGGTAAGTTAAAAGGCCAAAATGCACAAAAAAAGTGGAACAAAGTAAGGCTACTTTCACACTTGCATCTTCTGGCGGACGTAGCAATGCGTCGTTTTGGAGAAAAAATGCATCCTGCAAAGTTGCCCGCAGGATGCGTTTTTTCTCCATAGACTTGCATTAGCGACGCATTGCTACGGATTGCCACACGTCGAATCTGTCGTGCGACGGATGCGTCGTGTTTTGGCGGTTTGTCGGCCCAAAAAAAGTTCCATGTGACTTTTTTTGTGCGTCGCGGCCGAAACTCTGCCCCCTCCTCCCCGGACTGCAGAATGGGCAGCGGATGCGTTGTAAAACTGCATCCGCTGCCCTCGTCTTGCAGTTATTTCACAGCGTCCGTCGGTACGTCAGCCCGACGCATGGCGACGGGCCCGTACCGACGGAGAAGTGTGAAAGTAGCCTAAGCCAACTAAGAACTGATGTAAAGTTAGTGTCTGAAGATGCACCACGTGTCATCACGCATCAGTCACTGTGAATTTGGCGCATTTGTAGGCTGTGTAAATGTAGGACCGGATTAGTAACTCCGCTTCCGTATATCACGTCACCTGGATACATTATTATAATGCTTGCCCACAGGCCACCACAGTCTAGTATAGCAGTAAAGATGTTAAGTGATCATGTCCTCTCGTTGACAGGTACGGGCAGCTCAGCGGCATGGTTGAGCCCATTGCTGGTGTACTAGGAGCTGTAGCCATATCCCTGGCGGAACCACTGTTGCCGTACGCTTTAGCCTTCGCTGCAGGCGCCATGGTGTACGTGGTAATGGATGACATTATTCCGGAAGCACAAACTGGGTAAGAATACAGGAAGCAGCTGGAGACTTTCCAGGGTAACACCTAGGGTCCGGGTTATACAGTCGCCCTGCGAATGAGAGAGATCATTATTCATCATATTTACCGAAATGGCCGGTGCAGATCATACACAGGGCAACGGCTATTTCTGTTCAGAACAAGCAACAATTACCAGTGTAACATGGACCAGAGCTTATTTACAGGACATGGGACGTCACAAAATCGCCTATTGTTTACACCAGGTTTTTCTGTGAAATGTAATTTTTTTATATTACATTTTTTTTTTTTTTTTTTTTTTTTATTTGATATTTGTACTAAAAGAAAAATCTTGCAAATTCTCACATTGCTCACTTGGCCTAATATATGAGTAATATCAGAGTCCTACTTCTTTGTTGAACACATGCACATTAGCAGTGATAGTGACTGGTATGATGGACCCTGCATTATTCTATATAGAAGTGTTATCAGTCATTGTACAGGAGGAGGAGGTGAGCTGTGACATCATCTAATGTGAATGATAGATCTTGTCTATTCCACTGTATAAAGAGGTTTTATCAGTCATTGTACAGGAGGGGGAGGAGGTGAGCTGTGACACCACCTATTGTGAATGGTGGACCCTGAGTTATTTACTGTATATGGAGGTGTTATCAGTCATAGTACAGGAGGGGGAGGAGGTGAGCTGTGACATCACCTATTGTGAATGGTGGACCCTGAGTTATCTACTGTATATAGAGGTGTTATCAGTCATTGTACAGGAGGAGGTGAGCTGTGACATCATCTATTGTGAATGGTGGATCCTGTATTTTCTACTGTATATAGAGGTGTTATCTGTCATTGTACAAGAGGGGGGAGGAGGTGAACTGTGACATCACCTATTGTGAATGGTGGACCATACATTATCTGCTGTATATAGAGGTGTTATCAGTCATTATACAGAAGGGGGGGAGGTGTGCTGTGACACCACCTACTGTGAATGGTGGATTTTGTTATCTACTGTATATAGAGGTGTTATCAGTCATCGTACAGGAGGAGGAGGAGGTGAGCTGTGACACCACCTATTGTGAATCATGGATCATGTATTATCTACTGTATATAGAGGTGTTACCAGTCATTGTACATGAGGAGAAGGTGAGCTGTGACATCACCTACTGTGGATGGTGGATCCTGTGTTATCTACTGTATATAGAGGTGTTATCTGTCATTGTAGAGGAGGTGAGCTGTGATATCACCTATTGTGAATGGTGGATCCTGTGTTATCTACTGTATATAGAGGTATTATTAGTCATTGTACAGGAGGGGGAGGAGGTGAGCTGTGACATCACCTATTGTGAATGGTGGACCCTGAGTTATCTACTGTATATAGAGGTGTTATCAGTCATTGTACAGGAGGAGGTGAGCTGTGACATCACCTATTGTGAATGGTAGATCCTGTGCTATCTACTTTATTTAGAGGTGTTATCTGTCATTGTACAAGAGGGGGGAGGAGGTGAGCTGTGACATCACCTATTGTGAATGGTGGACCATGTATTATCTACTGTGTATAGAGGTGTTATCAGTCATTGTACAGGAGGGGGAGGAGGTGAGCTGTGACATCATCTATTGTCAATGGTGGATCATGTTATGTACTGTATATAGAAGTGTTATCAGTCATTGTACAGAAAGAGGAGGATCCTGGATTTTAGACTCTGAAACCTGATTTTTACATAAGGTCATTCCCTTTAAGAAGCTTTTTACACCGCACATTTAAAGAGAGTGAATGCTCAGTCCCAATACACTTTGCATATAGTTGTCAGTAGCGCATCCTATGCTCTGATACCGAGGTTGTACATTACACATATATGTTTGTGATCATACACCATAACTGATGCATCTTTCCTTTTATTGCAGAGGTAATGGTAAGCTGGCCTCATGGACCTGTATCCTGGGCTTTGTAGTGATGATGTCCTTGGATGTCGGCCTGAGTTAATGACAGGAGAAGAGGAGGTGCTGGGCGCCATGTCCCTCATGTTTACACTTTGTGAACAATAGTAGTTTTATAAATGAACGGTGATGATTGGAGGAGCGATCGCAGATCAGAGTTGATTTCTGCAGAAATGAATGTTGGGTTGCGTTGATTGATATAATATTTTGGGTGTAATATATTATTAGTTGGGGGATGATTTATAGAAGGTGATGAAATGTGTAAGACCATGCGGTCCGTTCATTCCGCCAGACCGAGCTGTTGTACTAAGTTAATGGGACGGTACTAGGTGCAGCCATGTCAGGATGTGCCACCAATTTATGGACCACCAGATGTACGCATCAACCTGGTGGATTAATTCACACCAGAGACATCATAAGTATGCAAATTGAGTGACCAAAAAGAACTCTCCAAAATGGCAGCAATTTCCAGACTATTGTTAGATCAAAACCGTCCCGACATCGGACCAGAACACTGACAAGCTCATGAAGTTTTATTATTGGGCCAGAGAGGAACCATGATTTGTACATTCCTCCATGATATCCGCTATTTCAGGCTTGGAAGATAGAAGGAAACCATGTCTTCTTCCATGATCACACGTCCAGGCTTCTATATGTTATGTGGCGGTTTTATTTATTTGCTTTGGCCTACTACGTGTGAACAAGAGTATGCCGTACAACAACAGAACTGTATGACTTGTCCTCGAATGTTTCATCTCTACTACATGGAGGCCCTGGAATATACGGACACCAGTGATGTGAGGGACCAAATAAAAGCTGCAGAGTTTTATGTCGTCATTGTGTTTGTTCTGTACATTGTGCATCACCCAATCCTGTAATGACAGTGGTCAGTAAATGCTGGGAGCTGTAGTGTCACCTCAGCTAGAAAGCCATAGACTCTTATACATAGACATTAGACAAAACATCATAAGGATCTTCTTACTTGGGCTGAATGTGGCTCATAAGGTAAGTAAAGACCCCTGGTATAGACGAATATAACATAATTGTAGTTTTTATCCTTCCCGCCATCATTCAGTCACGGTGATCTATCTGCATGTTTCTTTGATTAAATCAGATACAATAGTAACAAAGTGAATTCCTAAACAAAAGTGAAAGGTTACAGACATATGTCCTGTTGTTCTTCCTACCCTTGATCTCTACAACTAAGTAGGAGAGCCCTCACATCTGCATAGTGATCTTACCCGTCACGAGCTTCAGGGCCATTATCTACATGATTTAGGCTACTTTCACACTAGCGTCGGGCTCGGCCCGTCGCAGTGCGTCGGGCTGAGGTCACCAACGCTAGCGTTGTCTCCGCCGCACAACGGGGGCAGCGGATGCATTTTTCCAGCGCATCCGCTGCCCCATTGTGAGATGCGGGGAAGTGCGGGGAGGTGGGGGCGGAGTTCCGGCCGCGCATGTGCGGTCGGAAAAAGCGGACCGTCGGGAGCAAAAAACGTTACATGTAACGTTTTTTGCTCCCGGCGGACCGCCACAACACGGCGCAACCGTCTCATGACGGTTGCAACGTGTGGCAATCCGTCGCTAATGTTAGTCAATGGAGAAAAAACGCATCCTGCAAGCACTTTTGCAGGATGCGTTTTTTCTGCAAAACGACGCATTGTGACGGATTGCAGTTAACGCTAGTGTGAAAGTAGCCTTATCTGTATCTACAGTCTATGGGGAAACAACTGGGAACTACCCCAGATCAGATGTTTAAGGCCAGTCTCAGACGCGAGTACTGGCTCAGCTGCAGGCCTACAGAGCCGAACGGACAGCATTATAGGCCTTATATTAGGGTATGTGCACATGACGTCTTTTAGGTGTGTCTGCTTTGAAATATGCCTGAAAAAAAAAGCTCAAAAGATTGATTTCTATGTCATATCGCTCCATACGATGTTCAATCTATTGATCATCTTTTAACAGCTTCAGACTATGCAAAATGGTTAAAGAAGAAAGCGGATGATTCTTTAGGCAAGTTCTGCTTGAAATAAAGAAGTCTACGGAGAGTCCAAATATACAGATGAAAGTCGCTTGACATCTTTTTTAGCATTTTAAAACCGTCTGAGTTTCCTAAAGCTGGTTCCACTTTAAAAAAAGTTTTCACTTCCCGAGTTTAAAAGACGTTGTATTCCTATACCATTATCAGCCCCTATTATTTAGCTCAGATGTCTGCTTTCTTCTCTCAGCCATTGGTCTGCCGAATGCAATAAAGTACTCACAGACTAATTTTCCTCGAGAAGAGGAGTCAGGGAAGCTGTCGTCTGATGTCCTCATCATAACGAGGACAGATGGTTCATTTTTAAATCAGGGATTTTCCTTAAAGGGGTTATCCATTTTTTTATTTTTTAATCCAATGGCCTCCATCTTTTTATTAGTGGATGTGCCTAGTATTAAAGCTCCGCTTCATGCATTCAATATAGCTTTGCTAAACTCTAATACTGGTACTAGTTTACCAGTATGGAGCTGTGCCTGGTAAATAAAGGATGCAATTACCTGAGCATCAGGAAGGTCTTCACTAAACACAATGGTTGCATGAAAATATATTCAAGTTGTATAGTGAGAAATTAAAGTTCTAAAAGCGTGCCTGTCAGTGCAGTTTACTGTTTATAATAAGCTGGGGTGAGTGTCTATGAGGCATAACACCATTTCTGGACAGTATATGACTTGTATCCTGTATTTTTCACAATTTTTTCCTCTATTTTTTAATTTCCAGTTGTCTCAGCAGCTAGCCTAGAGCTCAATGATGTCTCCCATACACTGCACCCATAGAAATATAAGGGATTCTTGCTTCACTATCTATGTATATCACATATTTTGAATCAGCAGCAACATAGAGGACATTATATAGCAGTATTGAGCAGTGTTACTGTGAATCCAGCTCTGGAGTGAGATCAAACACTAACCGAAAAGGTTCGGCTAAACTTTTTTCTGTGCCTCTTTCTGCTCCCTTTTCCATAGATTTCAATAGGCAGCTGTAACATGGTCCTTCACTGATCTGGAAGTCCATCTTGACTTAAGCAGGAAGGATTCTAACAGGTATTTAGTGTGGATGGTGAGTTTGGGAAATGGGGCGGAAAGTGTCTAATAACTTTGATAGCTGATAAGATATATTTAAAAGTTTCTTATATTCGCCAGATGGAAAGTAAAGGTACCTTCACACTAAACGACGCTGCAGCGATATCGACAACGATGCCGATCGCTGCAGCGTCGCTGTTTGGTCGCTGGAAAGCTGTCACACAGACAGCTCTCCAGCGACCAACGATGCCGAAGTCCCCGGGTAACCAGGGTAAACATCGGGTTGCTAAGTGCAGGGCCGCGCTTAGTAACCCGTTGTTTACCCTGGTTACCAGTGTAAATGTAAAAAAACAAACACTACATACTTACATTCGCGTCCCCCGGCGTCCGCTTCCCTGCACTGTGTAAGCGCCGGCAGTACAGAGCACAGTGGTGACGTCACCGCTGTGCTTTGCTTTCCGGCCGGCACTGACACATTCAGTGCAGGAAGCTCTGAGCAGCAGCGCGGACGCCGGGGGACGTGACAGACATCAGAGGGTGAGTATGTAGTGGTTTTTTTTTTTACTTTTACAATGGTAACCAGGGTAAATATCGGGTTACTAAGCGCGGCCCTGCGCTTAGTAACCCGATATTTACCCTGGTTACCATTGTAAAACATTGCTGGCATCGTTGCTTTTGCTGTCAAACACGACGATGCACGCCGATCTGACGACCAAATAAAGTTCTGAACTTTCAGCAACGACCAGCGATATCACAGCAGGATCCTGATCGCTGCTGCGTGTCAAACACAACGAGATCGCTATCCAGGACGCTGCAACGTCACGGATCGCTATCGTTATCGCTGCAAAGTCGTTTAGTGTGAAGGTACCTTAACATACCAGCTCTGGCTTGTCAAGATGAGGCTTATTCGCTGTGCAATGCTTATATGGGAAATTTAATCTGCAAACTGCCTCTTCAGAGAAAACCCTGTAACGAGTTTTGTAATATGACTTAGGATAAAAGCCAAATCAGTATCTCAATTCGCAGACACGGTGTTTCGGGCTGTTGATCCTCGTCAGTGCGAAGCATGAGAACTGATTTGGCTAGGTGAGAGGCTTTGGACTGAGGTCTAAGGGGTAAGGTTTCTCCTTATGGAGAGTGACATACCAGCTCTGGCTTGTCAAGGTAAGGAGGCAATTTTATAGAGAACTTGGTCCAATATACAGCATCCACAAGGACTTATTATTGGTGTAAAATCTGTCTATGTCATGTCCAATGACTTTGGAATCATGCAGTATTACCGTATTTTTCAGACTCTAAGACGCACTTTTTCCCCAAAAAATGTTTTGGGGAAAGCGGGGGTGCGTATTATAGTCAGAATGTACTTAACAGTTAGCGTGGTGGCAGGAGTCGGGCGATTGTTCCCGTGGTGCGGGGGGCTCTGGTGACATTTTGTGAAAGCCCTGAGCCCTCGAACTTCTGTTGACATGATGCTGTGGCCTCCGGGAAAATGTCCTCCGGAAGTGGCGCGTGCGCAGATTGAGATCTCGGCTTCTGAGATCTCGTTGCCGAGAGCTCAGTCTGCGCATGGGGAATCAATCTGGCCTCCTGGAAAATGGCCGCTGGAGGCGGCGCATGCGCAGATTGAGATCTCAGCTCCCGAGATCTCATTGCCGAGAGCTCAGTCTGCGCATGGGGAATCAATCTGGCCTCCTGGAAAATGGCCGCTGGAGGTGGCGCATGCGCAGATTGAGATCTCGGCTCCCGAGATCTCGTTGCTGAGAGCTCAATCTGTGCATGGGGAATCAATCTGGCCTCCTGGAAATGGCCGCTGGAGGCGGCGCATGCGCAGATTGACATCTCGGCTTTGAGATCTCGTTGCCGAGATTTCTAACTGCGCATGCTCTGTCTCCGGCGGCCATTTTCTAGGAGGCCACAACATCAAGGCAATAGAAGTGCGGGGGCTTCGGGCTTTCACAAAATGTCGCTGTGGCCCCTGCATCACCAAACTGGGATGGAATTTTCCGGAGACCACCGCATTGCAGCAATGGATGTGTTGGAGCTTCCAGCTTTCACAAAATGTCGCCGTAGCCCCCCGCACTACCGAACCTGCACACCAGTCTGGGTCATATCACCGGACCACCAAACACCCCCTGTGACTCCGCTCCACCAGCGCTTCCGATTCCCCCCGGTTAGCTGAATTCAGGACTGTAGGACGGACCTCCATTTGACGCATTAATTTTTTCCCCATTTTCCTTCTGAAAATTTGGGGTGCGTCTTATGGTCCAGGGTGTCTTATAGTCCGAAAAATACGTTATATTGTCATTTTATTGTTGCCTAATAGAAGTTTGTCCTGTCTCTCTCCCTGTAGCCCAGCTTTGGCATAAGTAACCCCTCTCTTCCTCTGGTGCCATTGTTTGTTTGTCATCCATCTTTGGCTGAGGTTCATCTCTATATGTTTCTGGTTAAGAATTGTCTTTTTACCTACTGCAGCTGCCGCTACTGTTGCAGCTACAACTACCTTTACATAATACAAGTGTTCAGCTTGAAAATAAAACTTCTTCTGGAATCTTCTTACGTGCCTCTGCAGTCGAGTTAAGCTATCTGATGAAATCTCTTGGTGTGAGTACTAGTTCAATAAAGACATCCATAGTAATGCTGTCTCAAGAGCCCCAGACTCACAACCTAGTTATAGAGTAAGAATGCTGTCTAATTAATGTTTTTATGGCTCCACTGAAGTGAACTAGCATCCCTTTTTTCCAGCTGAATTTTTATGAAGTTTTTATAATACAATACAAAACAATATAATTAATACTAACAGAATGGAGGGAATAAGGTGGGGTAAGGAAAAAGGCAAGGAATAGGAAGGGGGAAACTAACTACTAAGGTCCTACTGGTAAATTTGCGTTCTATAACCAATTTAATTTAAGAAAGTCAAGTACTGCATGTATCATTAGGTATCATATGTCTTACCGATATATTAAACTTAGATTCCGAAGAAGTCCTTTAATAGTTGAGTTTGTCGAGGATGATGAAACTTGTCTTGTCTTGTCCTGTTCTAAGTTAATCAAACAATCAACATATATATATATATACACATATATACACATATACAGTATATACACGTACATGTATCAAGCTAAGGGGAAGGAGGAAAAACGTTATTCCAAATGTGCCATCTCTTGGTATACATTATAAATCTGTTCTCTTAACCCCTTCCCGACCTGTGACGCCACGTAGGCGTCATGAAAGTCGGTGCCAATCCGACCTGTGACGCCTATGTGGCATCATTGAGGGATTGCGGCCCTTGCCGATCAGGTGAAAGGGCTAACTCCAATTTCACCCGATCTGCAGGGACAGGGGGAGTGGTACTTCAGCCCAGGGGGGCGAGGGGTGGCTTCGCCCCCCCGTGGCTACGATCGCTCTGATTGGCTGTTGAAAGTGAAACAGCCAATCAGAGCAATTTGTAATATTTCACCTATGAAAAGTGGTGAAATATTACAATCCAGCCATGGCTGCAATATCATCGGCCATAGCTGGAAACCCTGATCTGCCCCCCCCCACCGCCACCGATCTCCTCCCCAGTCCTCCTTTCTGCCCCGTACTGTGGTCCGCTCCCCTCCGTCCTCCTGTCCACCCCCCCGTCCTCCTGTCCACCCCCCCGTGCTCCGATCCCCATCCCCCCATGCTCCGTTCTCCCCTCCCTCATACTTACCGAGCCTCCCGGTGTCCATCTGTCTTCATGGGTGCCGCCATCTTCCAAAATGGCGGGCGCATGCGCAGTGCGCTTGCCGGATCTGCCTGACGGCAGATTCGTTCCAGGTACATATTGATCACTGTGATAAAACCTATCACAGTGATCAAAATAACAAAATTGTAAATTAACCCCCCCCCCCCTTTATCACCCCCATAGGTAGGGACAATAATAAAATAAAGAAAATATTTTTTTTTTATTCCCCCACTAGGGTTAGGGTTATGGCTAGGGTTAGAATTAGGGTTAGAACTAGAGTTAGGGTTAGAATTAGGCTATGTGCACATGGTACGGATTTGGCTGCGGATTGGCCGCTGCGGATTCGTAGCAGTTTTCCATCGGGTTTACAGTACCATGTAAACCTATGGAAAACCAAATCCGCTGTGCCCATGGTGCTGAAAATACCATGCGGAAACGCTGTGTTGTATTTTCCGCAGCATGTCAATTCTTTGTGCGGATTCCGTTTTACACCTGTTCCTCAATAGGAATCCGCAGGTGAAATCCGCACAAAAAACACTGGAAATCCGCGGTAAATCCGCAGGTAATACGCAGTGCCTTTTACCTGCGGATTTTTCAAAAATGGTGCGGGAAAAATCTCACGAATCCGCAATGTGGGCACATAGCCTTAGGGTTAGGGTTGGAATTAGAGTTAGGGTTGGAATTAGGGCTAGGGTTGGAAATAGGGTTAAGATTAGGCTTGTGGTTAGGGTTGTGTTGGGGTTAGGGTTGTGGTTAGGGTTGGGATTAGGGTTAGGATTAGGGTTGGGATTAGGGTTAGGGGTGTGTTGAGGTTAGGGTTGTGGTTAGGGGTGTGTTGGGGTTAGGGATGTGATTAGGGTTATATCTAGAGTTGGGATTAGGGTTTGGGGTGTGTTGGAGTTAGAATTGAGGGGTTTCCACTGTTTAGGCACACCAGGGGTCTCCAAACGCAACATGGCGCCACCATTGATTCCAGCCAATCTTGCGTTCAAAAAGTCAAATGGTGCTCCCTCCCTTCCGAGCCCTGACGTGCGCCCAAACAGTGGTTTACCCCCACATATGGGGTACCAACATACTCAGGACAAACTGGGCAACAATTATTGGGGTCCAATTTCTCCTGTTACCCTTGCGAAAATAAAAAATTGCAGGCTAAAAAAATAATTTTTGAGGAATGAAAAATGATTTTTTATTTTCACGGCTCTGCGTTATAAACTTCTGTGAAGCACTTTGGTGTTTAAAGTGGTCACCGCACATCTAGATTAGTTCCATGGGAGGTCTAGTTTCCAAAATGGGGTCACATGTGGGGGAGCTCCAATGTTTAGGCACACAGGGGCTCTCCAAAAGCGACATGGTGTCCGCTAACGATTGGAGCTAATTTTTCATTCAAAAAGTCAAATGGCGCTCCTTCCCTTCCGAGCCCTGCCGTGTGCCCAAACAGTGGTTTACCCCCACATGTGAGGTATCGGTGTACTCAGGAGAAATTGCCCAATAAATTTTAGGATCCATTTTATCCTGTTGCCCATGTGGAAATGAACAAATTGAGGCTAAAAGAATGTTTTTGTGAAAAAAAAGTACTGTTTCATTTTTACGGATCAATTTGTGAAGCACCTGGGGGTTCAAAGTGCTCACTATGCATCTAGGTAAGTTCCTTGGGGGGTCTAGTTTCCAAAATGGGGTCACATGTGGGGGAGCTCCAATGTTTAGGCACACAGGGGCTCTACAAACGCGACATGGTGTCCGCTAAAGATTGGAACCAATTTTTCGTTGAAATAGTCAATTGGCGCTCCTTCCCTTCCGAGCCCTGTCATGCGCCCAAACAGTGGTTCCCCCCCACATATGGGGTATTGGCGTACTCAGGACAAATTGTACAATAACTTTTGGGGTCCAGTTTCTCTTTTTACCCTTGGGAAAATAAAAAAAATTGTTGCTAAAAGATCATTTTTGTGACTAAAAAGTTAAATGTTAATTTTTTCCTTCCATGTTGCTTCTGCTGCTGTGAAGCATCTGAAGGGTTAATAAACTTCTTGAATGTGGTTTTGAGTACCTTGATGGGTGCAGTTTTTAGAATGGTGTCACTTTTGGGTATTTTCAGCCATATAGACCCCTCAAACTGACTTAAAATGTGAGGTGGTCCCTAAAAAAAATGGTTTTGTAAATTTCGTTGTAAAAATGAGAAATCACTGGTGAAATTGTAACCCTTATAACTTCCTAACAAAAAAAAAAAAATTGTTTCCAAAATTGTGCTGATGTAAAGTAGACATGTGGGTAATGTTATTTATTAACTATTTTGTGTCACATAAGGCTGGTTTCACATTTGCGTTTGTGGCCGCAGCATTTGTACCGCATATAAACGCATGTTTTCCTATATTTAACATTGAAAACGCATGCGTTTTTTTTTGTTCGCGTTTTGCCGCGTTTGACGACGCATGCGTCGTCTCGTCGTTTGCGGCTTGGCATGGAAATGCAACATGTAGTAATTTCTAGAGGCGTCTATTTGCCGCCAGGAAACGCATGCGTTCGATCGCGCAAGGATTGCGACAAAAAAACGCATTGCTGTCAATGTAAACACATGCGTTTTTAAGCACATTTGCTTTTTTGAACGCATGTGATGTACAGTAAAATCACACTGACAGGTTACAATAGAGTAGATATATACACATAGAATAGGTATATATACATATATATATGTCAGTGAGACACCTATGTATATATATTTATATTTAATGCAGCGCTAGATAGCATAAAAGCCGGTAATTCAATTACCGGCTTCTGCTATCTCCTTCACAAACCCGACAGGATATGAGACATGGTTTACATACAGTAAACCATCTCATATCCCTTCTGTTATTACATATTCCTCTTCAGTAATGTAAGAAGTGTCTGTGTGTCAAATTTGGGGGCTCTAGCTATTAAATTAAAGGGTTAAATGGCGAAAAAAATTGGCGTGGGCTCCCGCGCAATTTTCTCCGCCAGAGTGGTAAAGCCAGTGACTGGGGGCAGATATTAATAGCCTAGAGAGGGTCCATGGTTATTGGCCCCCCTGGCTACAAACATCTGCCCCCAGCCACCCCAGAAAAGGCACATCTTGAAGATGCACCTATTCTGGCACTTGGCCACTCTCTTCCCACTCCCGTGTAGCGGTGGGATATGGGGTAATGAAGGGTTAATGTTACCTTGCTATTGGAAGGTGACATTAAGCCAGATTAATAATGGAGAGGCGTCAATTATGACACCTATCCATTATTAATCCAATCGTACGAAATGGTTAATAAAACACACACACACATTATTTCAAAGTATTTTAATGAAATAAAGACACATGTTGTTGTAATATTTTATTAGACTCTTAATCCACCTGAAGACCCTTTGTCACCTGAAACAAAGTTTAAAAAAACAAACAACAATATTCCTTATCTTCCGTAGTTCTGTCCCACGTTGTAAATCCATCTGAAAGGGTTAACTAGTTTTACAAGCAGAAGCCTGTTAATGCAGCCGCCCCTGCCTGTAAAAACCCAGGGAATGAATGGATTGGAGGGGAATGACCTGTAGTTACCTTGAGTCGCGGTGATGCGCCCTCTGCTGGATGTCCTCATATGAACTCGAGCGTGGGAACTTTTACCAGGCTCGAGTTCATATGAGGACATCCAGCAGAGGGTGCCTCACCGCGACTCAAGGTAACTACAGGTCATTCCCCTCCAATCCATTCATTCCCGGGGGTTTTACAGGCACGAGCACTGCTTTAGCAGAGCTTCTGGCTGTAAAATGATTTAACCCCTTCAGATGGATTTACTTCGTGGGACTTGACCTGAGCGAGGGAAGGTATGAGATATTGTTGTTTTTTTATTTTTCCTTTGTTACAGAACGAGGGTCTTCAGGTGGATTACCAGTATAATAAAATATTACAACAACCTGTGTCTTTATTTCATTAAAGGACTTTGTAATGTGTGTGTGTTTTCTTAACCATTTTGTACTATTGGATTAATAATGGATAGGTGTCATAATTCACGCCCCTCCATTATTAATCTGGCTTAAAGTCACCTTCCAATAGCAAGGTGACATTAACCCTTCATTACCCCATATCCCACCGCTACACGGGAGTGGGAAGAGAGGGGCTAAGTGCCAGAATAGGCGCATTTTCCAGATGTGCCTTTTCTGGGGTGGCTGGGGGCAGTTGTTTGTAGCCATGGGGGGCCAATAACCATGGACCCTGTCTAGGCTATTAATATCTGCCCCCAGAAACTGGCTTTACCACTCTGGCGGAGAAAATTGTGCGGGAGCCCACGCCAATTTTTTCCGCCATTTAACCCTTTAATTTAATAGCTGGAGCCCCCAAATTTGACACAGACACTTCTTACATTACTGAAGAGGAATATGTAATAACAGAAGGGATATGAGATGGTTTACTGTATGTAAACCATGTCTCATATCCTGTCGGATTTGTGAAGGAGATAGCAGAAGCCGGTAATTGAATAAGCGGCTTTTATGCTATCTAGCGCTGCATTAAATATAAATATACATATATAGGTGTCTCATATGTATATATACCTACCTATTCTATGTGTATATATCTACTCTATTCTAACCTGTCAGTGTGATTTTACTGTACACCGCGCTGAATTACCGGCTTGATTTTTCTCTTGTGAAATTTCTCATCATGCGCACCATAAACGCAAACGAAACGCAGGAAAAAACGCATATAAACGCGTGCAACGCATGCGTAAAAAACCCCGCCGCGTTTGTACGCGTTTATATGCGTTTTTTCCACCACTTGCGGATGCGTTTTAGACGCTGCTGATTTAAACGCAAATGTGAAACTAGCCTAACTCTCTCGTTTACCAGAATAAAAATTCAAAATGTGAAAATTGCGAAATTTTCAAATTTTAGCCAAATTTCCATTTTTGTCTAACATGAAGCCCAATATGTCACAAAAAAACAATCTCAGAACCGCAAGGATCCGTTGAAGCGTTCCTGAGTTATTACCTCATAAAGGGACACTGGTCAGAATTGCAAAAAACGGCCAGTTCATTAACCCCTTTCTGCCATTGGACGTACTATTCCGTCCATGTGGGGTGGGCCCTAATTCCCAAGGACGGAATAGTACGTCCAGCACGATCGGCCGCTCTCACGGGGGGAGCGCGGCCGATCGCGGCCGGGTGTCAGCTGCCTATCGCAGCTGACATCCGACACTATGTGCCAGGAGCGGTCACGGACCGCCCCCGGCACATTAACCCCCGGCACACCGCGATCAAACATGATCGCGGTGTGCCGGCGGTACAGGGAAGCATCGCGCAGGGAGGGGGCTCCCTGCGGGCTTCCCTGAGACCCCCGGAGCAACGCGATGTGATCGCATTGCTGCGAGGGTCTCCTACCTCCTATCCCTGCAGGCCCCGGATCCAAAATGGCCGCGGGGCTGCATCCGGGTCCTGCAGGGATTACTTCCGGGTGCCGTGCAGGCTGCAGATGAAAGCTGCAGCCTGCACGGCTGTAAGTGAGATCGGTGATCTGACAGAGTGCTGTACACACTGTCAGATCAACGATCTGTAATGTCCCCCCCTGTGACAAAGTAAAAAAGTAAAAAAAAAATTCCCACATGTGTAAAAAAAATAAAAAAAAAAATTCCTAAATAAAGAAAAAAAAATATATATTATTCCCATAAATACATTCCTTTATCTAAATTTAAAAAAATCAAACAATAAAAGTACACATATTTAGTATCGCCGCGTCCGTAACGACCCGACCTATAAAACTATATCACTAGTTAACCCCTTCAGTGAACACCGTAAAAAAAAAAAAAAACGAGGCAAAAAACAACGCTTTATTCTCATACCGCCAAACAAAAAGTAGAATAACACGTGATCAAAAAGACGGATATAAATAACCATGGTACCGCTGAAAACGTCATCTTGTCCCGCAAAAACGAGCCACCATATAGCATCATCAGCGAAAAAATAAAAAAGTTATAGTCCTCAGAATAAAGCGATGCCAAAATAATTATTTTTTCTATAAAATAGTTTTTATCGTATAAAAGCGCCAAAACATAAAAAAAATTATATAAATGAGGTATCGCTGTAATCGTACTGACCCGAAGAATAAAACTGCTTTATCAATTTTACCAAACGCGGAATGGTATAAACGCCTCCCCCAAAATAAATTCATGAATAGCTGGTTTTTGGTCATTCTGCCTCACAAAAATCGGAATAAAAAGCGATCAAAAAATCTCCCGTGCCCGAGCATGTTACCAATAAAAACGTCAACTTGTTCCGCAAAAAACAAGACCTCACATGACTCTGTGGACTCAAATATGGAAAAATTATAGCTCTCAAAATGTGGTAACACAAAAAATATTTTTTGCAATAAAAAGCTTCTTTCAGTGTGTGACGGCTGCCAATCATAAAAATCAGCTAAAAAACCCGCTATAAAAGTAAATCAAACCTCCCTTCATCACCCCCTTAGTTAGGGAAAAATAAAAAAATTTAAAAAATGTATTTATTTCCATTTTACCATTAGGGTTAGGGCTAGGGTTAGGGTTAGGGCTAGGGTTGGGGCTTGGGTTAGGGTTGGGGCTAGGGTTAGGGTTGGGGCTAGGGTTCGGGTTGGGGCTAGGGTTAGGGTTAAGGCTATAGTTAGGGTTGGGGCTAAAGTTAGGGTTAGGGTTGGGGCTAAAGTTAGGGTTAGGGTTTGGATTACATCTACGGTTGGGAATAGGGTTGGGATTAGGGTTAGGGGTGTGTCTGGCTTAGAGGTGTGGTTAGGGTTTCCATTGGGATTAGGGTTAGGGGTGTGTTTGGATTAGGGTTTCAGTTATAATTGGGGGGGTTTCTGTTATGATCCTTAGTGGCTGAGGATCACGAATAGACCAGCAAGTGAATAAACTAAGGACAAGCTCTAGGGAGATGGTAACTGGACTGATCGCAAATCTGAACCTATGCAACACAACTAGAAGTAGCCGGTGAACGTGCCTAAAAATTTCCTAGACGTCTCGAGCCAGCCTGAGGAACTAGCTACCCCTAAAGAGAAAGAGAGACCTCGCTTGCCTCCAGAGAAACAATCCCCAAAGATATAGAAGCCCCCAACAAATATTAACGGTGAAGTAAGAAGAAGGCACATACGTAGGGATGAAATAAGATTCAGCAAAAGAGGCCCACTAGTACTAGAAAGCAGAAAATAGAGCAGGGGTCTATGCGATCAATAAAAAACCCTTACAAAATATCCATCCTGAGATTTCAAGAACCCACGCACCAACTAATGGTGTGTGGGGAGAAACTCAGTCCACTAGAGCATCCAGCAAGCGAGGGAATCACATTTTAGCAAGCTGGACAAGACAACATGATAAACACTGCTGATCAAAAAATGAGCAAACAAAACTTAGCTTGTCCTGGATGGACTGGGAGCAAGGTAGTCAGAAGGAATCTGAGTAGCACTGATTACATCGACAGCCGGCAACAAGTGGAAGTAAAACAGAGCTAAATAGGAACCTCCCAGAGGATAACGAACCAGCTGATAGCCAGAGACCAGCAGGATAACAAACAAAGCCACCAGGGGGAGCCCAAAGCAAAAGTCACACCATACCACCAGTGACCACAAGAGGGAGCCTGAAAACAGAGTTCACAACAGTACCCCCCCCCTTAAGGAGGGGTCACCGAACCCTCATGAAAACCCCCAGGGCGATCAGGATGAGCCACATGGAAGGCACGAACCAAATCGGCCGCATGAACATCAGAGGCGACAACCCAAGAATTATCCTCCTGACCATAGCCCTTCCACTTGACCAAATACTGGAGCCTCCGTCTAGAAACACGAGAATCCAAGATCTTCTCCACCACGTATTCCAATTCTCCCTCAACCTCCACAGGGCAGGAGGCTCAACCGGAGGAACCACAGGTACCACATACCTCCGCAACAGCGAGCGATGGAACACATTATGAATAGCAAATGATGCCGGGAGGTCCAGACGGAATGACACAGGGCCAAGGACTTCCAGAATCTTATAAGGACCGATAAACCGAGGCTTGAACTTAGGAGAGGAGACCTTCATAGGAACGAAGCGAGAAGACAACCACACCAAGTCCCCAACGCGAAGTCGGGGACCCACACAGCGACGGCGGTTGGCAAAGAGCTGAGCCTTCTCTTGTGACAACTTCAAATTGTCCACCACATGATTCCAAATCTGATGCAACCTATCCACCACAACATCCACTCCAGGACAGTTAGAAGGCTCCACCTGACCCGAGGAAAAACGAGGATGAAACCCCGAATTACAAAAAAAAGGAGAAACCAAAGTAGCAGAACTAGCCCGGTTATTAAGGGCAAACTCGGCCAACGGCAAAAAAGTAACCCAGTCGTCCTGGTCAGCAGAAACAAAACATCTTAAATAAGTCTCCAAGGTCTGATTAGTTCGCTCAGTTTGGCCATTCGTCTGAGGATGGAAGGCCGACGAAAAAGACAATTCAATGCCCAACTTAGCACAAAAGGTCCGCCAAAATCTAGACACAAACTGGGATCCTCTGTCAGAAACAATGTTCTCAGGAATCCCGTGCAAACGAACCACATTTTGAAAAAACAGTGGAACCAACTCGGAGGAGGAAGGCAACTTAGGCAAGGGCACCAAATGGACCATCTTAGAAAAACGATCACACACCACCCAGATGACAGACATTCTCTGAGAGACAGGGAGATCTGAAATAAAATCCATGGAAATGTGCATCCAAGGCCTCTTCGGGACAGGCAAAGGTAACAGCAAACCACTGGCACGAGAACAGCAAGGCTTCGCCCGAGCACAAATTCCACAAGACTGCACAAAGGAACGCACATCCCGCGACAAGGAAGGCCACCGAAAAGACCTGGCCACCAAGTCTCTGGTACCAAATATTCCAGGATGGCCCGCCAACACCGAAGAATGAACCTCGGAGATGACTCTGTTGGTCCATCTATCCGGGACAAACAGTCTCTCTGGTGGACAGCGGTCAGGTCTATCCGCCTGAAACTCTTGCAGCACACGTCGCAAATCTGGGGAGATGGCAGACAAAATCACCCCTTCTCTAAGGATACCAGCCGGCTCTGAATCTCCAGGAGAGTCAGGCACAAAACTCCTAGAAAGAGCATCAGCCATCACATTCTTCGAACCCGGCAGGTACGAGACCATGAAATCAAAACGAGAGAAAAACAACGACCAACGAGCCTGTCTGGGATTCAGCCGCTTGGCCGACTCGAGATAAATCAAATTCTTGTGATCAGTCAAGACCACCACACGATGTTTAGCTCCCTCGAGCCACTCCTCAAATGCCCACTTCATAGCCAACAGCTCCCGATTACCGACATCATAATTCCGCTCGGCAGGCGAAAACTTTCTTGAAAAGAAAGCACATGGCTTCATCACAGAGCCATCGGGGCTTCTCTGCGACAAAACAGCCCCCGCTCCAATCTCGGAAGCATCAACCTCCACCTGGAAGGGAAGTGAGACATCTGGCTGACATAAGACCGGAGCCGAAGAAAACCGACGCTTCAGCTCCCGAAAAGCCTCCACAGCCGCAGAAGACCAATTAGTCACATCAGAACCCTTCTTGGTCAAATCCGTCAAAGGCTTAACAACGCCAGAAAAATTAGCTATGAAGCGACGGTAAAAATTAGCAAAACCCAAGAACTTCTGAAGAATCTTAACAGATGTAGGCTGCGTCCAGTCATGAATAGCCTGAACCTTGACTGGGTCCATCTCAATAGTAGAAGGAGAAAAAATGAAACCCAAAAAAGAAATCTTCTGGACTCCAAAAAGACATTTTGAGCCCTTCACAAATAAAGCATTGTCACGCAGGACCTGAAAGACCATCCTGACCTGCTTAACATGAGACTCCCAATCATCCGAAAAAAACAGAATATCATCCAGATACACAATCATAAACTTATCCAGATATTCACGGAAGATGTCATGCATAAAGGACTGAAAGACTGAAGGAGCATTAGAAAGTCCAAAAGGCATCACCAAGTACTCAAAATGGCCTTCAGGCGTATTAAATGCAGTTTTCCATTCATCACCCTGTTTTATACGCACAAGGTTATACGCACCACTAAGATCTATTTTGGTGAACCAACTAGACCTCCTAATGCGAGCAAACAAATCAGTTAACAATGGCAAAGGATACTGAAATTTGACCGTGATTTTATTCAAAAGGCGATAATCAATACAGGGTCTCGGAACCATCCTTTTTAGCCACAAAAAAGAATCCTGCACCAAGAGGGGATGAGGACGGGCGAATATGTCCCTTCTCTAAAGACTCCTTTATATAACTCCGCATGGCAGCATGCTCCGGCACAGATAAATTGAAAAGTCGTCCCTTAGGAAACTTACTACCAGGAATCAAATTTATAGCACAATCACAGTCCCTATGAGGAGGTAGAGAATTGAGTTTGGGCTCCTCAAATACATCCTGGTAGTCTGACAAAAACGTAGGGACTTCAGAAGGAGTGGACGAAGCAATTGACACCACAGGAGCGTCACCATGAAATCCCTGACAACCCCAACTTGACACCGACATAGCTTTCCAATCCAGGACTGGATTATGAGTCTGCAACCATGGTAGACCCAACACGACGACATCATGCAAATTATGCAGTACAAGAAAGCGAATCACCTCCTGATGAACAGGAGTCATGCACATGGTCACTTGTGTCCAGTACTGAGGTCTATTCGTAGCCAATGGTGTAGAATCAATTCCCCTTAGTGGAATAGGGAATTTTAAAGGCTCCAAATCAAAACCACAGCGCCTGGCAAATGACCAATCCATCAGACTCAGGGCGGCACCTGAATCTACAAAAGCATTAACCGGGTAAGATGACAGGGAACAAATCAGGGTAACAGACAAAATGAACTTAGGCTGTAAAGTACCAATGGTGACAGATTTATCAACCTTTTTTTGCGCTTAGAGCATGCTAAGATAACATGAGCTGAGTCACCACAGTAAAAGCACAACCCATTTTGCCATCTATAATTTTGCCGTTCACTTCTGGTCAGAATTCTGTCACATTGCATAGATTCAGGTGTCTGTTCAGAAGACACCGCCAAATGGTGCACAGGTTTGCGCTCCCGCAAACGCCGATCAATCTGAATGGCCAGAGTCATTGACTCATTCAGACCTGCAGGCGTAGGGAACCCCACCATGACATTCTTAATGGCTTCAGAAAGACCACCTCTGAAATTTGCAGCCAGGGCACACTCATTCCACTGAGTAAGCACCGACCATTTCCGAAATTTCTGGCAGTACACCTCTGCTTCATCTTGCCCCTGCGAGAGGGCCAATAACGTTTTTTCAGCCTGGTTCTCAAGATTAGGTTCCTCATAGAGCAATCCAAGGGCTAGAAAAAACGCATCTACACTAAGCAATGCAGGATCCCCTGGCGCCAATGCGAAGGCCCAATCTTGAGGGTCGCCGCGCAAGAAAGAAATAATCTTAACTTGCTGAACGGAATCACCAGAGGAACGAGGTTTCAAAGAAAGAAACAATTTACAATTGTTCTTAAAATTCAGGAACCTAGATCTATCTCCAGAAAACAACTCCAGAATAGGTATTCTAGGCTCTGACATAGGACTGTGAACAACAAAATCCTGAATACTTTGAACCCTAGCAGCAAGATGATCCAGACTGGAAGCCAAGCTCTGGACATCCATGTCAGCAGCTGAACTCAGAGCCACACCAAGATTAAGAGGAGGAGAGAAGCTAGCCACAGCAGCTAGACACACGGCAAAAAAAAAAAAAAAATTCTCAAGGCTTCTTTTCTCCTGCTTCTTCCATGCAATTAACACTTTGGTGGCCGGCTGTACTGTTATGATCCTTAGTGGCTGAGGATCACGAATAGACCAGCAAGTGAATAAACTAAGGACAAGCTCTAGGGAGATGGTAACTGAACTGATCGCAAATCTGAACCTATGCAACACAACTAGAAGTAGCCGGTGAACGTGCCTAAAAATTTCCTAGACGTCTCGAGCCAGCCTGAGGAACTAGCTACCCCTAAAGAGAAAGAGAGACCTCGCTTGCTTCCAGAGAAACAATCCCCAAAGATATAGAAGCCCCCAACAAATATTAACGGTGAAGTAAGAAGAAGGCACATACGTAGGGATGAAATAAGATTCAGCAAAAGAGGCCCACTAGTACTAGAAAGCAGAAAATAGAGCAGGGGTCTATGCGATCAATAAAAAACCCTTACAAAATATCCATCCTGAGATTTCAAGAACCCACGCACCAACTAATGGTGTGTGGGGAGAAACTCAGTCCACTAGAGCATCCAGCAAGCGAGGGAATCACATTTTAGCAAGCTGGACAAGACAACATGATAAACACTGCTGATCAAAAAATGAGCAAACAAAACTTAGCTTGTCCTGGATGGACTGGGAGCAAGGTAGTCAGAAGGAATCTGAGTAGCACTGATTACATCGACAGCCGGCAACAAGTGGAAGTAAAACAGAGCTAAATAGGAACCTCCCAGAGGATAACGAACCAGCTGATAGCCAGAGACCAGCAGGATAACAAACAAAGCCACCAGGGGGAGCCCAAAGCAAAAGTCACACCATACCACCAGTGACCACACGAGGGAGCCTGAAAACAGAGTTCACAACAGGTTTCCACTGTTTAGGCACATCAGGGGCTCTCCAAATGCGACATGGCGTCCGATCTCAATTTCAGCCAATTTTGCGTTGAAAAAGTAAAACAATGCTCCTTCCCTTCCGAGCTCTCCCGTGCACCCAAACAGGGGTTTACCCCAACATATGGGGTATCAGCGTACTCGGAACACATTGGAGAACAACTTTTGGGGTCCAATTTCTCCTGTTACCCTTGGGAAAATACAAAACTGGGGGCTAAAAAATAATTTTGGGGGGAAATTTTTATTTTTTTATTTTCACGGCTATGCGTTATAAACTGTAGTGAAACACTTGAGGGTTCAAAACTCTCACAACACAACTCTATATGAGTTGCTTAGGGGGTCTACTTTCCAAAATGGTGTCACTTGTGTTTTTTTTTTACTGTTTAGGTACATTAGGGCTCTGCAAACGCAATGTGACGCCTGCAGACCATTCCATCTAAGTCTACATTCAAAATGGCGCTCCATCCCTTCCGAGCCCTCCCATGCGCCCAAACAGTGGTTCCCCCCCACATATGGGGTATCAGCGTACTCAGGACAAATTGGACAACAACTTTTGGGGTCCAATTTCTCCTGTTACCCTCGGGAAAATACAAAACTGGGGGCTAAAAAATAATTTTTGTGGAAAAAAAATATTTTTTATTTGCATGGCTCTGCGTTATAAACTGTAGTGAAACAATTGGGGGTTCAAAGCTCTCACAACACATCTAGATGAGTTCCTTAGGGGGTCTACTTTCCAAAATGGTGTCACTTGTGGGGGGTTTCTACTGTTTAGGAACATTAGGGCCTCTGCAAACGCAATGTGACGCCTGCAGACCATTCCATCTAAGTCTGCATTCCAAATGGCGCTCCTTCCCGTCCGAGCCCTCCCATGTGCCCAAACGGTGGTTCCCCCCCACATATGGGGTATCAGCGTACTCAGAACAAATTGGACAACAACATTTGGGGTCCAATTTCTCCTGTTACCCTCGGGAAAATACAAAACTGGGGGCTAAAAAATAATTTTTGTGGGAAAAAAATGTTTGTTTTATTTTTATGGCTCTGCATTATAAACTTCTGTGAAGCACTTGGTGGGTCAAAGTGCTCACCACACATCTAGATAAGTTCCTTAGGGGGTCTACTTTCCAAAATGGTGTCACTTGTGGGGGGTTTCAATGTTTAGGCACATTAGTGGCTCTCCAAACGCAACATGGCGTCCCACCTCAATTCCTGTCAATTTTGCATTGAAAAGTCAAACGGCGCTCCTTCCCTTCCGAGCTCTCCCATGCGCCCAAACAGTGGTTTACCCCCACATATGGGGTATCAGCGTACTCAGGACAAATTGTACAACAACTTTTGGGGTCCAATTTCTTCTCTTACCCTTGGGAAAATAAAAAATTGGGGGTGAAAAGATCATTTTTGTGAAAAAATATGATTTTTTATTTTTACGGTTCTGCATTATAAACTTCTGTGAAGCACTTGGTGAGTCAAAGTGCTCACCACACCTCTAGATAAGCTCCTTAGGGGGTCTACTTTCCAAAATGGTGTCACTTGTGGGGGGTTTCAATGTTTAGGCATATCAGGGGCTCTCCAAACGCAACATGGCGTCCCATCTCAATTCCAGTCAATTTTGCATTGAAAAGTAAAATGGCGCTCCTTCGCTTCCGAGCTCTGTCATGCGCCCAAACAGTGGTTTACCCCCACATATGGGGTATCAGCGTACTCAGGACAAATTGTACAACATCTTTTGGGGTCCATTTTCTCCTGTTACCCTTGGTAAAATAAAACAAATTGGAGCTGAAGTAAATTTTGTGTGAAAAAAAAGTTAAATGCTCATTTTTATTTAAACATTCCAAAATTTCCTGTGAAACACCTAAAGGGTTAATAAACTTCTTGAATGTGGTTTTGAGCACCTTGAGGGGTGCAGTTTTTAGAATGGTGTCACACTTGGGTATTTTCTATCATATAGACCCCTCAAAATGACTTCAAATGAGATGTGGTCCCTAAAAAAAAATGGTGTTGTGAAAATGAGAAATTGCTGGTCAAATTTTAACCCTTATAACTCCCTAACAAAAAAAAATTTTGGTTACAAAATTGTGCTGATGTAAAGTAGACATGTGGGAAATGTTACTTATTAAGTATTTTGTGTGACATATCACTGATTTAACCCCTTCCCGACCTTTGACGCATACGCTGCGTCATGAAAGTCGGTGCCTTCCCGACCTGTGACGCAGCGTATGCGTCATGGAAAGATCGCGCTCCTGCAGATCGGGTGAAAGGGTTAACTCCAATTTCACCCGATCTGCAGGAACAGGGGGAGTGGTTCTTCAGCCCAGGGGGGGTGGCTTCACCCCCTCGTGGCTACGATCGCTCTGATTGGCAGTTGAAAGTGAAACTGCCAATCAGAGCGATTTGTAATATTTCACCCCAAAAAACGGTGAAATATTACAATCCAGCCATGGCCGATGCTGCAATATCATCGGCCATGGCTGGAGAACCTAATCTGCCTCCCCCCCACCCCACCGATCGCCCCCCCAGTGCTCCGTTACGTGGCCACCCCCCTAATTCGTCCTGTCCGCTCCTCCGTCCTCCTGTCCGCTGCCCCCGTGCTCCGGTGCCCCCTCCCTGTGCTCCGGTCTCCCCCCCCCCCCGTGATCCGATCACCCCCCCTTCATACTTACCGGGCCTCCCGGTGTCCGTCCGGCTTCTCCATGGGCGCCGCCATCTTCCAATATGGCGGGCGCATGCGCAGTGCGCCCGCCGAATCTGCCGGCTGGCAGATTTGTTTCAGATGTATTTTGATCACTGCGATATAGCCTATCACAGTGATCAAAATAAAAAAAATAGTAAATGACCCCCCTTTATCACCCCCATAGGGACAATAATAAAAATAAATAAAATATTTTTTTTTTATTTTTTTTTCTGCTAGGGTTAGGGTTAGAACTAGGGTTAGAATTAGGGTTAGAATTAGGGGTAGGGTTAGGGGTAGGGTTAGGGCATGTGCACACAGTGCGGATTTGGCTGTGAATCCGCAGCGGATCGGCCGCGGATCCGCAGCGGATCGGCCGCGGATCCGCAGCGGATTGGCCGCGGATTGGCCGCTGCGAATTCGTAGCAGTTTTCCATCAGGTTTACAGTACCATGTACACCTATGGAAAACCAAATCCGCTGTGCCCATGGTGCGGAAAATACCGTGCGGAAACGCTGTGTATTTTCCGCAGCTTGTCAATTTTGTGCGGATTCCGCAGCGTTTTACACCTGATTCCGCAGCGTTTTACACCTGTTCCTCAATAGGAATCCGCAGGTGAAATCCGCACAAAAAAACACTGGAAATCCGCTGTAAATCCGTAGGTAAAACGCAGTGCCTTTTACCTGCGGATTTTTCAAAAATGGTGCGGAAAAATCTCACACGAATCCGCAAAGTGGGCACATAGCCTTAGGGTTAGGGTTGGAATTAGAGTTAGGGTACCGTCTCACAGTGGCACTTTGATCGCTACGACGGTACGATCCGTGACGTTCCAGCGATATCCATACGATATCGCTGTGTCTGACACGCAGCAGCGATCAGGGACCCTGCTGAGAATCGTACGTCGTAGCAGATCGTTTGGAACTTTCTTTCGTCGCTGGATCTCCCGCTGTCATCGCTGGATCGTTGTGTGTGACAGCTATCCAGCGATGCGTTCACTTGTAACCAGGGTAAACATCGGGTTACTAAGCGCAGGGCCGCGCTTAGTAACCCGATGTTTACCCTGGTTACCCGGGACCTTGGCATCGTTGGTCGCTGGAGAGCGGTCTGTGTGACAGCTCCCGAGCGACCACACAATGACTTTCCAACGATCACGGCCAGGTCGTATCGCTGGTCGTGATCGTTGGTAAATCGTTTTGTGAGACGGTACCCTTAGGGTTGGAATTAGGGCTAGGGTTGGAAATAGGGTTAAGATTAGGCTTGTGGTTAGGGTTAAGGATAGGGTTAGGGTTGTGTTGGGGTTACAGTTGTGGGTAGGGTTGGGATTAGGGTTGGATTTAGGGTTACGGGTGTGTTGGGGTTAGGGTTGTGGTTAGGGTTATGGCTACAGTTGGGATTAGGGTTAGGGGTGTGTTGGGGTTAGTGTTGAAGTTAGAATTGAGGGGTTCCCACTGTTTAGGCACATCAGGGGTCTCCAAACGCAACATGGCGCCACCATTGATTCCAGCCAATCTTGCGTTCAAAAAGTCAAATGGTGCGCCCTCCCTTCCAAGCCCCGACGTGCGCCCAAACAGTGGTTTACCCCCACATATGGGATACCAGCGTACTCAAGACAAACTGGGCAACAACTATTGGGGTCCAATTTCTCCTGTTACCCTTGCAAAAATAAAAAATTACTTGCTAGAACATAATTTTGAGGAAAGAACAATTATTTTTTATTTTCACGGCTCTACGTTATAAACTTATGTGAAACACTTGGGGGTTGAAAGTGCTCACCACACATCTAGATAAGATCCTTTTGGGGTCTAGTTTCCAAAATGGGGTCACTTGTGGGGTGTTTCTACTGTTTAGGCACATCAGGGGCTCTGCAAATGCAACGTGACGCCCGCAGACCATTCCATCAAAGTCTGCATTTCAAATGTCACTACTTCCCTTCCGAGCCCTGACGTGCGCCCAAACAGTGGTTTACCCCCACATATGAGGTATCAGCGTACTCACAACAAACTGGGCAACAAATATTGGGTTCCAATTTCTCCTGTTACCCTTGTGAAAATAAACAATTGCTTGCTAAAACATCTTTTTTGAGGAAAGAAAAATGATTTTTTATTTTCACGGCTCTGCGTTGTAAACTTCTGTGAAGCACTTGGGGGTTGAACGTGCTCACCACACATCTAGATAAGTTCCTTGGGGGGTCTAGTTTCCAAAATGGGGTCACTTGTGGGGGGTTTCTACTGTTTAGGCACATCAGGGGCTCTGCAAACGTAACATGATCCCCGCAGACCATTCCATCAAAGTCTGCATTCCAAATCGTCACTACTTCCCTTCCGAGCCCCGCCATGTGCCCAAACAGTGGTTTACCCCCACATATGGGGTATCAGCGTACTCAGGAGAAACTGGACAACAACTTTTGGGGTCAAATTTTTCCTGTTACCCTTGGGAAAATTAAAAAATTCTGGGCTAAAAAAATATTTTTAAGGAAAGAAAACACATTTTTTATTTTCACGGCTCTGCGTTATAAACTTCTGTGAAGCACTTGGGGGTTCAAAGTGCTCACCACACATCTAGATAAGTTCCCTTGGGGTCTAGTTTCCAAAGTGGGGTCAATTGTGGGGAGTTCCTACTGTTTAGGCACATCAGGGGCTCTGCAAACGCAACGTGACACCCGCAGAGCATTCCATTAAAGTCTGCATTTCAAAACGTCACTACTTCCCTTCCGCTCCCCGACGTGTGCCAAAACAGTGGTTTACCCCCACATATGGGGTATCAGCGTACTCAGGAGAAACTGCACAACAACTTTTGGGGTACAATTTCTCCTGTTACCCTTGGGAAAATAAAAAATTGTGGGTTAAAAAATCATTTTTGAGGAAAGAAAAATAATTTTTTTATTTTCATGGCTCTGCGTTATAAACTTCTGTGAAGCACTTGAGGGTTCAAAGTGCTCACCACACATCTAGATTAGTTCCTTGGGAGGTCTAGTTTCCAAAATGGGGTCACTTGTGCGGGAGCTCCAATGTTTAGGCACACAGGGGCTCTCCAAACGCGACATGGTGTCCGCTAATGATTGAAGCTAATTTTCCATTCAAAAAGCCAAATGGCGTGCCTTCCCTTCCGAGCCCTGCCGTGCACCCAAACAGTGGTTTACCCCCACATATGGGGTATCATCGTACTCAGGACAAACTGGACAACAACATTTGGGGTCCAATTTCTCCTATTATCCTTGGGAAAATAAAAAAACTCCGGGCTAAAAATCATTTTTGAGGAAAGAAAAATATTTTTTTATTTTCATGGCTCTGCGTTATAAACTTCTGTGAGGCACCTGGGGGTTTTAAGTGCTCACTATACATCTAGATTAGTTCCTTGGGGGGTCTAGTTTCCAAAATGGGGTCACTTGTAGGGGAACTCCAATGTTTAGGCACACAGGGGCTCTCCGAACGCAACATGGTGTCCACTAACGATTGGAGCTAATTTTCCATTCAAAAAGTCAAATGGCGCGCCTTCCCTTCCAAGCCTTGCCGTGCACCCAAACAGTGGTTTACCCCCACATATGAGGTATCGGCGTACTCAGGAGAAATTGCCCAACAAATTTTAGGATCCATTTTATCCTGTTGCCCATGTGAAAATGAAAAAAGTGAGGCTAAAAGAAAATTTGTGTGGAAAAAAAAGTACTTTTGCATTTTTACGGATTAATTTGTGAAGCACCTGGGGGTTTAAAGTGCTCACTATGCTTCTAGATAAGTTCCTTGGGGGGTCTAGTTTCCAAATTGGGGTCACTTGTGGGGGAGCTCCAATGTTTAGGCACACGGGGGCTCTCCAAACGCGACATGGTGTCCGCTAAAGATTGGAGCCAATTTTTCATTCAAAAAGTCAAATGGCGCTCCTTCCCTTCCGAGCCCTGCCGTGCGCCCAAACAGTGGTTTACCCCCACATATGAGGTATCAGCGTACTCAGGACAAATTGGACAACAACATTCGTGTTCCAGTTTCTCCTTTTACCCTTGGGAAAATAAAAAAATTGTTGCGAAAAGATCATTTTTGTGACTAAAAAGTTAAATGTTCATTTTTCCCCTCCTTGTTGCTTCTGCTGCTGTGAAACACCTGAAGGGTTAATAAACTTCTTGAATGTGGTTTTGAGCACCTTGAGGGGTGCAGTTTTTAGAATGGTGTCACTTTTGGGTATTTTCAGCCATATAGAACCCTCAAACTGACTTCAAATGTGAGGTGGTCCCTAAAAAAAATGGTTTTGTAAATTTTGTTGTAAAAATGAGAAATCACTGGTCAAATTTTAACCCTTATAACTTCCTAGCAAAAAAAAAATTTGTTTCCAAAATTGTGCTGATGTAAAGTGGACATGTGGGAAATGTTATTTATTAACTATTTTGTGTCACATAACTCTCTGGTTTAATAGAATAAAAATTCAAAATGTGAAAATTGCTAAATTTTCAAATTTTTCGCCAAATTTCCGTTTTTTTCACAAATAAACTCAGAAATTATCGACCTAAATTTACCACTAACATGAAGCCCAATATGTCACGAAAAAACAATCTCAGAACCGCAAGGATCCGTTGAAGCGTTCCTGAGTTATTACCTCATAAAGGGACACTGGTCAGAATTGCAAAAAATGGCAAGGTCATTAAGGCCAAAATAGGCTGGGTCATGAAGGGGTTAATTGCATAAAAATTCAAAGTTGGAAAATTGCAAAATTTTCAAAATTTTCGACAAATTTCCCTTTTTTTCACAAATAAACGCAGGTAATAGCAAAGAAATTTTACCACTATCATGAAGTACAATATGTCACGAGAAAACAGTGTCAGAATCACCGGGATCCGTTGAAGCGTTCCAGAGTTATAACCTCATAAAGGGACAGTGGTCAGAATTGTAAAAATTGGCCTGGTCCATAACGTGCAAACCACCCTTGGGGGTGAAGGGGTTAAGGTCAAAATAGGCTGGGTCATGAAGGGGTTAAAGCAAGCGATAATTCAAAAAACTCTGAGTAGAAATTCTCTCTACAATATCTGAAATTTTGGGAATATCCGTCTGTTTTCACCTTGAAGCAATCAGTAATTTAGTGACCAATAAAATATGAAACATTTTATGTGGAAATTGGAAAGGAATATCTTGAATACCAAGAGATAGCAATGCAAAGTGTGGTGTAAGATTAACATTAAGTTTGGTGATTCTTGAAATGAGCTCAGATATATCAATCCACAGAGACCTTAATTACAGGACATTCCCAAACAAATCTGTAAACGGCCATGATGGCCACATTCCCTACAGCAAATCTTGATTGTGTTGGAAAGACTTTGTGCAGTTTTACTGGTGTGAAGTACCACCTAGATAATAATTTAAAATACGCTTCATGTAGAAGAGCACAAGAAGTAGAGGAATAATTGTGAGCCCTCGAGGGCAGGGTCCTCTCTCCTACTGTACCAGTCGTGACTTGTATTGATTAAGATTACTGTACTTGTTTTTATTATGTATACCCCTCCTCACATGCAAAGCGCCATGGAATAAATGGCGCTATAATAATAAATAATAATAATATTATCTTAAATGCTTTACTCCAACTATCTGTCTCAAAATGATTAAGATCTTTTTCCCTTGTTAACATGTCTCGCCCGCATCTCAAATGCGAACTGTCACTAGATTCATGCTACCCTAACCACAGGGAGCATTAATCCAATCCAGGCGGACTTGCTCTGTAATGCTGCAGCTTTCAGACTAAACATAGTTCGAAGAGCCAACCAGGGTCTATAGGGAGAGACCTGACTAGTCCAATCATGTCCCAGCCACCTTCTCCTTGCCCCACTTCACTTGATTGACAGGTTTTTATGTACACAATGGTGGTATATCCATCAATCAGCCAAGGTGGGATGAGGAGAAGCCCACTACTAAGTGCTGTTCCGGACTACTCAGTTCGAAACGTTGGCTGGGGACAATAGATAGTGACCTATATTTTCTCTGAAACAGACAGAGCATTTTAGAGTAAAGGTACCGTTACACTAAACGACTTACCAATGATCACGACCAGCGATACGACCTGGCCGTGATCGTTGGTAAGTCGTTGTGTGGTCGCTGGGGAGCTGTCACACAGACAGCTCTCTCCAGCGACCAACGATCAGGGGAACGACTTCGGCATCGTTGAAACTGTCTTCAACGATGCCGAAGTCCCCCTGCAGCACCCGGGTAACCAGGGTAAACATCGGGTTACTAAGTGCAGGGCCGCGCTTAGTAACCCGATATTTACCCTGGTTACCATTGTAAAAGTTAAAAAAAAAAAAAAAACACACTACATACTCACATTCCGATGTCTGTCACGTCCCCCGCCGTCAGCTTTTCGCACTGACTGTGTCAGCGCCGGCCGTAAAGCAGAGCACAGCGGTGACGTCACCGCTGTGCTCTGCTTTACGGCCGGCACTGACAGTCAGTGTGGGAAGCTGACGGCGGGGGACGTGACAGACATGGGAATGTGAGTATGTAGTGTGTTTTTTGTTTTTTTTTTACTTTTACAATGGTAACCAGGGTAAATATCGGGTTACTAAGCACGGCCCTGCGCTTAGTAACCCGATATTTACCCTGGTTACAAGTGAACACATCGCTGGATCGGCGTCACACACGCCGATCCAGCGATGACAGCGGGTGATCAGCGACCAAATAAAGGTCCTGATCATTCCCTACGACCAACGATCTCCCAGCAGGGGCCTGATCGTTGGTCGCTGTCACACATAACGAGATTGTTAGCGGGATCGTTGCTACGTCACAAAAAAGCGTCACGTTGCAACGATATCGTTAACGAAATCGTTATGTGTGAAGGTACCTTAAGGGTAAATTCACATTAGGCATCTTTTTTCAATGGTTTTTGTCCTCAGTAAAAATCTGATCTTTTGCTACGGTTTTGGCATGCTAGATTTGTCTCTTATGCATGCTGATAGTTTAGTGTTAAAAAAAAGTCCTATTATAACTCATGTTTTGGCACAAAAATGCAGCAAAACCTGATACCTGCATTTTTCCACCATCCATTCATTGCAATGGGTGAAACACACTGAAAAAATGGTGAAAGAAATGACATGCTCCATTGTGGAAAAAAAAGATGCAAAGCATAAAATCCTGATGACAAAAAAAAAAAAACAAGCTGTGTGCATGAGATTTCTGAAATCTCAAACTTTGCTGGTATTGTAAAATGTAGCTGAAAATTTGCATTAAAAAACCCTGCAAAAACAGCTAGTGTGAACTTAAAGGGCCACTGTCACCCCCTCCAGCCGTTATAAACTAAAAGAGCCACCTTGTGCAGCAGTAATGCTGCATTCTAACAAGGTGGCTCTTTTAGATTTTGGTTCTAGTATTTGCAAAATAAAGCGTTTTGAAACTTATCCAAAATACCTGTCTTTAGCCAGGGAGGCGGGTCCTCACACCCCAGCTTGAACCGCTACTCTGCCGTCACTCCAATCTTCAGGGGCTTTCGGCGCCGCCCCCCTCAGCGCTGTTTACGCTTCAAAACCGGCACCTGTGCTGTGTACTACTGTGCTGCGCAGACGCAGTAAGCTCTGGCCGTCTGGCGTCCCAGCCAGGCTTGCAGACTGCGCCTGTGCGGGCAGTGCGGCCACCCACCTTTGGAATCCCAGCCCCGCACTGTGTGTTATGCATTATGCGCAGCACAGTAGTACACAGCGCAGGCGCCGGTTTTGAAGCGTAAACAGCGCTGAGGGGGCGGCGCCGAAAGCCCCTGAAGATTGGAGTGACGGCAGAGTAGCGGTTCAAGCTGGGGAGTGAGGACCCGCCTCCCTGGCTAAAGACAGGTACTTTGGATAAGTTTCAAAACGCTTTATTTTGGGAATACTTGAACCAAAAACTAAAAGAGCCACCTTGTTAGAATGCAGCATTACTGCTGCACAAGGTGGCTCTTTTAGTTTATAACGGCTGGAGGGGGGTGACAGTGGCCCTTTAATTGTAAAGGTTGCCTTTAAATAGGAAGATACAAGACCTGAAGTAAGCATTGTAGATTCGAGTGGGTTTTCTCCCACACTCCAAAGACTTATTGATGGGGACTCTATATTGGGAGCCCCAATGGGGACAGGGCCAGTAATGTCTGTAAAGAGTTGTGGCATTAATGGCGCTATATAAGTTAGTAAAATGAATAATAGATAAGTTATAGGACTATAGGGCTGTTCATAGCCCAAAAGCTAACCACTGAGCTATATCTTTTTCTACAACTTTTGGCTGAAAACTTCTCTTGTGCTGCACCTCTACTACAGGATAACTTTCCTGAATGTCCGAATCGCAATGTGAATAAAATCTTAGTCCAACGATCGGAAATGGGTCTGTGGGCAAAAGTCTGCAATGGAATGGAGTCGGAAAGCACAGCGGAGACTGGGTTAATATTCCCTCTGCTTCCACACAAGTGCTGAGTCAGGTCAGAGGAATGCTCTTTCTTTTTTGCCTTTCCCTTTCTCTTAGAGAACACATGTACAGGGAGGTGTGCAGAGGGGGAGGATGTTACAGTAATGTGGAAACCTGACTTCCCTCCCTCACTTTCCCCGGGGATCGCGTGCAGATGCCTATATTTACCTGATGCCAAAAGAGAGCAAGGCAGACAGAAGGGACAAGGTGCAGCTGGGTGTAATTGCGGTTTGTGAGCAAGGGCGGAACCCAAAAGCCAAGCAGGAGCTCTGCACGCACAGGAACAATGCTGCTATTCTTGTAAGATCCAGGAAAGAACGGGTCTGGGAAAACTGTTGGCTCACGTCCGTACACCTGAATTGCTTCAAGCCGGAACTAGCCCTGCTGTGCAAAGCGAAGCAGATCATCCGAAGACACGACTCTGGTCTCGTCTCTCCATCGCTTACCGTGTAGATTGTGTGATAGACGCTAACCGAGCTGCTTCTAATAATTCTATTCCATTTATTCTGCTAAAAGGATACATTTCAGAACCCATAGCTTTTTTATTATAATAATCTTTATTTTTATATAGCTCTAACATATTCCGCAGCGCTTTACAGGTTGCACACACATTATCGTCACTGTCCCTGTTGGGGCTCACAATCTAAATTCCCTATCAGTATGTCTTTGGAATGTGGGAGGAAACCGGAGTACCCGGAGGAAACCCACGCAAACACAGGGAGAACATACAAACTCTTTGGAGATGTTGTCCTTAGTGGGGCTTGAACCCAGGACTCCAGCACTGCAAGGCTGCTGTGCTATCCACTGCGCCACCGTGCTTGCCCATTATTAAACTTTTGTTTTTTTCTGCTCATTTTGAGATCATCGAAATGAGAAACTTATGGCAATTTTTACAGGGTTTTTTTTTTTTTTTTGCTCCTGTTTTCCTCTCCAAAATCCATCTGAAAAAAGCAAGAGCTACACGGTGAAGCTGAAATCGTATCGACACATTGCAACATTGGATATAATGATTTCCTATAGTGTCGCATTCTCACAAATGTTTTCACATGTGTCGGATTTTTTGATGTTGGTTGTAAGTTACACATGACAAACTTGCCGCAGACTTTGGCACAAGTCACACTCGACATGAGACTTGTGCGCGACGTCTCTGCAACTTGGCTATTTTATTTGCAGCAAAATCAGAGCTCCCAAATAGTCGTGCGCCAGGAATGCTTACAAAATGAGCCTCCTTGTTACAGTAGGAGAACTGTGTTAATGTTCATACTGTCAGGAGTGTCCCCTAGGCAGGTTCCCAAGCTACTAACATGTCATTTTTTAAAGTGGTTTCTGTGCAAATTCTGCTTGAAAACTATGGTGAACACTTACATGTGGAAATAATGCTAATTCGTGCAGATTCTGAAGCAAACGCAAGTCAGAGTTTTTCCGATGTGCAGTTACTACGTGTTACCATAACCAAAGAAAGGGTGTGTTCACATTGACGTGTTTTTAGCACAGAAACTCTCCAAAAACCACAAGTTTTGATTGAAGAGTTTTTGCTCCAAGCTCTCGGCAAAAAAACTCTCAGTGTAAACAATGCTACAAGGGTCTTTTCAGGGTGTAGGACAGGAGGATTTCCCAGTCTATACCGCCAATGGATGCATCTCTAAAGACATACTATGGGATCCTATGGGAAATAGTGTTACAAATATGTATATAAACAGTTGTGCTTAAAAGCTTACATACCCCAGGAGAATTTTTGCTTTCTTGGACTTTTTTTCAGAGAATATGAATGATAGCACAAAAACGTTTTCTCCACTCATGGTTAGTGGTTGGGTGAAGCCATATATTTTCAGACTACTGTGTTTTCTCTTTTTAAATCATAATAACAACCCAAAACATCCAAATTATCCTGATCAGCCTCCAGTTCCTGTAAATTCCTGGGCTGTCTATAATGAATTGCGCACTTGAGATTTCCCCAGAGTGGCTCAATTATATTGAGGTCAGGAGACTGAGATGGCCACTCCAGAACCTTCACTTTGTTCTGCTGTAGCCAATGACAGGTTGACTTGGCCTTGTGTTTTGGATGGTTGTCATGTTGGAATGTCCAAGTACGTCCCATGCGCAGCTTCCGGGCTGATGAGTGCAAATTTGCCTTCAGTATTTGCTGATAACGTGCTGCATTCATGTTTCCTTCAACTTTGACCAAGTTTCCTCTGCCTGTGTAGCTCACACGTCCCCAAAACATCAGCGATCTATCTCCGTGCTTTACAGTAGGAATGGTGTTCCTTTCATCATAGGCCTTGTTGACCTCTCTCCAAATTTAACGTCTATGGTTGTGGCCAAAAAGTTACATTTTGGTCTCATCACTCCAAATTACCTTGTTCCAGAAGTTTTGAGGCTGGTCTCTGTGCTGTTTTGCGTATTGTAGGTGAGATACTTTTTTTTTACAGAGTCCCTGATTTTCTGTTAATCACAGTTTGACCGCTGCTGACTGGCATTATCAATTCCTTGGATATCTTTTTGTATCCCTTTCCTGTTTTATACAGATCAGCTAACTTTTCCCATAGATCCATTGACAATTATTTTGCTTTTCCCATTACTCACAATCCAGAAACGTCAGTGGCTGGATGAAAGATGCAAGAGTCTGTCTGGATCCCAGAAACTCACTCAGCTTTTATATGCACACACACTGATTACAAGCAAACAGGTCACAGGTGAGGTTGTTACCTTTAGTAGCCATTCAAACCCATTTGTGTCAACTTCTGTGCATGTTATCAGGCCAAAATCACCAGGGTATGTGAACTTTTGATCAGGGTCATTTGGATGTTTTGGGTTGTCATTATGTCTTAAAAAGAGAAAACACAGTACTGACAATAAATGGCTTCACCCAACCACTAACCATGAGTGGAGAAAAAGTTTTGGTGTTATCATTCATATTCTCTGAAAAAAGGCCAAGATTTCAAGCAAAAATTCTGCCGGGGTATGTAAACTTTTGAGCACAACTGTATTTACCAGATGGTATTCATTCTTTACTGGATGCCACTCTACGTGTTAGCACAATCTCTCAAGACTCTGCCCAAGCTAAAATGGAGATAGGTTTATATAGTAGCACGAAAGATGATAAAAAGTACACTTTTTGGCCTTTGTCAGGTGAGCAGGAGTCTATTGGAAAGCTCCCAGTGTGAAACATCACGTACTAGAGCTTACAACAAATTTCTTAAAGTTGGTAGATTTCACGATTTCAGAATGAGTTTCTGGTTCAGATATGTATTCTTTATATTGCAAGATTTTACAGAAAACTGGCCAGACACTCTCATTCGCACAGAGGTGTCATTTGAAGCACCTGGACCTGATGCAAAGTCTTTATTGGGAGTTTTGTGGCACTTTTGTAACTTCTGCACCCACTATAGTTTTATGACACTCACACACAAATACTAAGTCTTGGTTTCAGTAGATCTAGAGATCCTTTAGCTTAATATTGTCACACAACAGAGAACACATCAGTCACAGCCAGGGTGATGGACAGAAGGATAATTCCGTGCTTTATTTGTGACGTCTCCCATTTAGCCACTTAAGAAAAGTGCAGCGCTTATCCCCAGATATTGTCTCCATGTCACCTGTCACTTTCTATAGACCCAAGAGACTTGTTATGCAATTACAACTGACATTCTCTAAACTTTCTATACATTCCTATTGTTCTCCACAACTGCAGAGCCAAGTGATTATGTCTCTGGGGGCCTCGTCCAGTGTACACAGCCAGCACTCTACAGCCCGGTTACGTACATGTGCTCTACAACCAGTGGATCTCAAGCTGCTGCAAAACTACATCTCCCAGTATGCTCTGACTAGAGAATGTCAAAGACTGAAGCTATTAGACTGTTATTGAAATACTCAACCATTTCCAGGTGTATATCATCTATTGCTGCCTGTTATCAGCCATTTCAGCAGGAAGTCCAGATCATGATCACTACTTTATTTCACATGGACAAAAGTGTTGGGACACGTGTAAATTCCTGTTTCCTATTCAGTTCTTTTGGCCCTGGTGTATAACATCTGGCCTTTTGTCCTCCTGATGTATAATGTGCGGCCCTCACTTCATGCTATCTGCCTATTGTGACAGAATGGCTGGTGTTAAAAAGCTCACTGATACCAGCGCGGTCCTGTAGTAGGAGCCACCGGTGTAATAAGCCCATTTCTTCCCTCCTAATTTTTCCCCAATCACCTGTGTATTATATTATTGAGAAGTGGGAACAGCAGCAACTCAGCCATTAAAGGGCCACTGTCACCCCCCTCCAGCCGTTATAAACTAAAAGAGCCACCTTGTGCAGCAGTAATGCTGCATTCTAACAAGGTGGCTCTTTTAGTTTTAGGTTCAAGTATACCCCAAATAAAGCGTTTTTATACTTAGCCACAATTCCTGTCTCTAGCCAGGGAGGCGGGTCCTCACTCCCCAGCTTGACCAGCTCCTCTGCCGTCACTCCAATCTTCCTGCGCTTTCGGCGCCGCCCCCTCAGCGCTGTTATTGTTTCAAAACCAGCGCCTGCGCTGTGTACTGGTGTCCTGCGCAGACGCAGTAAGCTCTGGCCGTCTGACGTCCCAGCCAGGCTTGCACACTGCGCCTGCGCGGGCATTGCGGCCAGCCACCTTTGGAATCCCCGCACTGTGTTATGCATTATGCACAGTGCGGGGCGGGGATTCCAAAGGTGGGTGGCCGCAATGCCCGCGCAGGCGCAGTGTGCAAGCCTGGCTGGGACGTCAGACGGCCAGAGCTTACTGCGTCTGCGCAGCACAGTAGTACACAGCACAGGTGCCGGTTTTGAAGCGTAAACAGCGCTGAGGGGGCGGCGCCGAAAGCGCAGGAAGATTGTTTCAGGTTGCCATGGCTACATCCTTTTCCCTGTATGCACAGGAAGTCGTATCACTACAGTATGGCCACATCAGCGTGTCTTAACAAATCCATCTATTTTTACCATATTTTTATTGTTCTAGTACGTCAGTTATGGACATTTTCTTATAACAGTTCCTATGGAAAATTAAAAAGGCAAAAAGTGTAAAGCAGTGCCCTAAAGGCTTCCCAGTTTTTAGCTTCAAGGAGTTCATGTATTTTCTATAAATAATGGGATTTTGGTCTTCCTGCTGTTTCAAAGTCTCACTACACCTTGCTTACATGCAGATGGTGAACATTTGTCTTAATTATTGTCAAGATTAAATACAAGTGTAACAAACCCTCAGCTGTGAAGTATCTGTATGGTTTTTTTAGCTTCTGTAACCTGTAAGGAATGGCCTTATTCAATGATGGCAGCAGCAATACCTTTAAGATGGTTAAAAAGTACAACCAAAAGGGGGAGATTTTGCAAATCTGGTGCAAAGGAAAAGTGTCGCTTTTTCTTATCTAAACTCACAAAAATGGTGCCATCTGCAGAATAGTGCTGCCATCCTGCTCTGCTATGTCGGCTATCCAGGATTTCAGGTCTGCTTCCTTGGTGTGTGACACGCATTCCCGCGTGACGTTCCATGTAAACAGGCTGCAGGGCCCTGACTGACACCTTGCGTGCTAAGGAGAGATGATACGCTGTGCCCCAGGCTCTGCGCTCGGCTTTGTGTGTGTGTCTCAGAGACTCTGACAAGCGCTGAGTGATCCTCGGGGATGGCCCAGGTGCTTCTACAACAATGCACAGCATTGTTCTCTGCCTACAAGTCCCTGCGTGCGTGGGCCCTGCCTTGTGTGTGAAACAGGTGTATAAGTTTCCTGTCACGCTAACAACCGCTACATGCAGACAAGCGCCTCGATCACACCGCCACATCGTCTCTGGGCACACAGTCAGAAACCGCATCCCTGGCGTGCAACGATCTGCACGTTGTATCTGATAAAACAGCATTAACAAGCAGCACCACCAACTACTTGTTCTCCATGACACTCATAGCCTGGCGCTCGCCCAGACACCAATTAGTGGAACAGCAAACTTCATAAAGTCACCGCAACACCACAAAGCACTAATATCCCAAGAGTATATTGGAAGAGTAAGCCATAATCTCCAGAATAGGCGGCGGCGAGTATTTACCGCCTGTAAATAATCATGGAAATTGGATGGCAGTTTAAGGCTTATTCCCATTCAGTAGCATATTGCATCAATTCACAACCTTTGGGACCCCCAGCAATCCTGAAAATGAAACGGCATCCTGACAAGGAAACGCAGAAAGCCCCGTTCACTTCTATGGAGCTTCATGGTGGATAGCCGGGCACTGCTGTGCTGAAAGGAATGACTGAAGAGTTCAGATCCCCCAATGATCACAAAGTAATCCGCCACCTGTGGTACGCCGTCTACTGTGAAACTACAATTCCTTCTGACTGTCAGGGTTTGCTGAGTGTTGTCATTGCCCAATGTGCAGCATTTTTGTTGTATAAGGTGGAGAAATGTTTAATTTTCCAACTTTGTTGCAGAATATTATAATATTCTGTAAAGCATAATAAGAAAGGTCAGAGGGATCTGCTACATATACCTACAGTTGTGGTCAACATTATTGGCACCCTAGATTATTTATTATAAAAATAGCCAATATCTTCAGAAACTAGATGCTACAATCCTGTCTGATAGGAGTCTCTTGTGCTGCAATTATCTCGAGATCGTGAATGTTTCCAGGTTTCACCAGGGACACTTTTCCCTACGTGTCACTCTATGTTGGGAAAATTGCTCTTTATAGGATCCTCCACCATGTGTCACTGTAAATTGATGGCACTTTTTTCTATGGACTCCTCCACCATGTATCCCCATCGGTAAGAGACACTTTTCTTTATAGGCTCCTCCACCATGTCTCCTCCTGATCTTTATAGGCCTCATTTTGTCATGTACATGCATTGCCAAAGAGCTCTGGTTTTGGTTGCATCTGTCTGTGGAACATTTCCCCAGAAAGATTTTAGTTTACCTATGTAACTTTTGGCAAAGTTCAGTCACCCTTTTGCATTCCTTCCTTTAAGCAGTGAGTCCTTATTGGCCTTCACAAATGGGGCCCTGTTTTGGCGTAATGTACGGGTTGAAATTATCACACTATATGACTCCAACACAAACTGGTCTTTAGTTGTATGCGGTTTCTTTGCCACAATTTGAACCAACTCTCCTAATGTTCTTTCATCTATTGTCCTCATTCCACCTAATCCTGGAATGGTTGTGACTGTTCCTTGGCTAGCAAACTTCTTGATGAAATTTCTCACTGTTGAATCCGAAATGCTAAGTGCTTTGGAGATAGTACTATTGTAGACTGCTTGTGCTTGGTGAGAATAGCATTTCTGGTCTCCTCAGACAACTCTTTTGTCTTTGCCATTGTGAACAAGGAATAAAACTTGTCTTTTTAAACATCAAAAACATCATTCCTAGGATAACGTTATGCGAGTACTGAGAATGTGAGAACCAGTGAGTCTCATTTCTAATAAATGACAGGTTATTCTGACTTTATTTCAAGCTGCATAAAAGGTGCCAAGTAATTGCTTCCTGGCATTGTACCTTATTTTTCTCTTGCCAAGTTTTTCTTTTGTTATTTATTTTTGTGTCTTGTGCTTTTCTGTGTATCAAACATATGAGTTCCGATATACTACACACTTCATTGTCGGAGATTCTCAACATCCTGAATATCTATTTGTAATATCATCTTGCTATAATGACATATTAAAAGGAGAAATCAGTGGTGTAAATGTTTGAGCCTCGGTACAATTGTAGATTGATGGTTTGGCAATACGAACTTCTAGAAATTAATATAAAGCAATTCAAGATAAAGAAAAAAGAATTGGATTCTTCCCTGTTCTTTCTATTTCCAATGTCATCATATAAGTGGATGGGTCATGGGCTTCAATGGCTTTAAGTGTTTAAAATGGAAAAGGGCAACAAGGTCAATGGCAAGGAAACTCGCATTACAATGGTATTATTGTTATCCAGCACTGCTCAGGGTTGTGGCAGCATCCCAATACCTGTCTCTATCCAGCATTCATGGGAACATCTCTTGATATCGTGCCCTGGTCCCAGTAGCCATGATCACAGAATGAAGGGATGGCAGAAGTCATCATCTTGTGGTCACTCCATCCTTCAGTACAGAAGATTTGGGTCTGTGTCCGTGCTAGTATTGTACTGCTGGCATGGTTGCTAAAGCATAATGTTAAATCTTCCGCCTGGAAGTAAGGAAGCTCCTGACATGCCTCAGGAGTATCGCAGGTTGCTGACTACTGGTCTAGGAGGGAGTTTGTATGTTCTCCCTGTGTTTTGCATGGGTTTTATTGCGGGTTCTCCGGGTTTTCTTCCACACCCCAAAGAAATACTGATATGGAATTTAGATTGTGAGCCCCAATGGGGACAGTGATGATAATGTCTGTATGGCTCTATGTAAGTGAGCAAAATAAATAACTAAATATTGGTTCCATAAATAATATAATAGAATGACTAGAAAGGTGTGAATTTAATGAGAGGTTGTTGTACGATGCAGCATCAATGTCTCTTTACAAGGTCAAAGAACAATATATTAGTCAACGCCAGGCACTATCACAGACTGCAAAGAAGTGAATGCCAGAAAGGTGCCCAGAGTCAACCTGGCACAGGACAGCAATGATTCCTGGAAGCCATAAAAGAGGCAGAGCAGGTATTACTGAGTTATACAGGTACTGTGTAACTAAAACTACTACAGTATCACGGGTCTGTCTCTATAACAATGATGGATGTTCAGACAAATATGAAGATGGACAGAATTCACGGTGATAATGACATCACTTATATAGGCACAGGGGAGAGGGTGATGTACGGACATGGACTGAACAGGAACTCTGAGGAATGCACCTTGTAGGAACACAATGGGGGTATTCAGGAGCAACGTACACAATAGGCCCCTTCTACAAACAATCCTCCTGCGCTTTGCACAAATTACCTCTTGTCAGAATTTTCACCCAGGACAATTCTCCAGTTCTAAAGGTCCCCATATACATGGCTGAGTTGGGGCAACCTTATAATATATAGGGAGGTGCCCAGACTGTCCTCCATTGGATTCGGCAAGCTGGATTGGTCGCCACCAGTGGCTTACTCACCTCTGCTAATTGAGAAAGTATGGCCAAGTAAAGAATACATATATGCAGTATCAAACTGAGGAACATTGGGTCCTCCAGAGGACTAGATTCTAAGGGCCCACCTTTCATCCATACAAAACCAATGCATTATCATTAATGGAGTTTTTCAAATCTTGGCTAATTTTCATCAAGCACTGTATCAAGTGGTATAGCCGTAAGATACACAATGGTAGGATTCGGCTCTGCTTGCTGATTTCATCGGTTATCACATGATTGCTCAGATACCGTTGAAATCCAAATGATGACACTAGGTTCTCCCAACTCAAGAGCCCTGTAGCATCTGCAAGGTCTGCACTATAGGCTATTCTAAATGAAAAACCAGGGCCCACTGGTGGACTCTCCAGTGGGCCAGTCCAACTCTGCATATATGTGTGGGCGAGGATACTGCTAAGCACTACAGAGCCGTCCAACCTTACCTTTGCTCGAATTTCATTATGGACTTTGATTTCCCATGATACATTTTCAATAGGAAAATGCTCTACAGCCTACAATTACCATTATATCCTTTGGGTGGCTACCTTTAGTCACTATATAACATAAACATCTCTATACAGAGTTTCTCAAATTCATGTTTGGTTTTTTTCAAAGCTGCTTATTTCATGGCAGTTATCTCAAGATCCATTAAGCCTGGAGCAAAGTACGGTATATTCAAGGTCAACCAGAAATCACACAAACCAATGCCTGGACTTGAAGACTTTCATCATAGCACAGAACCAATTCAACCGCTTTGGAATAGATACAGATGGCCATAGGGCCATTGTTTCACAGTTATTGAGAACCTAACCACTTAGTGGCTTACGCATTAATCAGTATTTCACTTGAGGTCACTATTTTAGTGTCTGTAGCTACATGTACTCTATGAACTGGACTGCATGAGGCTCTACTACACAATAGACTGCCTACGCATGCTACACAGACATAATCCAACAGCTTAAATAGTAAGATTAGAAAATAAGTTGCCTATTTTTTCCTAAAACAGCAACACTCTTGCCTATAGGCTGTGTCTGGTATTGCAGTGAATGAGGCTGAGCTCTACAATCCTAGATAAACCCCGTGGTCATGAAGACACTGACTATTAGAGAAACAGAGTAGACATCATGGTTTATCTACTGTGACATTCCATAGTTTATATAGGAGCACAGGTGTATATACCTACTGATCCAGAAGATCTCCATGTTTTTGACTGAGGTTCAGATGAAAGTGATCAATATGGCTGACCCTATATTTTTCAGAATAATCAATGGACTGTAGGATGAGGATGGGACCAGAAAACTCTAAGGCAACAATTATTCTGGAGCACATTTCTTACGTCAACGAAAAATGCATAAAATTCATTAAGAGAAACAAGTCTTAATAAATTTGGCCCATCTTCGTGAGTGGATCCTTTAGCAAAACTAGCATGCAAAAGACCATTCTTGATAAATTGAGACCATAAAGTATGCATCATCAAACATTTCACGTGTCAGAAGTTTTGATCGACCTCCACCAATCGACAAAATTCAGAGGTAGAAGTTCTTTGGTTGTGATTGCCTCGTTTCTCCTCAGTTTGACAATGTACTGGCCTCATGAAAATGCTTTGGTCTGTTCAGCGCTAACCTTGTCTATCAGAGGAAAGCTGACCTCAGCTGAAGGTGAGCACTTCTGCCCCTTCCCGATTACTAAGAGTCTCCTATTCTCTACTAATCAAAACATTTGATTGAAACTCAATTGCAAAAATTATTTTTTTTCCCAACCAAATACATACATTTAAGTTAAAAAAGTCTCCAAAAGGTGGATAACCCTTTTAAGTGTCACAATGAAAGGTCGAAACCTGTGAAACTACAGGGTGGGCTATGTATATGGATACACCTAAATAAAATGGGAATAGTTGGTGATATCAACTTCCTGTTTGTGGCACAATAGTATATGGGAGGGGGAAAACTTTTCAAGATGGGTGGTGACCATGGCAGCCATTTTGAAGTTGGCCATTCTGGATCCAGCTTTATTTTTTCCAATGGGAAGAGGGTCATGTGACACATCAAACTTATTGAGAATTTCACAAGAAAAACAAAACAATGGTGTGCTTGGTTTTAATGTAACTTTATTCTTTCATGAGTTATTTACAAGTTTCTCTTTGTTTACAGCCATTGACATGTCGCATTGACATGTTCTGTGTAAACTGAGGGTCCTGTTTCAATTTTTGTTTTGCCCATTATGCAAATTCAGAGCTCCGATCTGGCATCAGTCGAACATCCCTTCTGCGGATATTAGCTACTCACAAATGGCACCCTTACAAAATCCAGCTGCTGCAGCATCTGAACGAGGATGACCCAGATCGGCGCAGAAAGGGCAAAACAAAAATGTGAACAGGACCCTCAGTTTACACAGAACATTATGTTCAGTGATGAGGCAAACTTTTTTGGGTGGGCCATTTATATGGATACACCTAAATACCATGGGAATGGTGACAGTTTTCTTGCGTAGGGTGTCTTGCATTTAAGTCTGCTGCAATGACCCGGGTACTGCGTTCACCAGACATCAACACAATTTCTATCCGCTCCTCACGTGTTAACCTCTGCGACGTGTCAATGGCTGTAAACAAAGAGAAACTTGTAAATAACTCATGAAAGAAAAAAGTTACGTTAAAACCAAACACACCATTATTTTTCTTATGAAATTCTCAATAAGTTTGACGTGTCACATGACCCGCTTCCCATTGGAAAAAATAAAGTTGGATCCAAAATGGCCACCATGGCCAACACCATCCTGAAAAGTTTTCCCCCTCCCATATACTAATGTGCCACAAACAGTAAGTTGATATCACCAATCATTCCCATTTTATTTAGGTGTATCCATATGCATGGCCCACCCTGTACAGTGACTCGGCAAAGCTTTCTCCGAGGTCGCTTTCAATGTCACATCTTCACACCTACCATCACTTGTTTCACTGTGAATATAGAGATTGCTAATGAAAGATAGAGCTTGTGCACAAGATCGATTTTCTTGGACGAATGTTATCCATAGTTTTCACTGATAAAACTCGCACCTATGATATCCTATGGGGCTGTGCACTTCTGATTTTTTTTGCTCAGATCAAGTGCAAATTGCAGTCATGCCTGATTTTGATAAAAGTGTCGGATCAAAATCAGCAATGCAAGTCTATGGGTCTGAAAAAAAAATCGGACAGCACTTGGTTGACATCCAAGTGTGGTCCAATTTTCACAGACTGAAAAAGGAGAAGGTGGAGAAATGTTTAGTTTTTTTCTCTATGTTCAAGAAAAACTGATGCCCCTCTGATCAATGAAATCGGACCGTTTTTCTCGATCGTGTGACACTACACATAGTTCCAGAGACACTTAACCTTCTTGATAACCTGCTGATCGTTGTATACGCCACTAATCCCGAGAACTGGGTTCTGAATTGCCCTGTAGGATACAGTGATGGCTACACATTGGTGTCACCCCTTTATTCATTGCCCATGGGCCCCCATTCCCTTAGCTCTACATGGAGTGATGGTCATATGTGACTGGATGACTGTTGGCGCACATACAGATCCATTATTGCTGGCAGCAGATTCTTGATTACACGGAGAAACGTTCAGCCAACAAGCGGCGATTATAGTGTCCACATGTTTCATCAGTTGATTGGTGGTTGCTTCTACATGGACAATGGTGGGAACAAAGTATTCATCCTTCCAAACATCGGCCTTATTAAAGGGGAGCTATACAGGGACGGACATAATATTGGTGCAACCTGTGCAGTCGGAGCCACTACCACTTCCAAAGCAAGTGGAATTGTGCCTCATGATGAGCTATTGGACTGTAAAGGTCCATTGTGCAAGGGTCTTCTGTCCGTGTCCGCTCTTGGAGCTTTACAAACTTTGAGTGACCTTCTATGTCTCTGGATTCGGGCACAAAATCCGCCTGTGTATAAAGACCCTCATGCCCACACTCCATAGTTGCAGCCCCTTATTAGGAGCTCTCAGCAGAGTACTTGGGATAGATGGTCACTTTGGCCACAGCACAGGTTGTGTGACTGAAGATCGCTCTGTGCCCCTGCAAAGTCACAGAATAAGGTAGGTGAATGGGGGATGCATTGAGACCACCAAGGTAATACGACAAGCAAGGGGCAAAAAATCTGGTTTTGACTTTTTGCAGTACCCTAAGACCCCATTATCTACCTTGTGCTGTAATGTGGTAGTGGCCCAGAACCATCCCCTGTCCTGACCCAGCCTGCTGGGAAATCTGGAATTCCCAGCTCTGATAACTGGAATGCCCTATGTTATAGGGTCTATAGTGGTACAGTGACTTTATACAAATAAATTCATTATTAAAAGTGGCTACAAAGGTAAAGCCACATTGTGGTGCAGCCACTGTCCTCTCTGGCTGTCGTGGCTCATGTGCAGGTAAGCATTTTGCTGCAGACTCACTGCATGAGCAGCTTGCAATAATGAATGGGTTAAGCCTCCCAGGGACAGTGGAGGAAACTCACTTTCCACAGCAGCAGACAGTGCAGGAGCTGGAGCTCTGCGCCTGTGCTGTGGGAGGTAGTTGGCAGCCAGTCCCTGGAAGGAGGGGAGTGCATTGTGCTCCTACCTCCAGTACTGGCACAGTTGTGAGCAGAGGGGCTGAGGACCAGCCAGCTGCCGGACGCACCTCAGCCTGTGGGACCCTGCACAGCATCGCATCCTCCTCACCCTGCATGGATACTATGGGCTCAGCACTGGATCATGGAAATACAGGATTGCTCTGCTGTCACTACTGGGGATATTAGGAGCTTTGCCTCACTAGGGGAATACTGGAGAGCTGTTTGTGGATATAACTGGATTTATTCTCATGGAAGTGGATTATTGGACTAATGGGACCAATGACACTGGCAGGTGAGAGCAAGACCATGAGAACTTCTGGCAGGTGGAGGCACTGCCTGGTCACTGGTAATTTTGGTTAGATAACCCCTCTATGGTATCATGCATGTTGGAGCTGCCCATAGTCTGTGCATATAGACTGTGTATACTCTGTATATAGACAGTATATACTCTGTATATAGACTGTGTATACTCTGTATGAACTGTGTATACTCTATGGACTGTGTATATAGACTGTACACTCTGTATGGACTGTGTTTATAGACTGCGTATACTCTTTGGACTGCGTATACTCTATGGACTGCGTATACTCTATGGACTGTGTATACTCTATGGACTGTGTACACTCTGGACTGTGTATATAGACTACGCTCTATGTGGACTGTGTATATAGACTGTATACTCTTGTCACTTTGTGGACTGTATATAGACTGTATACTCTGTGGACTGTGCATATGGACTGCGTGTACTCTGTATGGACTGCGTGTACTCTGTATGGACTGCGTGTACTTTGTATGGACTGCGTGTACTCTGGACTGCGTTGTACTCTGTATGGACTGCGTGTACTCTGTATGGACTGTGTGTACTCTGTATGGACTTGCATATACACTGCGTGTATTCTGTATGGACTGTGTCTATGGACTGTGTCTATGGACTGCGTGTACTCTGTATGGACTGTGTCTATGGACTGCGTGTACTCTGTATGGACTGTGCGTATACACTGCGTGTACTCTGTATGGACTGTGTCTATGGACTGCGTGTACTCTATGGACTGCGTATACACTGCGTGTACTCTGTATGGACTGTGTCTATGGACTGCGTGTAATCTGTATGGACTGTGTCTATGGACTGCGTGTACTCTGTATGGACTGCGTATGGACTGCGTGTACTCTGTATGGACTGTGCATAGACTGCGTGTACTCTGGACTGCGTGTACTCTGTATGGACTGTGTATATAGACTGTATATGCTCTGTATAAACTGTAGTCTGTATGGACTGCGTGTACTCTGGACTGCGTGTACTCTGTATGGACTGCGTGTACTCTGTATGGAATGTGTATATAGACTATATGCTGTGTATGGACTGTGTGTACTCTGTATGGACTGCGTGTACTCTATGGACTGCATGTACTCTATGGACTGCATGTACTCTTATGGACTGCGTGTACTCGACTGTGCGTATGGACTGCGTGTACTCTATGGACTGTGTGTACTCTGTATGGACTGCGTGTGCTCTGTATGGACTGCGTATGCACTGCATATACTCTATATGGACTGTGTATACTCTATGGACTGGATTATCTGTATGGACTGTGGATTCTCTGTATGGACTGGGCATATAGACTGTATACTCTATGGACTGTGCGTATGGACTGCATGTACTGTATGGACTGCCTGTACTCTGTATGGACTGTGCGTATGGACTGAGTATACTTTATGGACTGCGTATACTCTATGGGCTCTGCGTATGGACTGTTTATACTCTGTGTGGACTGTGTATACTCTGGACTGAGCATATGGACTGTATACTCTGTATGGACTGTGGATTATCTGTATGGACTGTGTATATGGACTGTGGATTCTCTGTATGGACTGAGCATATAGACTGTATACTCTGTATGGACTGTGCATACTCTGTATGGATTGCATATGGACTGCGTGTACTCTGTATGGACTGTGCGTATGGACTGCATATACTCTGTATGGACTGTGTTTATGGACTGCGTATACTCTATGGACTGTGTATGGACTGCGTATACTCTGTATGGACTGTGCATATGGACTGCGTATATTCTGTATGGACTGTGCGTATGGAAGAGGTTTTCATCCAGTATATGTCTGTACTTGGCCGCATTCATGTTTCCTTCAATGACAACCAGTTGTCCTGTCCCTGCAGCTGAAAAGCACCCCCATAGCATGATGCTGCCTCCACCATGTTTCACTGTTGGGATTGTATTGGGCAGGTGATGAGCAGTGCCTGGTTTTCTCCACACATGCCGCCTAGAATTATCACCAAAAAGGTCTATCTTCTTCTCATCAGACCAGAGAAACTTATTTCTTATAGTTTGGGAGTCTTTCATGTGTTTTTAGCAAACTCTATGCAGGCTTTCATATGTCTTGCACTGAGAAGCTTCCGTCGGGCCACTCTGCCATAAATGCGTGACTGGTGGAGGGCTGCAGTGATAGTTGACTTTGTGGAACTTTCTCCCATCTCCCTACTGCATGTCTGGAGCTCAGCCACAGTGATCTTGGGGTTCTTCTTTATCTCTTTCACCATGGCTCTTCTCCCACAATTGGTCAGTTTGCCTGGACGGCCAGGTCTAGGAAGATTTCTGGTGGTCCTAAACTTCTTCCATTTAAGGATTATTGTGGCCACTGTGCTGCTAGGAATCTTGAGTACTGCAGAAATTCTGTTGTAACCTTGGCCAGATCTGTGCCTTGCCACAATTCTGTCTCTGAGCTCCTTGGCCAGTTCCTTTGACCTCATGATTCTCATTTGGTCTGACATGCACTGTGAGCTGTGAGGTCTTATATAGACAGGTGTGCGCCTTTCCAAATCAAGTCCTATCAGTTTAAATAAACACAGCTGGGCCCCAATGAAAGAGTTGAACCATCCCAACGAGGATCACAAGGAAATGGACAGCATGTGACTTAAATATGAGTGTCTGTGCAAAGGGTCTGAATACTTATGACCATGTGACATTTCAGTTTTTCTTTTTTATTAAATTTGCAAAAATTACTACATTTCTGTTTTTTTCAGTCAAGATGGGGTGCAGAGTGTAACATTAATGAGAAAAAATGAACTTTTCTGAGTTTACCAAATGGCTGCAATGAAACAGAGTGAAAAATTTAAAGGGGTATGAATATTTTCCATACCCACTGTATGTACAGTACAGACCAAAAGTTTGGACACACTTTCTCATTTAAAGATTTTTCTGTATTTTTCTGACTATGAAAATTGTAGATTCACACTGAAGGCATCAAAACTATGAATTAACACATGTGGAATTATATACTTAACAAAAAAGTGTGAAACAACTGAAAATATGTCTTATATTTTAGGTTCTTCAAAGAAGCCACCTTTTGCTTTGATGACTGCTTTGCACACTCTTGGCATTCTCTTGATGAGCTTCAAGAGGTAGTCACCAGAAATGGTTTTCCAACAATCTTGAAGGAGTTCCCAGAGATGCTTAGCACTTGTTGGCCCTTTTGCCTTCACTCTGCGGTCCAGCTCACCCCAAACCATCTCGATTGGGTTCAGGTCTGAACTGGATGGAATAGCATGCCGCTGCAATATGCTGTGGTAGTCATGCTGGTTCAGTATGCCTTCAATTTTGAATAAATCCCCAACAGTGTCACCAGCAAAGCACCATCACACCTCCTCCTCCATGCTTCACGGTGGGAACCAGGCATGTAGAGTCCATCCGATCACCTTTTCTGCGTCGCACAAAGACACGGTGGTTGGAACCAAAGATCTCAAATTTGGACTCATCAGACCAAAGCGCAGATTTCCACTGGTCTAATGTCCATTCCTTGTGTTCTTCAGCCCAAACAAGTCTCTTCTGCTTGTTGCCTGTCCTTAGCAGTGGTTTCCTAGCAGCTGTTTTACCATGAAGGCCTGCTGCACAAAGTCTCCTCTTAACAGTTTTTGTAGAGATGCGTCTGCTGCTAGAACTCTGTGTGGCATTGACCTGGTCTCTAATCTGAGCTGCTGTTAACCTGCGATTTCTGAGGCTGGTGACTCGGATAAACTTATCCTCAGAAGCAGAGGTGACTCTTTGTCTTCCTTTCCTGGGGCGGTCCTCATGTGAGCCAGTTTCTTTGTAGCGCTTGATGGTTTTTGCAACTGCACTTGGGGACACTTTCAAAGTTTTCCCAATTTTTCAGACTGACTGACCTTTAAGAAATGAAGTAATGATGGCCACTCGTTTTTCTTTACTTAGCTGCTTTTTTCTTGCCATAATACAAATGCTAACAGTCTATTCAGTAGGACTATCAGCTGTGTATCCACCAGACTTCTGCTCAACACAACTGATGGTCCCAACACCATTTATAAGGCAAGAAATCCCACTTATTAAACCTGACGGGGCACACCTGTGAAGTGAAAACCACACCACCTTTTTTATGTTTGGTGTGGAATTCTATCCAATTTTGCTTTAGAACAATTCTTTTTGTGTTTTTTTCATTTAAGACAAATTAAATGAAGATAATAATACCAAAGAATTTGTGTTTGCAATCATTTTCAGGAAGAAACTGAGTATTATCTGACAGAATTGCAGGGGTGTGAATACTTTTGGCCATAACTGTATATATATATATATATATATATATATATATATATATATATCTACTATATAATTGTCTAAGGGTCACTTCCGTCTGTCCTTCTGTCTGTAACGGTTATTCGTTCGCTGATTGGTCTCGCCAGCTGCCTGTCATGGCTGCCGCGACCAATCAGCGATGCGCACAGTCCGGAAGAAAATGGCCGCTCTTTACTCCCCGCACTCCCTTCCCGGCGCCCGCATACACCCCTCCGCTCACACAGGGTTATTGCTGGCGGTAACGGACCGCGTTGTGCTGTGGGTAACGCACTCCGTTACCACTGCTATTAACCCTGTGTGACCAAGTTTTTTACTATTGACGCAGCCTATGCAGCGCCAATAGTAAAAACATCTAATGTTAAAAATGATAAAAAAATGAAAAATGATTATATACTCACCTACGCCACCTTTCCCGCTCCTCGTGATGCAACCGGCACGTTCCGGTCGCACGGGTGGTCTGGCAGAAGGACCTGCCGTGACGTCACGGTCATGTGACCGTGACACGGTCACGTGACCGCGACGTCATCATACCCTGGGACCGGAAGATGCCGCCTGCACCCCACACAGGCGACAGTGCTACAATGCGCCTGCGGAAGGTGAGTATATGTTTATTTTTTTAACCTGTGTCATACGTGGCTGGGCAATATACTACATAGCTGGGCAATATACTACATAGCTGGGCAATATACTACATGGGCTGTGCAATATACTATGTGGCTCTGTGCTGTATACTACGTCACTGGGCAATATACTACGTCACTGGGCAATATACTACGTCACTGGGCAATATACTACGTCACTGGGCAATATACTATGTGGCTCTGCTGTATACTACGTCACTGGGCAATATACTATGTCACTGGGCAATATACTATGTCACTGGGCAATATACTACGTCACTGGGCAATATACTATGTGGCTCTGCTGTATACTACGTCACTGGGCAATTACTACGTCACTGGGCAACATACTACGTCACTGGGCAATATACTACATGGCTGCTGTATACTACGTCACTGGGCAATATACTACGTCACTGGGCAACATACTACGTCACTGGGCAATATACTACGTCACTGAGCAATATACTATGTGGCTCTGCTGTATACTACGTCACTAGGCAATATACTACGTGGCTGGGCAATATACTACGTGGCTGGGCAATCTACTACGTAGCTGGGCAATATACTACGTGGCTGTGCAATATACTACGTGGACATACATATTCTAGAATACCCGATGCATTAGAATCGGGCAACCATCTAGTATATACACTCACCGGCCACTTTATTAGGTACACCTGTCCAACTTCTTGTTAACACTTAATTTCTAATCAGCCAATCACATGGCGGCAACTCAGTGCATTTAGGCATGTAGACATGGTCAAGACAATCTCCTGCAGTTCAAACCGAGCATCAGTATGGGGAAGAAAGGTGATTTGAGTGCCTTTGAACGTGGCATGGTTGTTGGTGCCAGAAGGGCTGGTCTGAGTATTTCAGAAACTGCTGATCTACTGGGATTTTCACGCACAACCATCTCTAGGGTTTACAGAGAATGGTCCGAAAAAGAAAAAAAATCCAGTGAGCGGCAGTTCTGTGGGCGGAAATGCCTTGTTGATGCCAGAGGTCAGATGAGAATGGGCAGACTGGTTCGAGCTGATAGAAAGGCAACAGTGACTCAAATCGCCACCCATTACAACCAAGGTAGGCCTAAGAGCATCTCTGAACGCACAGTGCGTCGAACTTTGAGGCAGATGGGCTACAGCAGCAGAAGACCACACCGGGTACCACTCCTTTCAGCTAAGAACAGGAAACTGAGGCTACAATTTGTACAAGCTCATCGAAATTGGACAGTAGAAGATTGGAAAAACGTTGCTTGGTCTGATGAGTCTCGATTTCTACTGCGACATTCGGATGGTAGGGTCAGAATTTGGCGTAAACAACATGAAAGCATGGATCCATCCTGCCTTGTATGGAGCATCTTTGGGATGTGCAGCCGACAAATCTGCGGCAACTGTGTGATGCCATCATGTCAATATGGACCAAAATCTCTGAGGAATGCTTCCAGCACCTTGTTGAATCTATGCCACGAAGAATTGAGGCAGTTCTGAAGGCAAAAGGGGGTCCAACCCGTTACTAGCATGGTGTACCTAATAAAGTGGCCGGTGAGTGTATATATATATATATAGTGAGTACGGAATGTATTCAGACCCCTTTTAATTTTTCACTTTTTGTTTCATTGCAGACATTTGGTAAATTCAATACAGTTCATTTTTTTTTCTCATTAATGTACACTCTGCACCCCTTCTTGAATGAAAAGAAACAGAAATGTAGACATTTTTGCAAATTTATTAAAAGAAGAAAAACTGAAATCTCACATGGTCATAAGTATTCAGATAGTTAACTTTGTGGAACTTTCTCCCATCTCCCTACTGCATCTCTGTAGCTTAGCCACAGTGATCTTGGGGTTCTTTACCTCTCTCACCAAGGCTCTTCTCCCACAGTTGCTCAGTTTGGCTGGACGGCCAGGTCTAGGAAGACTTTTGGTGGTCCCAAACGTCTTCCATTTAAGGATTATGGAGGTCACTGTGCTCTTAGGAACCTTGAGTACTGCAGAAATTTTGTTGTAATTTTGGCTAGATTGTCTCTGAGCTCCTTGGCCAGTTCCTTTGACCTCATGATTCTCATTTGGTCTGACATGCACTGTGAGCCGAGAGGTCTTATATAGACAGGTGTGCGCCTTTCCAAATCAAGTCCTATCAGTTTAATTAAACACAGCTGGACTCCAATGAAGGAGTAGAACTACTGAATACTTTCCGTACCCACTGTATATAAAATATATATGTGTGTGTATGGGATGAGGTGTACTACTATGTATCTATGGGATAGAGTGTGCTACTATACACTCACCGGCCACTTTATTAGGTACACCATGCTAGTAACGGGTTGGACCCCCTTTTGCCTTCAGAACTGCCTCAATTCTTCGTGGCATAGATTCAACAAGGTGCTGGAAGCATTCCTCAGAGATTTTGGTCCATATTGACATGATGGCATCACACAGTTGCCGCAGATTTGTTGGCTGCACATCCCAAAGATGCTCCATACAAGGCAGGATGGATCCATGCTTTCATGTTGTTTACGCCAAATTCTGACCCTACCATCCGAATGTCGCAGCAGAAATCGAGACTCATCAGACCAAGCAACGTTTTTCCAATCTTCTACTGTCCAATTTCGATGAGCTTGTACAAATTGTAGCCTCAGTTTCCTGTTCTTAGCTGAAAGGAGTGGTACCCGGTGTGGTCTTCTGCTGCTGTAGCCCATCTGCCTCAAAGTTCGACGCACTGTGCGTTCAGAGATGCTCTTAGGCCTACCTTGGTTGTAACGGGTGGCGATTTGAGTCACTGTTGCCTTTCTATCAGCTCGAACCAGTCTGCCCATTCTCATCTGACCTCTGACATCAACAAGGCATTTCCGCCCACAGAACTGCCGCTCACTGGATTTTTTTTCTTTTTCGGACCATTCTCTGTAAACCCTAGAGATGGTTGTGCGTGAAAATCCCAGTAGATCAGCAGTTTCTGAAATACTCAGACCAGCCCTTCTGGCACCAACAACCATGCCACGTTCAAGGCACTCAAATCACCTTTCTTCCCCATACTGATGCTCGGTTTGAACTGCAGGAGATTGTCTTGACCATGTCTACATGCCTAAATGCACTGAGTTGCCGCCATGTGATTGGCTGATTAGAAATTAAGTGTTAACAAGAAGTTGGACAGGTGTACCTAATAAAGTGGCCGGTGAGTGTATATCTATGGGTTCAGGTGTACTACTATGTATTTATAGGATCAGGTGTGTTACTATATGTATATACTAGTTATTGGCACTGGTTACACTGCACTATGTATATACAGTGGCATGTAAAAGTTTGGGCCCCCGGTCAAAATTACTGTTATTGTGTAAAGTCAAGCAAGTTAAATATAAAATTATTTCTGAAAGGCCTGAAATTAAAGATGACACATTTCCTCTGTATTTTAGAAAGAAAATGACCAATGCAAATGTTTGGTCACCCCTGGAGATTTGTGTGCTTAGATAACTTTGACCAAGGATTCAGACCTTAATTGGCTTGTTACAGTTATGGTTTGTTCACTTTCATCATTTGGAAAGGCAAGGTGATGCAAATTTCCCAGCTGTATAAAAATCCAGCCTCCTCTCACCTTGTGCCAAAAACAGCAGTCATGGGTTCTTCTAGTCAGCTGCCTAGCACTTTGAAAATGGTGGAGGTCCACAAATTGGGAGAAGGCTATAAGAAGATAGCAAAGCGTTTTCAAGTTGCCCATTCCGCATTTCGAAATGAATTAAGAAATGATAGTAAAAGGGAACCTGTCAACTCTCCCGAGTCCTAAGAACCACCAGCAGTTGTGTCTGTAAATGTAAATACCCTGCTCAACAGTCCCTTTATTCCGTAACTTTTTCTAAAGATCTGGTTTTATGTGTATTTCTAAAGTCCGTGTATTATATGTAAGAGGGCTTTGACTAGTCGATGGTGTGTTAGTGTCCTCAGACTAGTTGACCCACTTACATGTTATCACTCCCCTGTGGGCATGATAATATAACTTGCAAGCATCGGTGTCATCGTTAGCGCTATACTTACCTTGCCCATGCTCACAGCTTCTTTCCCTCACTGCATTCAACCTCTGAAACCAGGTGTACATTTTGATGTTTCATAGAGACTCACTGCGCATGATCTGAACTCTTCTGCAGGGTATTTATATATGCAGACACAACTCCTGGTAGTTCTTGGGGAACCTGACAGGTGCTCTTTAAGAGGAACAGTGGAAGCCAAGATAAGGTCTGGAAGACCAAGACAAAATTTCAGTGAGAGCTGCTTGTAGAATTGCTAGAGAGGCAAATCAGAAATTGGCCTTTATGGAAGAGTCATCAGAAGTAATCTCCTGCGTCCTCAGTTGAAAATACAGCCTCAGAAGTATACAAAAGAACATTAAAACAAACCTGATGCACTTGGAAACGAGTCCTGTGGACCGATGAGGTTAAAATAGAACTCTTTGGTCTCAACGATCAAAGATATGTGTGGAGAAAAAAGGAGCACCGAATTTCAGAAGAACATCTCACCAACCACTAAGTATGGGGGTGGATTGATCGTGTTTTGAGGTTTTATTGCAGCCAATGGCACAGGGAACATTTGACGGGTAGAGGGAAAAATGGATTCAATGAAATTTCAACACTTTCAAAAGGGGGGTGCTACTAGGTACTAACCATGCAGGGTGCCCAAACTTTTGCATTCGACCATTTTACCGTATATACTCGAGTATAAGCCGACCCCCCTAATTTTGCCACAAAAAACTGGGAAAACTTAATGATACCAATAAAAGTAAAATTAATTGAGACATCAGTAGTTTAAGTGTTTTTGAATATCCATATTGAATCAGGAGCCCCATATAATGCTCCATGCAGTTCATGATGGCCCCATAAGATGCTCCATACAAAATACGCCCCATATAATGCTCCATACAGTTTATGATGGGCTCCATAAGATGCTCCATATTAAAATATGCCCCATATAATGCTGCACAAATGTTGATTATGACCCCATAAGATGCTCCATACAGACATTTGCCCCATACAGTGCTGCACAAATTCTGATTATGGCCCCATAAGATGCTCCATAGACATATTTGCCCCGTATAATGCTCCACAAATGTGGATTATGGCCCCATAAGATGCTCCATACAGATAATTGCCCTATATAATGCTGCACATGGCCCCATAAGATGCTCCATACAGATAATTGCCCCATATAATGCTGCACATAGCCCCATAAGATGCTCCATACAGATAATTGCTCCATATAATGTTGCACATAGCCCCATGAGATGCTCCATACAGATATTTGCCCCATATAATGCTGCACATGGCCCCATACAGATATTTGTCCCATATAATGCTGCACATGGCCCCATAAGATGATCCATACAGATATTTTCCCCATATAATGCTGCACATGGCCCTATACAGATATTTTCCCCATATAATGCTGCATATGGCCCCATACAGATATTTGTCCCATATAATGCTTCACATGGCCCCATAAGATGCTCCATACAGATATGTGCCCCATATGCTGTTGCTGCGATTAAAAAAAATCAAAAAATCACATACTCACCTCTCAGGTCCCCGACACTTGCTATATTCACCTGCTCCGCATTCCACCGCTGACCGCTGCTGTGTCTTCCCATCCTCTGCACTGATGTTCAGGCAGAGGGCGGCGTGCACTAATCGTTTCAGCGCGTCCTCTGACCTGAGCGTCACTGCAGAGGACGCAGAAGACACAGCGGCGCTGACGGTGGAACGGGGAGCAGGTGAATATAGCGCACTTAGTTATACTCACCTGCTCCTGGCGCGGTCCCTGCACGTCTGTTCCCTGGCGCCGGCAGCTTCTTCCTGTAGTGAGCGGTCACATGGTACCGCTCATTACAGTAATGAATATGCGGCTCCACCCCTATGACAGTGGGGTCCATATTCATTACTGTAATGAGCGGTACCATGTGACGACTCACTACAGGAAGAAGCTGCCAACGCCGGGGAAAAGATGTGCAGGGACCGGGCCAGGAGCAGGTGAGTATTATTACATAGCTCCGCTCCCCCTCCCCAGCCGACCCCTGGGTATGACTCGAGTATAAACCAAGAGGGTTACTTTCAGCCCAAAAAAGTGGGCTGAAAATCTTGAAAATCTCGGCTTATACTCGAGTATATATGGTAGTTTATGTAAATTTTTTAAATGTTATAAATGACAATATTTTTTTTTTACTTAAATACCAAAGGAAATGTATCATCTGTAACTTTAGCCCCTTTAGAGATCATTTGATCTTCAACTTGCCTAACTGTTCTCAATAACAGTAATTTTCACCAGGGGGCCCAAACGTTTACATGCCAATGTAGTGTATATCACTATTTGTTAGACTCTCCATAATGTCGCCATTTGTAACTTTCAGAGCAGTTTTCTGTCGGGCTGTGTGCCACGAGCCGTCACTTGGCAGTGCTTACCTGGCTTTCTCTGGAGCTCCATGGAGGACACCTGCGCTGTATGATGCCGTTCCACCACCCACTCGGTTAGGACGCTTAAACATGTGGATTTGTACTTTACTATTAGGTGAATAGGTAAAGTAATCCCCGTCTGTCTTGATGAATCTCGTGCTAATGGATTGTTTTAGTGGAAGTGCAGTATCTGAGTACATTGTGATGAATGGTGTCTGAACATCTTCTTACTGGTTGGTTCCCAGTCCTAATACTTTTTTACACTTGTTCTCTGTGACTATGGATGTTTCATGGATCTGTAGCTTTGGTTAATGATATAAGTAGCAGCTTGAGATTGGTACCAGCAAAAAAGTCTCCTGTACAGGCCACAGGGCATGATCTTGAAAAAGGATGCAGGTGATCTTGACATGGTGATGATAATGCCCTCCATAGACAGCTGCCAATACGACTATTGTCATGCATCTGTCATCCAATAGACGTGAGCGGACCACGCTGCCAGGTAGTTGTGAAAAATGGGCACAGCCAAGAATAAAAGTTAGTATCTGGAGAAAGCAGCAATCGCCGAACTTCTCACAGACTCCGAAGTACTTTGCCTATTAAGTACCCCACTGTTCAAGGTCATTCGGACATGTGATTTGCGCTTTCTCTACCACATTGCCCACCACGTAGTGCCCCCTCCAGGGTTACAATCACTGGTGACGCTGGGTCTAGTCTCTCACATTGTGGTGCTGCAAGGGTTAAGACTCTACTTTTCTCTAGACAATGACTCTTTGAGCCAATGTCAAGAAGAATAAAGGCACAAAGACCAGGGACAGATGTCTGTGCACGCTGCGGACAAATGATGCATTCAATTTCCACTGAGCCCATGTATCCATGATATTTGGGTCCCTATAGGAAGCCGTTCCCGGACCCCTGTCCGTTCCAATATTCTACTATCGATAACTGAAATATGCAGCTGTTTCCCTTAGGACAACACAATTCAGTCTTTCTTTTGTGCACAATGATGCTTTGTTGATAAGGAACCATATTACTCCAGAAGGAAAGGTCACTAATGCTCTGTTATCACTTTGCCTTTATCTCAACATCATTTCAAGAATTACCTTGTGTGCGTTCTGCTTTGGGCACCACAGAATCTGCACAAAGTGTCATTACAACTATCCAGATGTCCTGACAGATCTGTGCGTCATCTAGAATCAGTGCAAAAACATCTTGCCAGCACCAAATCCTGTGCCATCAATATCCGTGCAAGGACATCTCGCCAGCACTAAAGCCTGTGCCACTGATATCAGTCTCATTGACGGATACCAATGTCTCTGGAGCTGCAAATCTGTGGCTATGGGGATTATTCTCAGTGATTCCTTATAATGGCTGATAATGTAGAATGATAAAGACACAGCCAGGCAGCTAATCTTCCCAACTGCACCGTACACATGCACACACGACTTGTCTGAGCATGCATATACTTTCAATAGTAAAGGGTAAATAATTTGCTGTCATACATCCCTGACAGCTTATCTCCCATGAGAAAAAAAAGGATCATGCATGTTTGAATCCAACATGTCCAATCCTACATTCCCCTGATGCCTGGTGACCATACACAATAGATGGTTGATTAGAGTGTTCACCAATATTAGTGGGTTTTCTTGTGATTTTTATCTGTTTATGGGCATATTTAGGTTGCGCAGTGCAGTACATGCTATCTGTGCCATCGAGCAGCCAAGTAACATAGTTTTTAAGGTTGAAGGAAGACTTTAAGTCAGCACCATGACTTTAGAGGTGAAAGTTCCTGGTTTCAAAATAAACAGGCCTGTAGCTCAAGATGCCCTAATTGGGTCCATACCAGGTAGAAAACCACTTTAAATAATATCGCTTACCACTAAGGACTCATATTGAGTAGTATTCTCATTAAGTGTCTCCATCTCCTGAGGATTACCAGCTAGTCACTCTAGACTCCACTTCTTATTCGGGGACAGCACAAGCTTTTTTTTATTGCCAGCCCTCAATGGTCCATTTGGCCTCTCCATGTTTGGATATTGATCTTCAGTGGTTGGCTTAGAACCAGAGGTCTGTAAAGTGAGAGGTCCTTGTAGGTTGACAAGAGCTAGGAGAGGTGGACGAGTTACTGGAAATCCTCATCACTTAGCAGTTGTCATGAGCTCATATTGTCGATTGTGTTGACAAATTTACAGAAACACATTTTTGCTTCCGTATTCCGGCCATAAGTCCCAGCCCAATAATGTGATATTAGTTTGGGCCACAAGACCCATTGTCGAGCAGGAACTTGATGTAACACGGACTACATTTGTGGAAAATTAATCCAGTATCAGTAGGACTGGTTGTTCCCAGTTATGTACATAAGAGGAAAGCTGACCTAACCCATGCCAGGAATGGCAGCCAATCTCATGTGTATGGAGGACCGCCTAGTCTCCTCCTCACCACAGATGCCCGGGGAAGAGGCATTGGTGATATTGGATATCCAGTAGGAACTTAGGGCCCATTTGTATTGGCCGATTTTAGCCAGCTAACGAGCACCAAATGAATGTTTTCAAAACACTCGGCACTCATTTACTGTCCCATTTCCCTGGACAGACACTTGGCAATGTGCTGCCAAGAATAATAAGTTTCATGCTGATATAAACCACCTGATTACCCGATTAACGTCCCTTTTGCTTGTTCGTTGGCAGCATGTTTAAGCTGGGTTTCTGTGGTCAGTTTTTATGTGAAAATCAGAAACCTCATGGGAAAAATTAAGAACAGAATGAGGTCCAGATCCATAAGGATGAGCAATTTTCTCGTTGTTCTTTATGAGGCGGAGTGTAGGAGTCGGGCACACCTGAGTCATTGCGAATCGCTAAACCATTGAGAGTGCATCATGCCAGAAAGTAAGGAACACCATTGCTGGTCATGATTTGGAATTAGATGAGCTATCTCGTCCCCCCCTCCAAGCACGCCACTGTTCCGTACATTTTGGTGGAGGTGGAAGAAACGCCAAAAGTCACAAAATTTTTGCACAATTCCGAATGGTTCAAAACTTTTGGGACTTTTCAAAGCAATTTAACTCCAGAATTCTGTTGAAATTGCTTTGATGAATCAGGGCATGAAATTTCTCCTTCCCTTGAATCCACTTTTGGCTTTAAAAAAAAGAAAAAAACTGAACGTATGAACGCAGCCATACACTGGCCTATCATCTGGAACAAGTATTCTTATGAATACACATTTGCCAATTACCAGCTCTTTAAAGTGGACATTTATTCCTGTCTTTGGTTTGGAATTAATGCACGCTAGACCAAGTAGGCGTTCATCGTGTATGTGTCGGATGCTATAGACCTTGGACAGATACTCAATTTGCTGGTTTCCATCACTTCCCATAGCCTAAGCACTCGCAACTGCAAAATAGGCAGATTGAAGCTGACAGATCTGTCAATGAAAGTGACAGGGTAGGAACAGAGGCTTAATTTTATCTGTAAGAGATTGTACAAAGGGGATGGGGGCATTAACAGATAATACTAACTAAAGCCACCTATTAGTCACTAATGGAGTGAAGTGGAAATATGCAGCGTGTGCACACAACTAACCATCAGCCCATTACTGTAGATTAGGGAGGACGAGCTTCTCCGGCTTAGCGGAGACTCTGTGACAGACACCTTTTATGTTTTACACTGAAAAGGGTTTTACCAAGATTGAAAGTTATCCCCTATCTCTATTTTGTGTATAAGGATGCATTTACTGGGATTTGAGTTTCTGTACAGTAGTCCCATAGTGAGTGAATTGGTGCTTGTTATTGTACTCTGTTCTTTTCAGCCCCATTCAGTGGATTAGCAAGTGTCCTACTGGACAGACCCACAGTGATCAGTAAGTCTATAGAGATACTTTTCATAAACCCATATAAATGTGCATGCAATGTAGAGTAATTACAGTAATATATGCAAATTGCCTCTTCTGAGAAAAAGAGGACTTAACTCTATAGCGCCACCTGTTGGAAGTAGCGATCCTACAAGTCACAATCAACCCTTTAACGAGTCGTGCAATAGAACTGAGGATAAAAGCCAAATCAGTATCTCAATTTGCAGACACGGTGTTTCGGGCTGTTGGCCCTCGTCAGTACGAAGCATGAGAACTGATTTGGCTAGGTGAGAGGCTCTGGACTGGGGTCTAAGGGGTAACGTTTCGTACAATAATATACTCCCTGATTGCAGTCTTCACCAGTTTCCAGCCCTGGTGCTCTCCTCACTTGCATAACTTCTGTTCCATCTTGTGGGGTCACACCTATAGCCCGATTCATCAAGATCGGCAGTGTTCATGCGAAAGGCCTGCTGGAGTGAAACTCTCCTGATTCATGAAAAGTTGCCTGCCTATTCATGAATTTGAAGCATCTTACGAGTGGCATGTGCCTTTTTGGACTAGGGAATTCCAAATCTCGTCATGAAGTAGATGAGCTGTGGTGTCCCACCGCTACCGCGCCCCAGCTCCACCCCTTTTGTCAGAGCTGGGAGAAACTCTTGAAAATGCCAAAAGTCACAATTTTGATGCAACTCCGAGTTACACTTACATTTTGTGATATTTTTTTTCAAAGCCTTTAATCCAGAATTCTGGAGAACAAATTTTGATGAATCGGGAACATAGTGCGCATGTGATCTTTAATATCACGAGCAATGGCAAAATGATATAGGATTATTGTAGCATATACGTTAAATGTCTTGTGATCATCTGGTAATTGGTTAAACAAGCTGTGATCGATGATGCAAGCAAGTTATTATCTGTCCATGGAAAAGGACTCTTGGGTTAAGTTCCCACAATGAGTTTTAATGAGTTTTGGTAGATTTGTTCCTCCAGATCTACTTTTGTACATGTGTTCTTCCAGATCTACTTTGGTAGATGGGGGCTTCCAGATGTACATGGGTAGATTTAATCCTCCAAGACCTTCACTGCACAAATTGCTACAACTTTTGGACAAAGTTTGTGACAGGTCTGGGCATTTTCTACAAGATGTGGTTAGGACATGTCTGAGAAGAATCTCATCTTAAAGATTTTCTAAGAGGATTTTGAAGTAATATGTCTGGCTTCCTTTACAAAAGTGAAGCCAGAATAAAGCGTAATTATCTTTTCCTCAACTTCTTACATCTCTGGGGGTTATAATTGGTGGGGTTTATGCAAGTAGAGATCTTCACCAGTCGCTGAGATCCTCTGTCTTTTTTTGGGGGAGGGAGATAAATACCAGTCATTGGGATATGCTATGGTCAATGGTCGCTCCTTCATTCTCAAGATCTCCCCTTTTTATTTGTTCAACTTTCTAGGCTTCGATAGCTACACTTTCCGCAAAAGTAGATAGGTGATAGATTGACAGTCTAGGCTTAATGTATGAATCATTTATATTACCCAACGATGACGAGAAGCTATGTGTTCTGACATGGTCTCATGACAAGGAAAATGTACACGGCACTCAAGGTTCCTATGTGGTGCTCAAGTCAGGTTTCCAGCCCGTAAATCCAATGATCAAAATAAACTTGGCACTCAGAAGAATATTTGCAAGATGATTATTCCATTTTATTTGTGCATCCAGTTAAAGAGTAAACGTTTTCGGTCCATACATCAGACCTTCATCAGAAACTCCTTTTTATCAAACTGGACAATTGCACGTAAAATATCAAGGCCAGATAGGCCTGAGCTGAGTACCCCGGGACCAATTGGAGAGAGGCAGATAGCCTCTGTATTCCTGAGGAGGCTGTGCTGGGTGCAGGCGCAAAATCCGCCGCTATAGATAGCGCTTGTAATGCCAGTTCCAGGCCCTGGTTCGCGCATCTTTGAGGCCTCCTGATGACACATGCGTCGCTCTGCTTCGGCTCCCTCATCGACAGTTGTATTCTCCTCCGATGACACGGGGCCGCCGCCGTGCGCATGCGCCGCTCGGGTCCCTCTTGTTGCGCGTCCTGCGTCCTCGCTACCTTGGCAACGCTTTTCTGCCGGGTCGCGGGGCGCGGGCTCCGCGCACTTCCGGGTCCTTCGGGCGACGCATGCGCCGCTCCAGCGTCGACCTCGCTCATCGGCGGTATGTCCCTCCACATGTATATATAGACCCCCGGTTCTTCCAGTACACCACCCCCTGACGAAGGACACAGTCCGAAACGCGCGTCGGGGTGCGCTGTACCTGGAGGACCGGACACATCGTTGGCACTGGTAAATATATCCTTTGTGGCCTGTATGTAATTTTTACATTGAGCAACTTCTGTGATTTTGGGTTTATTCCTCACCACTCTTACACTCTGTGTGCTCATTTATGCTCGACCACTTAGTTGGCCTTATATATTATACATATATTCCTGTTCACACTAGCCTGTATTATTTTATTTTATTTTGCACTCTTATTTTGCACTCTCATTTGCACCTTATTACCCATCGCACGCACTTTACACGTAGTGTTTTTATTATACACGCTCTCGTGTATATATATTTTATAATTGTGTTTAGCTTGCTCAGTGTTCAAATTCCCCCTCCCCTTTTTTTACGGCCATTTTTATACATACGTATATTTTATCCAAATTGCCATCTATATACATAGCATATACATATATGTATTTTAATAATTTTTTGTATTTCCTGTTATATCACACCTAGCCCTCTTTGTGTCCGTTACAATATTGTTGCTATTTTTGCTGGTAAATTTTATTATTCTGTCCTCCGGTTACAGGCACACTTGTGTTGCCTATTGTTGCCCTGTATAATATGGAATTATATAACTATGTAATAAAGGCATTTTAATTCATTGTACCTTTCCCTAGTACATTTTTTATCAAAGAAAATTTTTTTGGGTATTTTTTATTATATATTTTTTTCATATATTTTCACATAGTTTTATCATATATCTTGATTTCCATACCCTAGGTTCTTTATTTCACTCTCATACCGAATGGTCTGCCATTCATTAACTAAGTAGTGGTCTTTTTGTATTTGCACATTTTTGCACAACTCCTTTACCATTATTATTCTAGCCCAGCTGTGGCCTCAATATTTTCAGTTATTTTATTGACCGCTACTTTTGTTCCATTCCTTGCATGTTTTCTGGCATTTAGCCTATGTATTAGCTATATCGGTTGTAGAGGTATTGGTTACACCTGGGTCCTGGTGTCGGTCTGCCTCGTAAGAAGACACCAGTGTCAGAAATGGCACAAGGTCGCATTGGGGCCCATAAGCCTTACATTACACCTCTCCAGTGATCAGCCATATTTATATACCACTCCTTGAAAATTGCAAAAGGAATGAAGGACACTCCAGGCTATGGGGCTCCCCTCAATGTCTCTTCCTATGGCTGATGGGGACATTGACCTCCTGTTAGTCACAGCTGGGATTACTCCAGTACAGGAGTCTCCTTTTACAATTTACATGTCAGCCTGAGTCACCTCTTCTACCTTCTATTCCTTCCTTGTGTCGTAACAGTTACTCACTCATGAAGAATTTGTTGAATTTGGAAATAACTGTGATTGACTGGTAGGGAATGGACCTGTATTGTGTGTACTGTAAATATAGAGGGAAAGCACTGGGAAATGTCTACAGAGAAAGCGCACAAGAAGAATGAGATCTACATGTGTGAGCTTATAAGATCCCATTCTATTTTGCCACAGCATATCCAAGGTTGACCTCCAGGTTTCTAATTCTAGATTTAAAGAATGCATTTCCGCAGGTCCATACTCAATAAGGCTGACTCTCTCATGGCTAGCTACTACAGTCTCTGACATGTCACATGGTTTGGAAACCACATTGGAAAAAATCTGCATCTGCTGGATCTTCAGTCTCCTGGATGTAAAGAAGAAGGTTCACGTTCACTGACAGCAGGCAGAGATCTTAGAAATGATGAAACACAAAGTATAATTAAAATCTGCACAAACTGAGGAACAAGAAAAATTGGTCTAGAACAGTGCTCCCCAACTCTGGTCCTCAAGAGCCACCAACAGATCCTGTTTTCAGGATTTCCTTAGTATTGCCCAGGTGATGTAATTCTTGCCTTTCCAGGTAATGCAATTATTACCTGGGCAATACTAAGGAAATCCTGAAAACATAACCTGTTGGTGGCTCTTGAGGACCGGAGTTGGGGAACACTGGTCTAGAAGATATTTAAGGCCTGTCTGGTTCCATACTTTGCAGGATAATAGCAATCCAATTGGTGCTCGTTTTCCAATCATATGTCAAAAGCAGGTGTGAACTGAGCCTTAATAACCGTCTATACTTATTAGGCACTCCTCTTCATATTTGATCATCTGCCATGCACAAGCGACATGGAAATTAAATATATATAAAGATGACCTGTTATTTACCATAAATGTGTAATTTTTTACTTGGTGTAAATGGGGCTGTTCTCCTGAATCCAGTGTAATTTTTCACTTGTTCCTGCACCTCTCTGTTCCTGAGATATGGCCCTCTGTTCCCCATATATAAATGTAAACATAGTCTTGCTGGTCAACAGGGTTTGGTCCTCAAGAAGAAAACCTTGCCCACTTGGCAAACAAGACTAGATTTATATACAAAGAAGAGGAGGCCATATCTCAGGAACAGAGAGGCACAGGAACAAAAGAAAAACAACACCGGATTCAGGAGAACAGCGGCATTTACAGAGTACAAAATGTACATATTTATGACAAGTGACTGGTCCTATTTGATGTATTGCTGTGGAAAGCAGCAAGATCTCTATAAGGGCTCATTCAGACGTCTGTCCCATTTGGTCCGAGCATGGACCACTAGGGCAGGGACTGGTGGAGAATCTCCAGACCCAAGTGTGACCACTTCATATATTTCTATGAGGCTGTCACGCTCGGGTCAGAAAACCTGTGTCTAGTCCGTGCATTGCCATCCGATATTGGGCTGAAATAGTTGCATGAGTACTTATGTGCAGCATTACATAAAGCCAAATGGTCCCCTCATCAATGTGGCTAATGTAGAGGTACCTAAGGAGGCTACCATCCCATGCCCCGTCCTCGCACTTATGGGCCATATAATGACGAGGGGGCTTCTCTTTCAGATATTGGGCGGACGGAACTATTGATACTATGACTATATATATCAGAGGATAGAGAAGGATTCTAATATGCTCATATATGGCCCTGGCCCCTAGTTGCCCCATCTCCCCACAGTCAGGCTCCGCCATTTCTCTTCCTCATTGCTGAGATCTCCTTTTGGAAAGAATAGCTTCCTTTTGGAAATCCCACAAAAAATACTCCAGAGGCAAGAAGAAGGGCTTCTCTAATTGTTTGGTGCAGCCCCCTCCTCTAATAATGTGAATGCTCGGCTTCCCCCCTTCCCAGGCTGGGCCTGTAATAATTCATCCCATTGTAAGGCCAGGACACAGACCCTCTGTCCTAATGTTCACTCCTAGCTCACCATTAAAGGACCATCAGAACAAGCCCCCCTTTCTGCTCTGAAGAGGGTCTCTATGTCTCCTCAGATAGCATTTGTCCTGCGGAGCTGGGAGTATAAAGAGCTGAGGTCCCAGCATGGTACTGAGGAGACAGAGTCTCTTTCATTTCTCCCCAGAGGGGAGACAAACGCACACTTTGTCCTGCGGAGACGGCTACTAACACAACACGTTTGTTTGAGAGGAGAGGCAGAAGGGGGGTAAAGTAGGATTGAAATAGTTGGGTTATAAATAATGGTCTCCTCTCATCACGGCCTGGAGCACAGAACTGGCAAATGTGTGGGGGGTGCTGAGAGTTTGGACTCTGGAGCTCAGAATAACAGCTGGCGAGGGCACCACCACCGTGCCCAACAGATGGGCCATGTATAGAGAAGTGGGGTGGTCCCCACCTTCACTTCTGTGCTTCTCCCATCTATACACATGGGGGTATCCACAGAGCAGCAGTATCCGCTACAGTCTACATGAAGTTGCCCCAATTTGGCAGCACAAATGCCGGGATCCACACTTAATCTTTTTTTTTTTTTGTCTGATTTTCCTGGAGATCACGACTCCAGATGTCTGCCAGGTGAATGCTACCCCCACCCTGCAGAGCTGTAATCAGTATCTTTCCATGATATTTTGGGGTTCTGCAGCAAGCGCAACTATATGAAATATATGTTGTGATTAATGTGTAACGTGTGTGTATGTATGTATGTATGTATGTATATATATATGTATAAATAATATATATAACTTTTGACATATTATGGGTCCTTGTGTGAAGTTTTGATTCTTGAGGTTGTGTTCCTGATCATTGAAATTCAGGAAAAAAAAGTTGACATCCAGAGAGACTGTAGAAGTATATGGGTTCATAGGCCTATGTACGTATTGACTGCACCAGCAGAATAGTGAGTGCAGCTCTGCAGTATAATACAGGATGTAACTCAGGATCAGTACAGGATAAGTAATGTAATGTATGTACATATTGACTGCACCAGCAGAATAGTGAGTGCAGCTCTGCAGTATAATACAGGAAGTAACTCAGGATCAGTACAGGATAAGAAATGTAATGTATGTACATATTGACTGCACCAGCAGAATAGTGAGTGCAGCTCTGCAGTATAATGCAGGATGTAACTCAGGATCAGTACAGGATCAGTAATGTAATGTATGTACACAGTGACTGCACCAGCAGAATAGTGAGTGCAGCTCTCGGGTATAATGCAGGATGTAACTCAGGATCAGTACAGGATAAGTAATGTAATGTATGTACACAGTGACTGCACCAGCAGAATAGTGAGTGCAGCTCTGGGGTATAATACAGGATGTAACTCAGGATCAGTACAGGATCAGACTTGGTGAGGGAGTACCTACCACCTTTTGCCGGGTTCCTACGGGCGGTTTTCCGGATGATGGGGATGACTGGACATATGAATTCTTCTTCCAGCCGACATTTCTGATTCTAAGAAGCCAGACTTTGATTCATCTTCTGTTGGCAAAAGTAGAGAGTGTGTGAATATTATTATATATGGATTCATTTTGACCATTCTATATGTATATAATCAGATGTTATGATTCACAACATTCTTGTTTATATGGGTGGTCAGTACATTAACAATAATCTATTATGTACAAATTCTGCCCCCAATTGTTATGTCCTCTACCACATCCCTCCATCCAGCAGATATTATTAACTATCGCCTTATTGTCATTTCTCGTGATCATTATGATGTTATTTGTTATTTTGTTTCTTGGCTCTCACCGCTATACATACCCACTGTATTGTTTTATGGGATATGTACGCTGCTGCCATATAATTCCTGCTCTCCATCATGGCACCGTATCCAACCTGTGCGCATGCGTGCTACAGGCCCCTGCACGCTTGTCGGTTTCCGGCGTCTCTGTTGCCATGGCGCTCCGGCGCCGTGCGCATGACGCCGGCGCCGACTTGTGTCTTCGGCCACCGTAGCAGTGCATGCGTCACATCTGGTGGACGGTGTGTCGCAGGAATTCGATTCAACTATATCACATGACCATTGGTGATAGGCGCGGGCAGTCGGGAGCGGTGTATGCATTGGTGAAATCCTTTCCTCGTCATTATTGGTGCGGATGTATCACATGATCACGAGATTAACCTGCCATTGGTGGTCGGCTGCTTTTTATACACTTCCTGTTCCCCTCTCACGTCACCCCTTGACAAAGGCCATCACGCCGAAACGCGCGTCGGGGCGGGTGCATGCTGCGGCGGTCTTGATTCTTGTGCTTCTCAGGTAAATTTGTGTACTATTTATTTCGCAATTGGCTATTATATATTTATATAGTTACCTGCGCTGCCATTTCAGAGGATTGTATTGTGCACGTATATTTCAATCATGATTGGTTTCATCCCTCTGTATATTTCAAGCCAGCTGTACAGTATGCACCCCTGCGTTTCCAAACATGTGTGAAACGGCATGTGCCTTGTCTTTTCCCTATGTCTCCTACCCTGATCATTTTTCTAAATAAAAGCATTTTTACATGTATTGACACAACAAAGTCTCTTGGGGTTTTTTTTGATCGTTGTTTGCTGTGGTTTTTGTCAGTACAGGATAAGTAATGTAATGTATGAACACAGTGACTGCACCAGCAGAATAGTGAGTGCAGCTCTGGAGTATAATACAGGATGTAACTCAGGATCAGTGCAGGATAAGTAATGTAATGTATTTTACACAGTGACTGCACCAGCAGAATTGTGAGTGCAGCTCTGGGGTATAATACAGGATGTAACTCAGGATCTGTTCTGGATCAATAATGTAATGTATGTGCATATTGACTGCACCATCATAATAGTGAGTGCAGCTCTGCAGTGTAATACAGGATGTAACTCAGGATCAGTGCAAGATAAGTAATGTAATGTATATACAGAGTGACTGCACCAGCAGAGTAGTGAGTGCAGCTCTGGAGTATAATACAGTATGTAACTCAGGATCAGTACAGGATAAGTAATGTTTGCACACTGACTGCACCAGCAGAATAGTGAGTGCAGCTCTGGAACATTATACAGAATGTAACTCAGGATCAGTACAGGATCAGTAATGTATGTACGCAGTGACTGCTCCAGCAGAATAGTGAGTGCAGCTCTGGGGAATAACACAGGATGTAACTCAGGATCAGTACAGGATAAGTAATGTAATGTATGTACACAGTGACTGCACCAGCAGAATAGTGAGTGCAGCTCTGGAGTATAATACAGGATGTATCTCAGGATCAGTACAGGATATGTAATGTATGTACACAGTGACTGCACCAGCAGAATAGTGAGTGCAGGTCTGGGGTATAATACAGGATGTAACTCGGGATCAGTACAGGATAAGTAATGTAATATATGTACACAGTGACTGCACCAGCAGAATAGTGAGTGCAGCTCTGGAGTATAATACAGGATGTAACTCAGGATCAGTACAGGATAAGTAATGTAAGGTATGTACACAGTGACTGTACCAGCAGAATAGTGAGTGTAGCTCTGGAGTATAATACAGGATGTAACTCAGGATCAGTACAGGATAAATAATGTAATGTATGTACACAGTGACTGCACCAGCAGAATAGTGAGTGCAGCTCTGGGGTATAATACAGGATGTAACTCAGGATCAGTACAGGATAAGTAATGTAATGTATGTACACAGTGACTGCACCAGCAGAATAGTGAGTGCAGCTCTAGAGTATAATACAGGATGTAACTCAGGATCAGTACAGGATAAATAATGTAATGTATGTACACAGTGACTGCACCAGCAGAATTGTGAGTGCAGCTCGAGAATATAGCACAGAATGTAACTCAGGATCAGTAGCTGTGTTTTCTATCTTACTTTGCTTTTAATGCAGATTATATTGAGCACAGATTTAATATAAGAATTTATTATCCACCACTCCACACTTTTAGAGAAAATGAAGTGTTTGCTTCAACAGACGTCTTAGTTGCTGTGTTTTATATACATTTTTCTGAATATACTCATATGTAACAATTACATTTCTTATTGTATCTACCTGTAAATTTACCCTGAATTATGGCGTCTCGTACATAATGATCTGGTTTTTCCAATGGTGCTTTATAATTTGCAGATTAAAGATGTTATCGGCCTTTGTCTCCACCTAGTGTCAAAAAATAAAACTGCTGGGATTGGGATGTGCAGCAACTTTCAGAAGTCATTTGCTGCCCTCTAGAGGAAAGCTGTGAAATCATAAGTGATACCTGTATATCTTTTTAGTATTATGTGATTTAGGATTATATTTTATACTCTATGCTACAACCCCCAGCATTCACTGACCATGAACATGAGTATAATATAATTCTAATAAACTCTATGCCTCCAGACATTGTATATGACCGTAAAACAATGCAGATACACTCTATCCTTAAAACACTAGAACCTCTAACTATTTTTCCACTGGGCGTGTCCATATTATATTTTTTTGTACACTCTATAGATAAATAATAGGAAGAATAATTTTATTTCTAAAGTGCTGACATATTCCGCTGCACTTTATATAGGTACAAACAATGACAGACATTACAGAGTAACATATAGTCATCACAACAGTGCATGAAAGGTGTGGGAATCTAATTAAAGTAAGGAGCAGGAGGAAAAATGTACTAAGGGAGAACTGAGAATCAGATTGTCTGGGACAGTACGTTCTAGAGAATTGATGCAGCAGAAGAGAAATCTTTGAGACGGGAGTTGGAGGTTTGTTGTATTCAATAGCAGATGGGCAACCAGTGCAAAGACTGTCAGGGTGGAGGCATCGGTGTAGCAGCTGGACAGAATTATGCGCCTGGCTGCTGCATTTAGGATCGATTGGAGAAAGGAGAGTTTAGTGAGAGGCCAGGAGGAAAAATGTAGGAAGAGAGAACGGAAAATCAGATTGTCTGGGGCAGTGTAATATGTATTGCAGCATAAGGGTATGTTTCCACGGTCAGTATTGCTGCGGATTGGACGCTGCGTACAGCCACAGCGCCCAATCCGCGGCGGCCAGATGATACAGCATAGTGGATGAGATTTTATGAAATCCCATCTACACTATGTGTACAGGGACGCCTCCGGATTCCGTGCGTATACGCACATTCGGCACTTCTTTATCGACTGCAGCATGTCTATTTATCTTGTGTAGACGCTCAGTGTCCACAAGATAAATATCACTGTCCTATGTGTAGGATGCAGTGATTTGGCATGGTTCAATGAACACATGTGGAATCATCGCGCATACAAAAGCCGGCAGCGCTTTGGACAGAGCTGCGTCCAAAGCGCTGCCAATACTTACCGTGGAAACATATCCAAAGAAAAGTTTTTGAAACTGGAATGGGAGATTCCAGTTATTGAGGATTTTAGTCTTAAATCAACAGCAAAACAGAGGTCTGGTAGGGTGGTAGATAGAGATGCGGGGTGCAGCACTGTGGAGAGGACTGTATGGTGGTAGATAAAGATGAAGGAGATGTATGGTGGTGCAGCACTGTGTAGAAGAGGAGTAGCTTGGTAGACAGATGAGGGAGGAGATGTAGGGAGGTGCAGCACTGTGGGAAGAGGGATAAAGTGGTAGACAGATGAGGGAGGAGATGTAGGGCAGTGCAGCATTGTGTAGATGGATAGGGTGATAGATGAGGGAGGAGATTTAGGGAGGTGCAGCACTGTGGAGAAGAGGGATAAAGCAGTAGACAGATGAGGGAGGAGATGTAGAGCTGTGCAGCATTGTGTAGATGGATAGGGTGATAGATGAGGGAGAAGATGTAGGGAGGTGCAGCACTGTGGGGAAGAGGGATAAAGAGGTAGACAGATGAGGGAGGAGATGTAGGGCGATGCAGCATTGTGTAGATGGATAGGGTGGTAGACATGATGGAGGAGATGTAGGGAGGTGCAGCACTGTGGAGAAGAGGGTAAAGTGGTAGACAGATGAGGGAGGAAATGTAGGATGGTGCAGCATTGTGTAGATGGATAGGGTGATAGACAGATGAGGGAGGAGATTTAGGGAGGTGCAGCACTTTGAAGGGCTTATTGGATTCTGTTGCAGATGAGCAAACAGTACAATAGCTGGCACAGGGTGGAGGCATCGGTGTAACAGCAGGACAGAAACATGATCCTGGCTGCTGTATTTAGGATAGTTAAGAGAGGGGAGAGTTTAGTGGAGAACGATTAGTAGAGAGTTGCAGTAGTGCAGACAAGGATGAGATGAGTCAGAGCAAAAATATTATTTTTTTGTGGTTTCCATGGTAAAAAAGATTAGATTTTGGAGATGTTTTTGAGGAGCAGGTGACATGAGCGAGAGATCAGATACAGGGAGTGAAAAGATCTGAGTCAGATTTAACAAGACAGTGAGCGTGCTGCCAGGGAATTATGGTAGAGCAACACATGGAAATGAAATATCAAATATAGGTAGGTTCATTAAGGGAGGAAACACAAGAAGTTCAGTTTTGGAAATATTCAGTTTTAGATAAAGGAAGCACATGGTCTTAGAGACAGCAGGTAATTTTATAGTACTGCGCAGGTGATGTCAGAAGGCAATGTGTATAATTGGGTGTCATCAGCATAGACATGGTACTGAAAACCAAATCTACTGATGGTTTGTCCAATGGGGGAAGTGTATAGAGAGAAGACGAGGGGGCATAGGACTGAGCCCTTAGGAACCCCGACAGTAAGGGGAAGAGGGGAACTAGGACTGATACCTGAGGAACCCAAAGAGGAAGAGAAGGGGACCTAGAACTGAACCCGGAGGAACCCTGACTGCAAGGGGAAGTGAAGAGGACCTAGGACTGAACCCTGAGGAACCCTGACAGCAAGGTGAAGAGAAGGGGCCTAGGACTGAACCCTTGGAAACCCTGACAGCAAGGGGAAGAGAAGGGGACATAGGACTGAACCCTGAGGAACCCAGATAGCAAGGGGAAGAGAAAGGGAACTAGGAATGAACCCTGACAGCAAGGGGAAGAGAAAAGGATCTAGGACTGAACCCTGACAGCAAGGGGAAGAGAAGGGGACATAGGACTGAACCCTGAGGAACCCTGATAGCAAGGGGAAGAGAAAGGGACCTAGGACTGAACCCTGACAGCAAGGGGAAGAGAAAGGGATCTAGGACTGAACCCTGACAGCAAGGGGAAGAGAAGGGGACATAGGACTAAACCCTGAGGAACCCTGATAGCAAGGGGAAGAGAAGGGGACATAGGACTGAACCCTGAGGAACCCTGATAGCAAGGGGAAGAGAAAGGGACCTAGGACTGAACCCTGACAGCAAGGGGAAGAGAAAGGGATCTAGGACTGAACCCTGACAGCAAGGGGAAGAGAAGGGGACCTAGGACTGAATCCTGAGGAACACCGACAGCAAGGGGAAGAGAAGGGGACATAGGACTGAACCCTGAGGAACCCTGATAGCAAGGGGAAGAGAAAGGGACCTAGGAATGAACCCTGACAGCAAGGGGAAGAGAAAGGGACCTAGGACTTAACCCTGACAGCAAAGGGAAGAGAAAGGGACCGAGGAATGAACCCTGACAGCAAGGGGAAGAGAAGGGGACATAGGACTAAACCCTGAGGAACCCTGATAGCAAGGGGAAGAGAAGGGGACCTAGGACTGAACCCTGAGAAACCCTGACGCAAGAGGAAGAGGAGCCAGAGAGATAGGAGATGAACCAGGAGAGAAGGGTGTGCTTGAGGCCGATAGAGCGGAGCATAGTGAGGAGTAGCTGGTGATCCACATTGTTGAATGCCGTAGAGAGATCCAGGAGAATCAGCAGGGAGTAGTGACCATTAGATTTAGCTGTTAGGGTATGTGCACACGTCAGGATTTCTTGCAGAAATTTTCCTGACAAAAATCCGGAAATTTCTGCCAGAAATCCGCATGCGTTTTTTGCACTTTTTTGCGTGTTTTTGACGCGGTTTTTTTGCGGAAAATTTGCGGATTTTTTGCGTTTTTCTCCTGACACTCCAAAATCATGGGAAATCTGCAAAAAATCCGCAAAAAGAATGAACAAGTTCATTCTTTTTGCAGATTGCTTTTTTTGCGGAAAAAAACGCAACATCTGCACAAAAAATGCGGAATGCATTCTAAATGATAGAATGCATAATGTAAGCGTTTTTTGTGCAGAATTATAGCGTTTTTATCGGGGAAATCCGCCAAAAAAACGCTAAAATTCCTGAAGAAATCCTGACGTGTGCACATACCCTTAGATCATTAGAGGCTTTAGTGAGGGCAGTTTTGTAGAGTGTAAGGAGCGGAAATAGGATTGTAAAGGGTCAAGAAGAGAGTGATCTGAGAGAGAGCGGATAGGACCCTCCAGGAGTTTGGAGACACGTCTGTAGCTAGCAGCATAGTTCTGGTCAAAGGATGGTAGGTAGTGACAGCCTGGGAGAAGGTCTGGAGGAGGTGAGAAAATGGGGTCACAGGTGCAGGTTGTAGGGCGAGAAGAAGTGAGGAGCCTGCTAACTTCTGTGGCAGGATAAAAGGCAGAAAGTGAACTTATATAACCCAACATCTTTCGATCACTAGCAATGACCTTAACATAATTCTATTATACTCTATAGCTAGAGCACTACAACTCCCAATATGACCATTACACAGATCTATACCCCCCAGCCCAGCTGTAATACAATAGCTACGGGTACTTTTTTCTTTTGTGATATCCACCAGTCACTATAAGAAAGAAACCTTTCTTAGGCCATGTTCACACTTTGCGGGTGACCTCTGCAGGTTCTCCCGCAGCGGATTTGATAAATCTGCAGGGCAAAACCGCTGCGGTTATCCCTGCAGATTTATCGCGGTTTGTTCCGCGGTTTCCGCTGCGGGTTTCCGCCTATACTATTGATGCTGCATATGCAGCAATATGCAGCATCAATAGTAATGTTAAAAATAATAAAAATTGGTTATACTCACCCTCCGATGTCCGGATCTCCTCGGCGCTGCACCCGGCAGTCCGGTTCCAAAGATGATGTGCGAGAAGGACCCTTCGTGACATCACGGTCATGTGACCGCGACGTCACCGCAGGTCCTGTTCGCACAGCAACTGCGGCCGGCCGCGTGCAGCGCTGAGAGGTGAGTATAACATGATTTTTTATTTTTATTCTTTTTTTTTACCCAAAATATGGTTCCCAGGGCCTGGAGGAGAGTCTCCTCTCCTCCACCCCGGGTACCACCCACACATTAGCCGCTTACTTCCCGCAACGTGGGCACAGCCCCATGCGGGAAGTAAGCGGTTCAATGCATTCCTATGGGTGCAGAATCGCAGCGATTCTGCACAAAGAAGTGACATGCTGCGGGTTGTAAACCGCTGCGTTTCTGCGCGGTTTTTCCCGCAGCATGTGCACTGCGGTTTGCGGTTTCCATAGGGTTTACATGTAAATGGAAATGCTATGGAAACTGCTGCGGACCCGCAGCATCAAAATCGCGGTGGTTCCGTGGTAAAAACCGCAAAGTGTGAACATGGCCTTATACTGTATGTGATCAGTTTCCAATCCAATGCTTCCCAGGATGAGAAAAGGGAATGTCTAATAATAAGCTATTACACATGACTGTGATAAGTTACGGAACAGCAAAGATTCATTCCTGAAATCAACAATGCGCTGTTGAGTAAATATAGTGGTTTATCATGATTTCTTGTCTCCCCCTAATGGACACTTCTGAGAACTGTCTGTGATATATGATTCAAGTTTTCAGACTGTTTGCTGCCCTCTAGTGTTTAAATTGTAAGACTGCAGCATTATCATCTCTGCTGGATATTTATTACTGTCCTAGTTCTCCAAAGCAAAGAGAGGGTAATGAGTCCACAAGGGCACTATGCCTTTGTTGCTAATTTTTTTTAATAACCCCTTTTTTTACAACTTGTGATAAATCATGAATATACTGCAAACCAAAGTTTTTTTGAATAAGTGTTACTCTACTGATATTTACATTTCAATTTGGGCCATGTTCACCTGCACAAATAGTGGATATGGACTAGCATGGGCAGAAAATTATCGGTTTCAATTCCCCAGTTTTATACATTCTGGCAATATGAAAGCTCCTCTAAGCAATGACTTTCCACCTCAAGTTTGAAATTATTGTACTGCATGTAAAATTATACTTAAGGTGTGCTTATGTACAAAACCTATAGGAAAGTATGATCTTGCTACCCTTGTACCTAACAACAAGATCAAACTTTTTTTTCGTTCACATACCAGTGTAATGTGTCCAGGAACTGTCCCAATTCTCATGCTCTGTAATTTGCCACCCACTCTTTTCTAAGTGGGCAGCTTCTCCAAATTTTGTAGTCTGCCTGCACACATGCATGAGTGTAGGGACCTCCTTCCTTTCACTTGTTTTGCCATTGTCCAATTCTAGTCACCTCTATTATATCTACATGCAGGCTGAAAAACAGGAGAGTGGGAGCAAAGAGACACAGACCCTCCTCCACACTTCCTGTAGAGGGACAAAGACCCTCCACTTCCTGTAGAGGGGCAAAGACACTCCACTTCCTGTAGAGGGGCAAAGACCCTCCACTTCCTGTAGAGGGGCAAAGACCCTGCAGTTCCTGTAGAGGGACAAAGACCCTCCACGTCCTGTAGAGGGACAAAGACCCTCCACGTCCTGTAGAGGGACAAAGACCCTCCACTTCCTGTAGAGGGGCAAAGACCCTCCACTTCCTGTAGAGGGGCAAAGACCCTCCACCTCCTGTAGAGGGGCAAAGACCCTCCACTTCCTGTAGAGGGGCAAAGACCCTGCAGTTCCTGTAGAGGGGCAAAGACCCTCCACGTCCTGTAGAGGGACAAAGACCCTCCACGTCCTGTAGAGGGACAAAGACCCTCCACTTCCTGTAGAGGGGCAAAGACCCTCCACTTCCTGTAGAGGGGCAAAGACCCTCCACCTCCTGTAGAGGGGCAAAGACCCTCCACTTCCTGTAGAGGGGCAAAGACCCTCCACTTCCTGTAGAGGGGCAAAGACCCTCCACGTCCTGTAGAGGGGCAAAGACCCTCCACTTCCTGTAGAGGGGCAAAGACCCTGCAGTTCCTGTAGAGGGACAAAGACCCTCCACGTCCTGTAGAGGGACAAAGACCCTCCACGTCCTGTAGAGGGGCAAAGACCCTCCACTTCCTGTAGAGGGACAAAGGCCCTCCACCTCCTGTAGAGGGGCAAAGACCCTCCACTTCCTGTAGACGGACAAAGACCCTCCACTTCCTGTTGAGGGGCAAAGAACCTCCACTTCCTGTAGAGGGAAAAAGATGTTAAAATTGTAAAAAGGAAAATCAGAAAAACATGGGGGCTTCTATGTAGATAGTACTGTATATAGCAGGAGTTGTATATTTTATGTGCTGATCTGGTGGTCACTACATATTGTGAATTGCAGATCTTTCATTTAGCCAATGTGTTTGTGCTTCATATTAAATGGATTTAGTTTACTTTGGTGCTGCAGAGGTTAACGACCCTTTCTATGCTGGTTAGAAACCGATTTAGTCTTTCGAGAAATAAATCGGATTACTATCAGGGACCCGTATCCCCTCCCACTGATCCACTCCCACCTCTTATCTGATTTGTTCAATCATATTATTGGTGCAAAATGATTCTCCAAGTTGGATCTCAGGGGAGCTTATAATCTGATTGGGATTGAGGAGGGGGATGAGTGGAAGATGGTGTTTAACACCCCAGAAGGGCATTGTGAAAATCTTGTCATGCCATTTGGCTTGACTAATGCTTTCTCCAATGTTTCATTAATGACATCTTCTGTCACCTCGTGGGTAGATTTGCAGTAGTATGTCTTGGAGATATTTCAATCTACTCACCAGATCTCCAGTCTCATCAGGTACATGTCAGGCTGGTGTTACAGGTTCTACAGGATAATAAACTGTATGCTAAATTGGAGAAGTGTGTATTCGCCGCACAGGAGGTTCAGTTCTTGGGTTTCCTAGTGTCAGCTGCGGGTTTCCGAGCAGTCCTGGAATGGAACCTCCCAGAAAATCTGAAAGCATTGCAACACTTTTTGAGGTTTGCAAACTATTATCGGAAATGTATTTGAAACTTCTCGTCTATTGTCAGAACCCTTCCTGACATGATTAGGAAAGGTACAGACTTCTTGAGGTGGTCCGACTGCGCTTGGCAGGCATTTTGTTATTTGAAGAGATGTTTTCCCACTGTACCAGAACTCATCCAACCCAATATTTTTCATTTATTGTCGAGATTGATGCTTCAGAGGTGGGGGGTCGGGGCTTTATTGTCTCAAGGGTTGCTGCCTGGTAAATGGCATTCATGTGCCTTCTCTAAAAAGTTGTCATCAGCCGAAAGAAACTATGATGTAGGCAACAGGGAACTATTGGGCATTAAGTTGGCATTTAAGGAATAGCGTCATTTTTTTTGGAGGAGGCCATTCACCCGGTCACAGTCATCACTGATCACAGAAAATTAATGGAGCAATCAGCCTTAAAGCTGCTTTATGATCTTATGCTGCCACAACCATAGCATCTGCTGTTTTTTTGCTCTATCTTGATTGTCATTGACATTATTTAACAGTCTGTTGTGGCCTTGAGTACTTATCCATAGGGCATGGTTTACAGACTATGGGCTCTTTCAGACATCAATGTGTCCAGAACGTTTGGAGACAGTTTTCACACGTACCGGAGACACTTACACACGTAGACCCATTCAAATTAATGGGTCTGTGCACGTCTCAGTGTGTTTCCACGGACAAAATACACTGACATGTCCATTTTTAACAGCAGCATGGGCCTCAAAACATCCCACACATGTGCACATGCATGACATCTGTGTGTCATCAGTGTGACACGTACCAGCACGTACCGACTCCTGGGAAACAGCGGTACTGTTGGCACTATTTCCCTGTACCAGGTTCTAAAGACCTCGTGCATTATTATCCCCTGCTCTGCCTGCAATCAGTGCTAGCAGGGAAGAATGATAAAAGTTGTATTCAACTGATAACAGCTAGAGCAGGTGATGGCTGATAGGACTGTTACTCCCATTTGCCTACACCTCCTGCCGCTAATAACAGTAAGAACGGGTGGCGGCTCATGGGAATATTCAGCTGCGGCATGCGCTATAAATAAACCGGCATGGGTTCCCCTGTATTTTTAATAACCAGCCAACCAAAACTGACAGCTGCGGGCTACAACCCTCAGCTCTCTGCTTCAGCAAGGCTGGTTATCAAGAGTAGATGTGTCCCCACTGTGTTTTTTTTTAATTATTTAAATAAATAAACCCAATGTGGGATCCTCCCATTTTAGACAACCAGACTTGCTAAAGCAGTCAGCTGGGGGCTGGTATTCTCACGCTGGTAAGGGGCTATGGATCATCTATTAGATGCTCCAATTCTAAAGCGTTGTCCGGCTCTTCCCACTTGCCCTGTAGGCGTGACAATTAGGGTAATATTTGTGGGATTGATGTCACCTTTGAATTGTCTGGTGACATCAAGCCCCATGGCTTAGTAATGGAGAGACGTTTTTAAGACGCCTATCCATTACTAATCCTATGTGGTTGTATTGTAAATATAGACACAGCAAGACTAAAGTCTTTTGTTTGAAATGAAAACAAAACACACTTTTCAAATGTTATTTAAAAATAACAAACACAGGTGAATATAACACCTATTACACTGAAGCCCTCATCTCCTGTAATAAAACAAAAATGCCGTAATCCATATCTGGGGATTAACAGTTTTCAACCTGGACGGTGCTAAGATGCTACCGTCCAGGCTGAGAACCACTCATGAATGAGCTGCTGCGAGTGCAGCATGAGTGAGCAGCTGTGACATCATTGAGGTTACTGCAGGTCACTGAGGCTGTGTTCCCAGCCGGGCTGAACTGCGGTAACGTCAGCACCGTGAGAAAAAGTCACTGATTTCACCGCGATTCAGCTCAGTGAGTTCATCGCTAATCTTCGATCTGGGAACGCAGCTTCAGTGACCCTCTGTAACCTCAATGAAGTCACCGCTGCTCACTGATGCTGCGCTTGCAGCAGCTCATTCATGAGTGGTTCTCAGCCTGGACGGTCGCATCCTGGCACTGTCCAGGTTGAAAATGATTAATCCCCAAACATGGATTACGGCATGGGACAGAACGTTGCACAGGTGAGGGATATTGTTGTTTTTTTATGATTGTTTTATTACCGGAGATGTTGGGTTCTATGGAATGGGCATTAGGTGAGTATAACTGTGTTTGTTCTTTTAAATAAAAATGGAAAAGTATGTTTTGTTTTATTTCAAATAAAGGACTTTATTCTTGCTGTGTCTTTATTTACCATACAACTATAGGATAAGTAATGGATAGGTGTCTTATAGACGCCTCTCCATTACTAATCGGTGTGCTTGATACAATACAAAGGTGACATCAACAAAAGAAATATTGCCCCACTTGCCACCGCTACAGGGCAAATGGGAAGAGACGGGCAAAATTGAGGGACCCCATGCCATGTTTTTAAATTATTTAAATAATTTAGAAAAACGACATGGGGACCCGTCTATTCTTGATAATCACCATTGCTAACACTGACAGCTGAGAGTTGCAGCCCGCAGCTGTCATTTTTTCCTGGCTGGTTATCAGAAATACAGGGGAACCAATGCTGTTTTTGAAATTTGCTTATTTATAGCTCAGGCAGCGGCTGATGAATACTCCCATCAGCCGCTGCCTGCTCTCACTGTTATCAGTGGAATATCACTCTCAACAGTCTCCCCTGCTTGTTCTGATTGCTGGCAGAGCACCCGGCTCAGGAGAAAAGCACCCGCTAAGGCTGGTTTCACACTTGCGTTTGGCTGGTCTGCGTATGGCTCTGTACATCCTCCGTTAAGCTTCTACTTCCGCAAAAAGTTGCGTTCTCGTGCGGTCGGCGGGCACATCAAAACGCTGCATGCGGACACATCCGCATACAACGCGTGTCCCTGCGTACCCAATGTTAAAGACACAGGACGCATGCGGAAGTAGGCGGAGTTTAAGGGAGGATGTACGCAGCCATAGGCAGACCAGCCAAACGCAAGTGTGAAACCAGCCTATCTGTACCGCTGCATCCCAGGTGTCGGTACATGTGGTACTGATGCAGCACACGGTTGCCACATGTATGCCACAAGTACTATACACACGGACACTGATATTTCTGGTACTGTTTTTTCCGGTACTGGAAACATCAGGACGTGTGAAACCAGTTTATGACTGTATTTATTCTCTCCTTGCAAATTTCTATTGAATACGTTATGATGTTGTGACTGGCATTGAGATAACTGCATTTACTCAGCAATCTGTTATGTTTCGATTGCATATCAATGAATAGAATGTGATTGCAATCAGTGTCCAGTCCAACCTATTTTGAGTGAATTCACACTCTTTGAGTGTTGTCCTGTTTTTTTTTTAAAAAATACTGTCTTGTTTATATTTTTCACATGTGGAGCATACCAGGTGACAACCTTTTAATCATATATATTAAATGTTACATTTTAGTGCCCATTTTTTGCTGTTACTAGATACAAAAATGTAATGCACTTTGAATCTGCTAGACGGGACAAGCTAGATGGTCTTTATTTTTCACCAGGTTTAATTTTTTGGTTGCTTACCATCCTGGGATTAAGAACGTCAAAGCGGATTCTTTGTCTCTGAGTTTCCCTGGGGGTGGGAGTACTGATGATGCCGTCCCTATTTTATAAGAAGGGGTGGTCATCTCCGCAGTGTGTTCTCAACTTGTGGGTGAGGTATTGAGGGCTCAGGGGGACTCCCCGGTGGTCCTTCAGGGAAGCTGTTTGTACCTCTTGAAAGTTCCTTCTTGGAAATTAGGTCCTAGATTTATTAGTTCTTCTAAGGTGGTCGCCATTATCAACCCTGTAGCTTTTTGTCTGACTCTAAAGATCCATAATGTTTTCCAGAGGTCATTGCTCAAAAAATTTGTTGTGCCTGTGGAACCATCACTTTTACCACCGCCACTTGTTTTTATTGATGGCAATTTAGAATTTGAGGTAGTGAAAATCACTGATTCCCGTATGGTTCGCTACTCTTTACAGTACCTGGTACATTGGAAGGGGTATGGTCTGGAGGAAAGTATGTGAGTGCTGGCATCTGAGGGTAAGGATACTGTCCTTTCATTTGGCCCATCTGGATAAACCCAGCCCTGAGAGTCCTGAGGCCCTCATGAGTGATTTCAAATCTTTAGTTAGATATGTTAGTATAATTATTCAACATTTAGTGAATATGTGCTTACTGTGTATAGTTTAGTTTTGCTAGTTACTTTTCCAGTATTTACTGACATCACATTATGTAGTATAAATGCAGTTCTCTTTTGGATTAACACGCAGAGTCCCAGAAAATCTGGGTGAGTTGCTAAATAATTAGAGTGTAGTTCCCATTTTTCACCACTAGATCTCAGTGATACACGCCTTAAGGACTAGGGGTATTTTCATTTTTGCGTTTCCATTTTTTGTTCCCCTTCTTCCCACGGCCATAACTTTTTTATTTTTCCGTCAATAAGGCCATGTGCGGGCTTGTTTTTTTTTTGCGGGACAAGTTGTACTTTTGAATGGCACCATTGATTTTACCATATCATGTACTGGAAAACAGGAAAAAAATTCCAAATGCGATGAAATTGCAAAATAAAGTGCAAATCCACAATTTATTTCACATTTTTTTTTACCATGTTCACTAAATACTAAAACTGGCCTGTCATTATGATTCTCCAGGTCATTATGAGTTCACGAACACCAAACATGTCTAGGTTCTTTTTTATTTAAGTGATGAAAAAAAATTCCAAAGTTTGTAAAAAAAAAAAAAAAAAAGCCATTTTTTGGGATGTGAGGCTGGATGAGGGCTTATATTTTGTGTGCTGAGATGACGTTTTTATTGATGCCATTTTGGTGTGTAGACGATCTTTTGACCGCCTGTTACTATATTTTATTGCAATGTTGCAGTGACCAAAAAAACGTAATTCTGGCGTTTAATAATAATAATAATAATAATACTTTTTATTTATATAGCGCCAACATATTCCGCAGCACTTTAAAAACGTAATTCTGGCGTTTATTAATAATAATAATAATTTTTATTTATATAGCCCCAACATATTCCGCAGCACTTTACAATTAGTGGGGACATGTACAGACAAATTCAATACAAGTTAAGACAATTTAAACAGTGACATTAGGAGTGAGGTCCCTGCTCGCAAGTTAACAATCTACAAGGAAATGGGGGGACATAATAGGTGAAAACTGCTTGTTATTTCAGGTCTGGCAATTATAATACATAGGGATTTTCATATAAAGCTGCATGATCCGGTCATCAGCCCGTGTGTTTCAATAGTCAAGTATCAAGTGCAGTTATCATGTGCATGGAGTGTGTGGAGACAGATGAATAGTAGGGTGCAGATTCAGAATAATATTTGGAAGGAGGGAACAGGGCAAAGTTAGTTTACTGAGTAGTTGATGTGGTAGGCTTATTTGAAGAGATGGGTTTTTAAAGCTCGCTTGAATAGGTCGGGGCTAGGTATCAGTCTGATCGTCTGGGGAAGTGCATTCCAGAGAGCTGGCGCAGCACGAGAGAAGTCTTGGAGACGGAGGTGCGAGGTTTGGATTACGGGGGATGTTAGTCTTAGGTCATTTGTAGAATGGAGGGCACGTGTAGGGCGATAGACAGAGATGAGACAGGAGATATCAGGCGGTGCAGAACTGTGGAGAGCTTTGTGGGTGAGAGAGATGAGTTTGTACTGGACCCTGTAGCGAATGGGTAGCCAGTGTAATGACTGGCACAAGATGGAGGCATCGGTGAAGCTGCTGTACAGAAATATGACCCTGGCTGCCGCATTCAAGATGGATTGAAGAGGAGAAAGTTTGGTATGAGGGAGACCGATCAGAAGAGAGTTGCAGTAGTCCAGACGGGGATGAATAAGAGCGACAGTAAGAGTCTTAGCAGTTTCAAAGGTGAGAAAAGGTCGGATTCTGGAGATGTTTTTAAGATGCAGGTGACAAGAGCGAGTGAGTGATCGGATATAGGGAGTAAAGGAAAGTTCGGTGTCGAATATGACCCCAAGACAGCGGGCATGCTGCTTGGGAGTTATGGTTGAACCCTATTCGATGTTGGGTAGAGTGTTATGATCCGGTGGTAGGATCACCAAACTGACCTGATAGGTAAACCTGAATAGTAGGACTAGCTCCGGGAATGTGGGAACTATACCGACCGCAATCCTGAACCTATCCACACACACTAAAGGCAGCCGTGGAGCGTTACCTAAAAACCTAGACGCCTCTTCACAGCTTAAGAAACTGGCTACCCCTAGAGAGAAAGCAAGCCTCACTTGCCTCAGAGAAATAACCCCAAAGTTTAGACAGACCCCAGAAATAATAACGGTGAGTTAAGGGGAAAATACAAACGTAGGAATGAAAAACAGGTTTAAGCAAATGAGGCCCGCTAACACTAAATAGACAGAAGAAAGCAAGGGATCTGTGCGGTCGGTACAAAAACTATCAAAAACTATCCACGCAGAAAGTACAAGAACCCCCACACCGACTCACGATGTGAGGGGCGCACTCTGCACCCCAGAGCTTACCAGCAAGCGAAAAATCACATATAAGCAAGCTGGACTGAACACATCATATACTGAGAAACATATTCAAGGAAACAATGAGAAAAAAGAACTAGCAAGACTTAGCTTCTCAGAAAGAGACAGGTCACTAGGGAGATCCAGGAGAGGTCAGAACCAGTACTGAATACAACGACAGCAGGCAACAAGTAAAGGTCCAGGTGGAGTTAAATAGGAACCAGCATAGCAGGAAATGAGGCAACTGAGCCCAGCTCCAGACCCGCAGTATCGCTAAAGGCCACCAGAGGGAGCCCAGATGGAATTCACAACAGTAGAGTGAGGTTAGTAGAAGGGAGAAACACAAGAAGTTCCGTTTTGGAGAGATTTAGTTTCAGATAGAGGGAGGACATGATGTTAGAGACAGCAGACAGACAATCCTTGGTATCTTGAATTAGGGTAGGGGTGATGTCAGGGGAAGAAGTGTATAATTGGGTGTCATCAGCATAGAGATGATACTGGAACCCAAATCTGCTGATTGTTTGTCTGATGGGGCCGTGTATAGAGAGAAGAGGAGGGGGCCTAGGACTGAGCCCTGCGGAACCCCGATAGTAAGGGGACGAGGAGAGGAAGAGGAGCCGGCAAAGGATACAGTGAAGGAGCTGTCAGAGAGGTAGGAGGAGAACCAATTTCAATTTTTTTTCACGCTATGCCATTTACCGATTGGATTCGTCGAATCTCTATGCGGCGATACAAAATATGTGTATGTTTTTTATATATTTTTTTATTTTGAATGGGGCAAAAGGGGGGATTTGAACTTTTATTTTTTTTTTAAACTTTTGGCATGCTTCAATAGTCTCTATGGAAGACTAGAAGATGCCATAACCCGATCGGCTCTGCTACATGCAGGCGATGATCAGAAGAATACTTCACTTGCTATGAGCGCCGACCACTGGCTATGACAACCACACGGGTCTCCTGCTGACCCCAGGTTGTCATGCCAACCCATCAGCGACCAGCGGTCATGTGACATGGGCGCCGATGGGAGGAGGTAATGACGTGTTTCCTGCACGTGCACATTAAATGCCGCTGTAAGCATTTGACAGCAGCATTTAACATGTTAACAGCAGGGGGAATCGTGATTCCCCCTGCGTCTGTTCCGCGCACATGTCAGCTGGTCAGATCAGCTGTCATGTGCCAGAAAAGGTGCGGGCTCGTTGCCGGTGCCCGCACCAAACAGTGAAAGGCGTCCGATGACGGACTCTGTCCATCATTGGACGTTAAGGAGTTAAAATGTATCGCTGTAGTCTGGCCAAAGGATCCATCTCAAAGTGTGGGTAAGTCTACTATTTGATTTTTGTGTAATTATTCAGATTATTGGATCAATTTAACCATTTAGTTGAAACTTTGTGGGGAGAGTGTTCGTAGTTTATAATTCTTGTTTTTTGAGAATCAAGTCTTTTCGGCTACAAAATCAGTTGGTATCATTTTCCTTTCAGTTTTGTTCTCTTTTTGCATATGGTGTGTGGCATATTGTTTCGGAACACTATGTTTTTTTCCTCTGTTTGAGGGATGTTTCTTGATACAATTGTGTAGCATTTCTATTGTGCGCCCCACATACAAGGACATTCTCATAGGTACATGACATAACTGCCATGACATATTAAATAATGATGAGTTGGAATATGTACCTGGTAATGTGTGCTGCAACATAAACCTGAAGCTTGCCATCATTTAAAGAAGCCCTTCTCCTCCCATCAGAGTGTTTATCCTCTTAATATATTGCAGTCATCATATTATTGTGTACCTACAATTGCTCATTTTCCCTTTCTACCCAGATAATTATTCTCTTTTCTCAGCTCTATGTAGAAACTGGAAGTCTCTTGTCCCTGCAGAAATCATTTCCCTCTTCAACTCCTGACTCAGCTGCTCCCTTCTCCCCCGTCATAGACTTTTGTAGTGACTAAAGACTCATACAGGGAAAATGATCCTCCTGTTCCTACATAGAGCTTAGAAGGATTCATCTAGTCAGTTTTTAATTGTGATCTCATAGACCTAATGGAAAGGAGAAGAATTAACAGGGTAGAAGAGCAAAATGAGCAATTGTAAGTACACAGTGCTATATAATATGATGATTGCAATATATTAAAAGGATATACATTTTGATGGGAGGAGGAGTGTTTCTTTAATTTGGAGCCAAAATAACCTTTGGGGTAGGGTGTCTGCAGTAAGTGATTTTATGGGATTTAGAATGGATGAGAGAAGTGGGTCTCTTGAGGAGGTGCCAATTTTTACTTGTGCTAGTCATTGTATCTGGTAACGCAATTAATATTTTAGTTTTTGTTGAGTTTCTGCTCACTACACTTTTAAGACTGTGTTTGCACCTTGGTAAGCATTGTTGATTTTTTTTTAGGACATTGTATCAGTGGAATTTTTTCTAATATTTTTTAACTGACTATACGGTATATTTTGTAGCCATTTCATTTTTTTTAATAATGGTTACTATAATATAGGAGCTAAAGTCAGTAGGTGCTAACAGCTAACTTATTGGTCTCTGTAATAATTTAACGGTTTAGCGAATAACTAGATCTAGAAACTCAGTCCTGTCCTTGTTGATGGTTGGTGACAGGTGAATATCCCAAGGAGTGTTATTGATTTTTTCACATAATAGGCGATGCCTTCCTTCTTTCCTTCCCATATATGCATAATAATGTGGTGTTTATGTTGTTACCCATTGCCGTACCAAGGAGCTGATTAAATATTTTTAATTTACATGTACAGTAGTTGTTCCCAGTGCAGTTTAGACCTTCCAACAGAATAATCATTTGAGGCGATGGAATAGTAAGATCTTAATCATGAAATTTTTAGACTCATGTAGACCAATCTCATGGTTTATAGTTGTGTATAATGATGTGACATCCATCCATAATAAGCAGTATATAACTATTCTTACAGTCTGCTAATTCCAACTCCGTGATTATCTGGGATTTAACATATAGTTGGGAAAATCTGTGCAAATATTGAGATAAGTTGCTCATAGGTGCAGTGTGAGAGACTGTTGATGTCTCCGGTGGATCCAGCAGACTCTTGTGAATTTTGGGAAGATGTTAGAAGTACGGTATTGTCAGAATTGACAAATGACATTTTTGCCAATATTAGGTTTTGTGCCCAATTAACCCCTTCACCACGCAGACCATTTTCGTTTCCATTGTTTTCTCCCCTACTTCCCAGGGCCATAACTCTTTTTATTTTTCTGTGCACATAACATATGAGGGTTTTTTTTTTTTTTGCAGGACGACCTGTACTTTTGAATGACACCATTCATTTTACCAAAAACGGGGAAAAAAATTCCAAGTGCGGTGAAATTGTGAAAACAAAACAACACACAATTGTGACATTGTTGTTGGGAATTGTTTTTATGGTGTACATTTTATGGTAAAATTGACCAGTATGATTCCCTTCATCAGTACAATTACGGCAATACCAAACATGTCCAGCTTTTTTATTATTTTAGTGATGAAAAAAAAATCTGAAGTTTGCAAAAATAAAATTTTTGCACTTGCCGCCATTTTCCGAGACTCGTAACATTTTTATTTTCCGTCCGATGGAGCTGTGTGAGAGCTTATTTCTTGCGGGGCGAGACAATGTTTTTATCAGTACCATTTTGGGATACAGGTGACCTTTTGATTGCTTGTTCCAGCATTTTTTTTGTGGAATTGTTGCGACCAAAAATAGGTAATTTTGCCGTTCTTGAATTTTTTCTGTTTAGGATGTTTACCGATCAGGTTAATTGTTTTTATATTTTGATCGATCAGACTTTTCTGAAACCAGCTATACCACATATATGTATTTATTTTATTTTTAAAATTTCTTTATTTTCAATGGATGGAAAGGGGGTGATTTGAACTTTTAGGTTTTCTGTATTTTTTCATATTTTTAATTTTTTTAAAAACTTTTTACTGTTCTTGTTAGCCCCCCTAGGTGGCTTGAAGATGAATTTTCCTATCACTTTTGCCATGTACAGCTATGCCACAGCATCGCTGCATATAGGAGAAATCAGTCTCTTTTGAAACTCTGCCACAGACTGCACAGACTGGCTTTCAAGGTTTCTCCATAATGACCGCACAGGGGTCAATAGCTGACCTCTCCACCCCCCCCCCCCACCCCCCGCCGTCATGACAAACGATCGACCTACCATCACATCAAGGGCGCACCAATAGAAGGAGGTAATGAAGAGTGGGCATGTCACTGCATGTTAAATGCCGCTGTCAGAGATTGACAGTGGCATTTAACAGGTTAACAATTGCAGACAGAGCTCCACTCCACCTGCGATTGTTAGCGACAGGTCCTGGGTATGGGGCAGGTTCACTGTGTGAGCCTGCTCCATGCACCCACTTCTGACTTCTGCCATATATACACCACGCATGTTGTGAAGGGGTTAATGAGCTCATCATGTAGAGCTTTGTGGTTGGGAATGTATCATTTTATGGTATAGCATTAGTCAGAATTCTGTTAGCTTCTTTCTCATAATTGGTAAGATTCTGTACTACAGTACTTCCCCTTTATCATGTAGTAAACAGACCCACCCCCATTTCCTATTGAGACAAAGACCCGCCCCCACTTCCTGTAAACAGACTTGCCCTCACATCCTGTAGAAATAAGACTTGCCCCCACTTAATGTAAACAGACAAGGCCTGGCTCCCACTTCCTATCAAGACAAGTATCTGCTCCCACTACCTGTTGACAAAGACCCTCTCCCACTACCTGTTGACAAGGACCCGCTCCCATTACCTGTTGACAACGACCTGCTTCCAATACCTGTTGACAAGGACACGCCCCCACTTGTATTGAGACAAAGCCCCTCCCAGTTCATGTTGATACAAGAACTCACCCCCATTTTCTTATTGAGACAAGGACCTGCCTCCACTTCCTATTGCAACAGTGACCCACCTCCACTTCCTGTTGAGACAATGACCCGCCTCCACTTCCTGTTGAGACAATGACCCGCCTCCACTTCCTGTTGAGACAATGACCCGCCTCCACTTCCTGTTGAGACAATGACCCGCCTCCACTTCCTGTTGAGACAATGACCCGCCTCCACTTCCTGTTGAGACAATGACCCGCCTCCACTTCCTATTGAGACAATGACCCGCCTCCACTTCCTATTGAGACAATGACCCGCCTCCACTTCCTATTGAGACAAGGACCTGCCTCCACTTCCTATTGCAACAGTGACCCGCCTCCACTTCCTATTGACAATAACCCACTCCTTCCTTTTGAAACAAGAACCCTCTCCCACTTCCTGTTGACAAGGACCCACCTCCACTTCCTATTGAGACAAGACCCTGCCCCACTTCCTATTGAGACATGGACTGCCTTCACTTCTTGTTGAGACAAGGACCCGCCTTCACTTCCTATTGACAACAACCCACTCCTATTCCCTATTGACAAGGACCCACCTCCACTTCCTATTGAGACAAGACCCTGCTCCCAATTCCTATTGAGACAAAGACCGCCTTCACTTCCTATTGAGACAAGGACCCGCCTCCACTTCCTATTGTCACAAGGACCCTCCCCCACTTTTTATTGGGACAAGGACCGCCTTCACTTCCTGGGACAAGTCCCTGTGCCCACTTCCTATTGAGACAATGACCGCCTTCACTTCCTGTTGACAACTCACTCCTATTCCCTGTTGACAAGGGCCCACCTCCACTTCCTATTGCGACAAGGACCCACTTCCTGTAATCAGTCACGGCTGCTGGAAAAGGATTACACCTGACAACCGACAGTGGAATGCCACGCGGAGAATCGTCGTGGCCAACACTGCAGTGATTTTTATGGGATGAGACCGCATAATTTATAAATTAAGTGATTTGCAAATTTAACTTTTTATCACATTTTTTGTCACATGAGATCAAGTTGTCTTTAAGTACGGGGAGCATTTGATTCAAGAACTGCAAAGTTTTATTTCAAGCGTTGCCTTTGCATCTTTCATACAGAGTTGGGGGAGAGACTGCTCCTAGCATTTTTAAAAATTTTTGTTATTGGAATAAATGAAGAAAAAAAAAACAGAAAACGAAGCTATAAACCCCCAACCTCACAGACTCGCTGTTATCATTCATATCGTTCTTATATATGATAGCATTATAATCTCACGCTTTTCATAATGACAAAAATAAATTGCTTACATTTTAATTTAATACAATAATAGTCAAATATAATAAAAAGGCAAAAATTCTTTCCTGAAATCTCGACAATTCAGAACGCTGTGATTGAGAAAATCTATCATTTTATATCATGGTCTTTTGTCGCCGCCTAGTGGACACTTGTGAGAATTAATAATTTAAAAATAATTTTATTTATATAGCGCCAACATATTCCGCAGCGCTTTACAAATTCTAGATGGGATTTGTACAGACAATAGACATTACAGCATAACAGAAATCACAGTTCAAAACAGATACCAAGAGGAATGAGGGCCCTGCTCACAAGCTTACAAACTATGAGGAAAAGGGGGAGTTTAGAGGCTCTCTGCTTCCTTCCAGTGTACAATCTGTAAAGTGCACTATTATCACAGCTCTGCAGGACATGTACAACTGTGTGACAGTTCTGTATAATTGTCCCTGGCTTTTACCAAGGAGATTCTGACATGGGAAACATTATTTTTCGTTTCACAAATAGCTGAGTTCCCAAGTGGCTGAATTGTCTCAGATTTGCAGTGTGGATTCTACACTACATTTCTGCGGATTTTACTGATGTTGAAAAAAATCTGTGAATAGCCATGCTATTTCACAGCGGATTTTCCATTAGAGGGTTAAATCTGCTTCAAAACGAGCAACAAATATTGTATGTAACATAGGATTTTCTTTCTGTATTCGCTGCAAAGTCCATGGCAGATATTGCCCATCTGATAGTCTTGTGGGGGCTGACTCCCATCTGTTGGGACTGATATGGGAACTTCATGACAGTGATTGCCAATGTCAGCACATGCAAGGAATTATAATCTATGTATAACCCCAATGCCCCATATCTGTGCATAGTCAGGTCCATTCAGTTCACGTGTGGGGACATCTGCTGGTCAGATTAACTAATTACATAAAAAAAGCTTAAAGGCAGTGTCCACTACTGGATAAACCCGTATAAAGGGCCCCAGGGTGCTGCATTATTGGGAAATAAAAATATCTGTACTTACGTCCAGATTGGTGCTGCTCCTCCACGCTGCTTAGGCTATGTTCACATTTGCTTTGTTGGGCGTTGCATCGGGGACACAACGCACAACGCATGCAAAACGCATTGTTTTGTGACGCATGCGTCCATTTTTGGCATGATTTTTGACGCACAAAAAATGCAACTTGCTGCGTCCTCTGCGCCCCGACGCATGCGCCAAAAAAGACGCATGCGTCACAAAACGCAAACGCATGTCCATGCGCCCCCATGTTAAATATAGGGGCGCATGACGTATGCGTCGCTATGCGTCGCCGAACCTGCGCCTGACGCAACGCAAATGTGAACGTAGCCTTACTGTGTCCCCCACCATTCTCCTTACATAAGCAGTGACATGTAACCACTGATCCGCTGTAGCCTTCATATTTCCTACCTAGCGGAAGAAACTTTGTTTTTCTGCTTAGGATGGAATTATGAAAGTTGCAGTATCAGGAGACTGGCGGGGTAGAGGAGTTGCATCGGCCTGAGAAATAGGCTGTTTTTTTTTCCTTGCGACATGCTGCACTGTGTTTTGCACCAAAGGCAATGTGTGAAACCACCCTCAGCAGTGATATAATACAAACCAAATTTAGTAATAATACACTTTTTTTGTTACAGCTTTAACATTTGATGTTATTTTTTGTAGTTTCATTTAATGCAGCATGCTGGGGATTTTTTCTGCCACATTCCCTTTAGTTAAATAAAAAAACTTGTGTGAAGAAAGGCTAAGACTGTGTTTATGATGTCATGCAGGTGTATGCACAGGAGCTGAGCCCCTTCTGCTCAGGGCAGGTGTATGCACAGGAGCTGAGCCCCTTCTGCTCAGGGCAGGTGTATGCACAGGAGCTGATCCCCGTCTGCTCAGGGCAGGTGTATGCACAGGAGCTGAGCCCCTTCTGCTCAGGGCAGGTGTATGCACAGGAGCTGAGCCCCTTCTGCTCAGGGCAGGTGTATGCACAGGAGCTGAGCCCCTTCTGCTCAGGGCAGGTGTATGCACAGGAGCTGAGCCCCTTCTGCTCAGGGCAGGTGTATGCGCAGGAGCTGAGCCCCTTCTGCTCAGGGCAGGTGTATGCGCAGGAGCTGAGCCCCTTCTGCTCAGGGCAGGTGTATGCGCAGGAGCTGAGCCCCTTCTGCTCAGGGCAGGTGTATGCGCAGGAGCTGAGCCCCTTCTGCTCAGGGCAGGTGTATGCGCAGGAGCTGAGCCCCTTCTGCTCAGGGCAGGTGTATGCACAGGAGCTGATCCCCTTCTGCTCAGGGCAGGTGTATGCACAGGAGCTGAGCCCCTTCTGCTCAGGGCAGGTGTATGCACAGGAGCTGAGCCCCTTCTGCTCAGGGCAGGTGTATGCACAGGAGCTGAGCCCCTTCTGCTCAGGGCAGGTGTATGCACAGGAGCTGAGCCCCTTCTGCTCAGGGCAGGTGTATGCACAGGTGCTGAGCCCATTCTGCTCAGGGCAGGTGTATGCACAGGAGCTGAGCCCCTTCTGCTCAGGGCAGGTGTATGCACAGGAGCTGAGCCCCTTCTGCTCAGGGCAGGTGTATGCACAGGAGCTGATCCCCTTCTGCTCAGGGCAGGTGTATGCACAGCAGCTGAGCCCCTTCTGCTCAGGGCAGGTGTATGCACAGCAGCTGAGCCCCTTCTGCTCAGGGCAGGTGTATGCACAGCAGCTGAGCCCCTTCTGCTCAGGGCAGGTGGCAACTATGCCTCTAACAGCAGCAATCATACCTGTCTCCAATCAGTGCTATTTTACAGCAGCCTTTAAAAGGTGCAACCCTGGTGTTTATTCTTTATGACAAAATCACAATCGACGTTGAGTACATAATTACAACACAATCTCTGTATGTGTTGCTGCTGTCGGACAGCCGCGAGACATGCTGCCACTGGGACTTGGACATATTTTTTGAGAATGCCGAAGACACTCAGCACACGAGCATGCTCAGAAAGCATCCGAGCATGCTCGCCCATCACTAATAATAAGATTTGACCGTTCTGACTCAGGGTGCTAGTAATACATTGATGCGGTATTACGCACTGCTGTCCTACATCACAGACTCAAAAGATACAGTCACTAATATATGAGGGGACACGGATACTACAATGTAAATTAGCTTCAATATCAAAACGCTTTATAGCAATTTTAGGCATGATTTAGATATATTTGGTGTCCCATGTATTCTTACACCTTGTTCTTACTAACAAGTTATTTTTGTTTAGTAAATTCCATCATCAAACAAAAGGGACAGCTATGGGCACGGCTTGTGCGCCTACTGATGCTAATTTGTTTTAGGGTGCCGTCCCGGCATTACCCGGACAAATTGTCCTTTTTTAACCATACCACTACCTCTCGGCATTTGGCCTAAGTGGGACACCGAAACCGAATGGACGCCACCTGAAGGACCTTCCAGGACGCAGGGGTGATTATCCATATACAGTCTACAGGATCGAGGTACCATAGCTTTGCACCTACGTCATTACCTGTTAGAGGTTAATACGGTGTTATGTCTATATTTATTTTTTACTGAAATTTTTGTGCAAATATTTTTAATATCTTGATATTCTTTATTTTCCGGATGAATTGAGTGGTTTTCATTCTTATATTTGCTGCAAATTATTTTCAGGCTTCAGTGCAGCGCCCTCTGGTTAACTGTTTATTTGTTTGTAATAAATTATTCTCTATATACACCAAAGAAAACTGTGTAAAAGAGTACACAACATGTTTCCAGGATGTCGCAATTCTAGCAGTTTAATTTTTCCCCTGCAGTCACCACAGATGGCCACTGGGTGGCAGTGTTGCTCCACGCTTGTTTTTAGAGGCGGCAGCAGTTCTGTCAGAAAGGCTTTCTATGGCGGCCGGGGCAGCTATTGTATACAACGTGACCGGTGCGACTGCAGCACTACAGCAGTGTACTAACACCAGGGAACTTACTGAAGTGCAGCGATAAAGTTTTATCGATTCACTTATTGTCACTTTTAGAGAAGTTTATTGTTTGGACCCTGAGCCTATGATATGCATATTTCTGCATTTTTCCTTCTAGGCGACATGTCGTAGTTGTCATAGGTAGCTGCGCTCTGTACCTGCGGCAGTTGTGTGGATTCCCATTCCCAGGTCGGCACCATTGCGGCCCTCAGCGCCCTCCTCTTGGGTCGCAGTCTGCCCTGACCTTGGCACCAGGCCCTTATCTGTGCTCACCTGCCAGCCATAAACCCGGCAGGTGCAGGAAAAGCTGCTAATTCCCCCACCCTCTGCACCAGCAGCGGCCTCACTTCATCTTGTTAACCCATTCATCAGAGCCCTGAGGTTAGGGCCCCTTCACACTGGTCGATTCTGCTACGATTACGACGCATTTGCGTCATATTCGACATCGCAGTACGAGCTCGTAGCCAGCGGTCACACTCTACGATGTTAACGCTTTTTCTGACGTAGTTGCGATGTGAACGTCACGCGTCGCAATCGTACGCTACCCTTCACACCGCCATAGTCCTACGACTCCGAGCGTGACGTATTACCAGCATGGGCGTGCTAAAACGTCACGCCCAATCAGGAGACAGGTATGCGGAAGCCCAACCCACGTAGTCGCATTACGAGCTCGTATGACCGCCGTCACATACTACGATTTCGACCGCCACAGCGAGACATTTACGACGAAAGAAAGTTCTGCTCTTTCTTTCACATCGTACGATGCTGGGCTGCGTCGCAAATCGTAACGCCATGTCACACTTTGCAACCTCGGAACGAGGACGGATAAACTTCACAAATCGAACGCTCGTTCAGACTTTGATTGCACAGTGTGAAGGGGCCCTTAGGCAAGTCCTGTGTAGTATTGTATGCCACCCACAGACATCAAGAGCCTGCAGGACCTTACCATACACACCTCAGCTGCTGCAGAACCTCACCATACACACCTCAGCCACTGCATAACCTCATAATATACCTCAGCTGCTGAAGAACCTCGTAATACACCTCAGCCGCTTCAGAACCTCACCATGCACACCTCAGCTGCGGCAGAACCTCATAATATACCTCAGCTGCTGCAGAACCTCACCATGCACACCTCAGCTGCTGCAGAACCTCATAATACACCTCAGCTGCTGCAGAACCTCATAATACACCTCAGCTGCTGCAGAACCTCAGCATGCACACCTCAGCTGCTGCAGAAACTCATAATACACTTCATCTGCTGCAGAACCTCACCATGCACACTGCAGCTGCTGCAGAAACTCACCATACACAACCCAGCTGCTGCAGAGCCTCACCATACACACCTCAGCTGCTGCAGTGCATCACCATACACACCTCAGCTGCTGCAGGACCTCACATACAGACCTCAGCTGCTGTGGAACCTCGTAATACACCTCAGCTGGTGCAGAACCTCATAATACACCTCAGCTGCTGCAGAACCTCATAATACACCTCAGCTGCTGCCAAACCTTACCATACACACCTCAGCTGCTGCACAACCTCACCATACACTCCTCAGCTGCTGCAGTGCATCACCATACACACCTCAGCTGCTGCGGAACCTAATAATATACCTCACCTGCTGCAGAACCTCATAATACACCTCAGCTGCTGCAGAACCTCCTAATACACCTCAGCTGCTGCAGAACCTTACCATACTCACCTCAGCTGCTGCAGAACCTTACCATACACACCTCAGCTGCTGCACAACCTCACCATACACACCTCAGCTGCTGTGGAACTTCATAATATACCTCAGATGCTGCAGAAACTCACCATACACACCCCAGCTGCTGCAGAGCCTCGCCATACACACCCCAGCTGCTGCAGAGCCTCGCCATACACACCTCAGCTGCTGCAGAGCCTCACCATACGCAACACAGCTGCTGCAGAGCCTCACCATACACACCTCAGCTGCTGCGGAACCTCATAATACACCTTAGCTGCTGCAGAATGTCATATTGCATGCCTGCCTCATATACTACAAAGCCTCATACATGGAAACCTTTTCCTTGGCACAAATGAAGACTTGTTAGAAGTCACTTAGCTCCATGTATAACTGCACCTTGTCACATTCATTCAGTTGACATTTGCCCCTTCTTTACACTGCAGCTCTGCTTCTTCAGTTTGGCTGCAGTATATTCGTACATCTGGAATTATGTCAGAAAATGAAGTTTCAAGTGATCTTATAGTTCTCAGAAGATTAGTAGGTTCCATGCTGGATGATGCATTTGTATTGTGAGCATCGTTCAGGTCACGTAGTTTGTGCCACAATTGTACCACAAATTTTGCTGCATGGCATCCAAAACCACCCCTTTTCATACTGAGCTGTGCTCTGTTCAGGTTATCCCATCACCCTTTTACTTGCCAAATAAAACCCAGAAATGTGAAGCTCGGCAGGTATGATAGGTTGTCGACACATATTACCCCAGATTTCTCACCTATTGTCATTAATCTCACAAATAATTACCCCAAGTGATGCTGGAATAGGAAGAAAACCATCAAGTGAATCACATTGCCCCAATGATATAAAGACAGACAGATTGATATGGGAAAGATAGAGGAGATAGATAGATAGATATGGGATAGATGATAGATAGATAGATAGATAGATAGATAGATAGATAGATAGATAGATAGATAGATAGATAGATAGATAAATAGATAGATAGATAGTGTGGCATAGCGACTGGTCATGTGATTAATTAGCGGTATGTATCGCAGAGGTGGGTGGCCCTGTGATGGAAGCCTCGGTATGTTTTGCTCAAGCAGATCTACTGCTGAGGGATTTGTTTACATTGGGAAGGCTTCCAGGTGATTGGAGAGATGGGTGGGTCCAGTCACCTACAAACCCACCCAAAGAGGCGTGTCTGAACACATAAGATGGTTTTGTGTTGAAGGACCTGTGGTGATGTCACGCTCACCTGACTGGCCATGTGACAGGTACCTGGGTGTGGTTACACCTATGTAAAGGAAGTGTGTGTAGCACATGGTGGGAGTGTGTGGGAGTGTGTCAGGGTGGACACACTTCCATGTGTCCTGGCTGGACACTGCAGAGTGGCCTGTGTGTTGAATGGTTCCACGAGGGGACAGACGTCCTGAACAGCACACAGAGACAATATTTAGGCTGGAGAGCCTGCGTGCTGGACATAGCTCAGTCTGAGTGACCACAGACCTGAGAGAACGGAGCTCTACTATGGACGTTGAGGATTCATCTGTCTGATGTAAGACTGTTTACCTGTTGTTCCTGTTGCTATGTGGTTTATGGAGCAATAAACCCTGTGAACTTTTAATGGAACGTGCCTCCTGAGTGTCAGCCGTCGCACCTGAGCGAGTACAACCCCTACAATAGAAATTAGATAATAGATACACATGTGGTCAAAATTGATGGTACCCCTGGTTTAATGACAGAAAAGCCTACAATGGTCCCAAAAATAACTTGAATCTGACAAAAGTCATAATAAATCAAATATCCATTAAAATGAACAAATGGAAGTCAGAAATGATGGTACCCTTAACTTAATATTTTGACCTTTTGAGGAAATCACTGCAATCAAATGATTCCTGTAACTGTCAATGAGACTTCTGCACCTCTCAACAGGTATTTTGTCCCACTCCTCAAGAGCAAACTGCTCCAGTTGTCTCATGTTTGAAGGTTGCCTTTTCCAGACGGCATGTTTCAGCTCTTTCCAAAGATGCTCAATATGATTTAGGTCAGGGCTCATAGAAGGCCACTTCAGAATAGTCCAATGTTTTCCTCTTAGCCATTCTTGGGTGCTTTTAGCTGTGTGTTATGGGTCATTATCTTGTTGTGAGACCTGCGACTGAGACCAAGTTTTCTGACATTGAGCAGCACATTTCTCTCTAGAATCCCTTGATTTGAAATTTCATTGTACCCTGCACAGATTCTAGACACCCTGTGCCAGATGCAGCAAAGTAGCCCCAGAACATAACAGAGCCTCCTCCATGTTTCACAGTAGGGACAGTGTTCTTTTCTTGATATGCTTCATTTTTCCATCTGTGAACATAGATCTGATGTGCCTTGCTAAAAAGTTCCATTTTTGTCTCATCTGTCCATAGGACATTCTCCCAGGAGCTTTGTGGCTTGGCAAGATGTAGTTTGGCAAATTCCAGTCTGACTTTTTTATGATTTTTTTCAACAATGGTGTCCTCCTTGGTCGTCTCCCATGAAGTCCACTTTGGTTCATACAACAACGGGTAGTGCGATCTGACACTAATGTTCCTTTAGCTTAAAATTCACCTTTAATCTGTTTAGAAGTTTTTCTGGGCTCTTTTGTTACCATTTGTATTATCCGTCTCTTTGATTTGCCATAAATTTTCATCCTGCGGCCACTTCCAGGGAAGTTGGCTACAGTCCCATTGATCTTAAATTTCTGAATAATATGTGCAACTGTAGTCACAGGAACATCAAGCTGCTTGGAGATGGTCTTATAACTTTTACCTTTAACATGTTTGTCTATAATTTTCTTTCTAATCTCCTGAGACAACTCTTTCCTTCGCTTCCTCTGGTCCATGTTGAGTGTGATACACACCATGTCACCAAACAGCACAGGCAGTATCTGTAGCCCTATATACAGGCCCACTCACTGATTCCAAGATTGTAGACACCTGTGATGCTAGTTAGTGGACACTCTGTGATTTAACATGTCCCTTTTGTCACATTAGTTTCAGGGGTACTATCATTTCTGTCCAGGCCTATTTCATGAGTTGTTTTTTTTTTTAATTCTGTGGAAGCATGGTTGAAAATCAATGTCTGACTTTCATTTGTTCATTTTCATAGATCTTTTATTATTACTTTTGTCAGATTCGTTATTTCTGTGACCATTGTGGGTTTTTCTGTCATTAAATTAAGGGTACCAACAATTTTGACCAGGTGTGTAGATAGTAGATAGATATGGGATAGATAGATAGATAGATAGATAGATAGATAGATAGATAGATATGGGATGGATAGATAGATAGATAGATAGATAGATATGGGATAGATAGATAGATAGATATGGGATAGATAGATAGATAGATATGGGATAGATAGATAGATATGGGATAGATAGATATGGGATCGATAGATAGATATGGGATCGATAGATATGGGATCGATAGATAGATATGGGATAGATATGGGATAGATATGGGATAGATAGATAGATAGATAGATAAATATGGGATAGATAGATAGATAGATAGATATGGGATAGATAGATAGATATGGGATAGATAGATAGATAGATAGATAGATAGATAGATAGATAGATAGATAGATAGATATGGGATGGATAGATAGATAGATAGATATGGGATGGATAGATAGATATGGGATAGATAGATAGATATGGGATAGATAGATAGATAGATAGATATGGGATAGATAGATAGATAGATAGATAGATAGATAGATAAATAATAGATAGATAATAGATAGATATGGGATCGATAGATATGGGATAGATAGATAAGCGATATAGATAATAGATAGATAGATAGATAGATAGATATGGGATCAATAGATATGGGATAGATATGAGATAGATAAATAGATATGGGATATATAATAGATAGATATGGGATAGATGGAAGTTTCTAGTGACTTTTTTCTGCATTCCTCACATTTACAACTCTCAATTCTTCGTTTCCTTTGCAGTATAATTACCAGTGACCCCGATATAATGACTGATGATAATCTCCCCTTTTGTCCCCCCTTCCCCCACCCCACCAGTCCCAGTAGCGGCTTCTTGCATGGGGCAGGGGGCGAGGAGGGTAATGGGGCTAGTAGAGGGGATTGAGGGCTCCCTGTATCCTGCTGAAGGCCAGAGCCCCAGCGTGAAGCCGGGAGTCAGAGCTTGTGATTCAGGACTAACCAAGATTAATGTCCTGGCTAAGTAGCAGTGACAGGACAGCAAACACGCAGCCTGCAGCATGGCCGCTCACACAGGCCTTCCTTTCAGCTCGGCTTCTGAAAACTAAACTGATACGATGGAGTTTGAGAGAAGGATAAATAATACTCTCGAACCCCCTGCCATGTCTCCTTTTTAACCCCTCTGTAGCTCTGGACGGTCTTTGGGTCCTGCTGTGGTCTGAGGGGCAAGGGCCGGTGACAGACCCTCGGGGACATACAGTAGGAGATGGGTTAGGTTATATTTTGCCAATAGTGAACTTAGATTTCACATGTATGTGTGCTTGGGGCGATCCGGTGGAGGGTGACCTGGTTACAGTGCCGGTACATCAGTATTTGGTGATCCTTTTCTGTCTTTACGTCTCCGAATGTGGCATTGTCCCAAAATAGAGAGCCAATGCTGGCCGCTGCCCCCTTACCTCTCAAAGGGGCCTTTATCTACTGCGTGCAGTAGCTCTGGTGAGGCCGCTCACGGGGGATATCGGCTAACCCCCACAGCTTTCATTTTCATGCATGTCACAGGTAGGCTGAGGAGGGGTGGGGGGACTAAGGGAAAAGTGCCCCCCGTTCGGTTGGGCTGGAAAGGCCTCGCTGACGCCTCTGCGGTGGAAAAAAAAATATGAAAAAATGTGGCAGAATTATTTGGACTGTGTGTTTTGGAGGCAGTTCCTGCGTCCATAATTTCACTCGCAGACGCGGCACTGGATGATTAGCTGCTTGTTCAATTGGTAATTGGCCAATATGGAGCGCTAGGACGGACGGACGGACGCAGTATGTCATATGTATATATGTGGCCTGGAAGGAATGGACTGGCACCAGATTATTAGACTTTATGGCGTTTCCAGGGCACATCCCCCTTGCCCGGTGAGATGGCAGCTGGCTGCTGTCAGGGGGAAAATTTACGTTGCCCGACATGCTCGGCTGTGTCTAACCGTGAAGGAGCGAAGCTGACATGATTGTCCACCCCTACCTGGATGTGGCGGACACTGCATTATAGGGGTTGTCTCATCTGGATAAATGGGTAAAATTGCAAAGTGGCCGGTAAAAACAAGCAGCTTTGCAATTCAAATCCTATTGAAAATCCTCTCCGTTCTCAAGAATGAAGAGATTGTCAATTAATTTACTTCTCATTGCCTAGGTTACTGGCCACATGCAGTTTATCAGAGGAGGAAAGGTACTTAGACAAGGACCTCAGCGCTTACAAGCTCTTTACTTCTTTACTGTAGAGTTTGTAAGCGCTGCTCTCAAGGGACTGTACACATCTCAAATGCTGGATCAGATCTGCGGCTCAACTATACCACTGGCCCATGCAGGTAATCTTCAGGAGCATACCGCTCCCCGGCATTCAGGAGTGCAGGAGGCGGAGGAGTAGTGCGCTCCCGAAGAAAGAACAGGAGAAGACCCCTGTTCTCTCCCTTTATGGCAAATCCTGTCATTATAATCACGGCACATGACCCTACAATTACTCCATACATAGAACACTACAATCCCCAACATTGGGCCATTAGTTTCGACTGAATTAATGGTGGTAACTTGTATGCAGATCAGTAGAGATGACCATACATTCTGTTCTGAGATTGGGCACCGGACTTTCCTGGGCAACCATCAGCCTGAATTGATGTATATACAGCTCTGGCAAAAATTAAGAGACCATCACATCAAAACCCTGTCATGGGCAGCCCAATCTCCAGACCTGAACCCTATTGAAAACCTCTGGAATGTAATCAAGAGGATGATGGATAGTCACAAGCCATCAAACAAAGAAGACCTGCTTACATTTTTGCTCCAGAAGCAGTGTGAAAGACTGGTGGAAAGCATGCCAAGACGCATGAAAGCTGTGATTAACAATCATGGTTATTCCACAAAATATTGATTTCTGAACTCTTCCTGAGTTAATACATTAGTATTGTTGTTTCTAAATGATTACAAACTTGTTTTCTTAGCATTATTTGAGGTCTGAAAGCACTGTTTGTTTGTTTTTTAATTTTGACCATTTTTCTTTTTCAGAAAAAAATACAAAATTTATTGCTTGGAAATTCGGAGACATGTTGTCAGAAGTTTATAGACTAAAAGAACAATTTACGGTACTCAAAAATATACCTATAAAGAGAAAAATCAGAGGAACTGAACATTTTGCAGTGGTCTCTTAATTATTGCCAGAGCTGTATTTTATGCTATATAAAAGTCTGTTGTTGGAAGACCCCTTTACACTTTCCAAACAAGACTTGATTTTGTCATCAGGGAAATATTTTGGGGGCTTGCAATTATTTGTGAAAAGAGGGTTCGGTAGGCATTGAGACGCTGGCCTACTAAAGGAGCTTTCTACTTAATCCTACTAGTTTATTTAGGGCATGAATTTGTAGAAAAGTGCGAAAGAATGCTTGTATACTGCTAGTTGTCTTTCCCAAAAAATGAGACCGTGTCCAAAATAGCGGTGAACGCGATGCCCCGGAGACATGATGAGTAAAGAGAGCCCCTGTGTACTCCATGACCCGCGAGCCTCGGAAAGACAAGCATGTTTTTATTTGATCAGGGAAAGCGTCTCGGTTTAGAAAGATTTCACCAAGATCAGTCCTAGAACAAACCTACAAAGTACAGGTCTGTGATTAATTTAGGGGGGGGATTTTTTGGGTCCAACCTGGGGCAGGCGGCTGGGAGCCACATCAGATGTGTAGAGGCTGCACCGTCCTCCGTATGGTCTAAATGTAGCCCCCTGGGAATCCTTTTAATCACCGGCAGAATGGCATCTCACGCTGGAAATATACTGTAATGCTGAGGTACGTGTTCAGCGCTCGGAAAAATAAACTCGCCTGAGCTGCGGTGGTGAGTGCTGCAGGATTTAGAGGGGGTGGGACACACCTGGGTGGTATTTTAAGATACCACTTAATTATCAGCTGCGCTCCATAAACAAGAAACTGGATAAGCGGCGGCTACTGTCAGCCTGGTGGGCAACTACCATGTCAGTGTGGTGGGAGGTGAGCGGAGGCGCTGTCCTAAAGAGCGAGGCTATGCTACACCTCACAATGTTCTGTGGATTACATAGTAAAATCAATATACAAATCAAAAACAAGGAAGAAAAACATTCTAAAGATTGAAATGATGAAAAAACATTTTCAAGATATATTTATATTCTGCAACTCGGATGAAATGCCCGGTAGCTGGGTACCATCAAGGAAGCTTTGCGAGAACTGGCCAGAAGAGTATCTAAGGGTTGGACATGACAGAATCACTATCGTATATCAACCATTACAAGAAAAAAAAATTGTGTATAGAAATATATATTACATTTTCTATCTTGTAAAGCACATTAGGGACCGGAAGCATAAGGCCGTGTTCACATGTGGATCTATACCCTTTTTTTTCTAATGCAGCAGCTTAAAATCAGTGGTAGGACCAGTTTTATAAAAAAATAAAATAAAAAATACATAAAAAAAATACAGTATCAGTCCAAAACTAAATTAAGCGACACTCCCTACTATGAAATTTGTGTGTGATATATATGAAAAAATATAATGTTTTAATATATTTTTTCTTATATATACATACCATATATAAATATTATACTGTACATATGTGTGTACATATATATATATAGAGAGAGCAAAAAATATATAAAAATTATGTATACATTTTTCTCTACTTAAAAACATGTATGTATATTTATATATGTGTATGTATGTATAATATATATATATGAATGCTTGCTAGTGTATTTACGTGTGTGTGTGTGTATGTATGTATATATATATGTATATATATATATATATATATATATATATATATATATATATATATATATATATATATATATATACATTGAATATATGGCATTTGTATAGAACTAATACTCTACATATTTTATATATTCTTTTAGTATAGCTATTGGTATAATGGTAGCGATCACGCCTAAGATTAAGGCTACATTTCCACAATGGGCATTTGTTGTACTTTTGATCCTGCACTTTTTCAGCAGCATTTCTGGACCAATTAATTTACTTACTTTTTAAAAAAAAATTACATGCGTTTTTAGCATGTTTTTTTTCACGTTTTTTCTGTCTCTTTGTGGTCAAAATAAAACTGTCTTGATAAAACTTTATCTTTCTACCTTTATCTCATGTGCGGATTGCAAGTGTGTTTACTGCGTTTCTGCTTTGGAAATGGAATATTTGCGCAACCTTAAAAATATAAAAAACATCACATAAATCTCATCCATTTTTCTTGAACTGTACTTCACTGTAGTTTTTCTGCACAAAAAAACGGAAAAAAACCCAGGTTATGTCCCCACTGGATGTATTTACGGTGGTAGCGGAGGTCTGATAGTAATACCGGCAGTGGCATCTATTTATATAATTGCCTTGTAATGTTTTAATTTCCTGTTCTGTCCAGATGTCACCGTATCCCTGAATTCCAAGCGGCGGAAGTTCACCGACCGCCATATTGGGACACCCAAGTGATGGGTGTCTCAATATGGAAACTGCTGCTGGTACCAACCTATTGCGCGGTACCACTAGTGGAACACCGTCGCACCACACACACACACTCAAGCAGCCTCTTGCGCGGTACCACCAGCAGAACAGGCCGCTGCCGAGATCAGCCAAATGATTCACTGACTGCCGCCATCTTTGTACAGGAGGAGCGCAGTTTTAATGTGACCGCCGCTATCTCTCTGCACAAAGATAGCGGCGGTCTGATTTACTGCGCCTGGGCGAATTACGCGCAGGTACAGTGAATCATTCAGCTGATCCCGGCGGCAGATGCACGACGTGTCTACAGAAGGAGGAAGTCTGTCACATTAAAGAGGTTTTGCCATTTTTAAAAATTGACTGTGTCTGACCGTGTACGGAGCATACCATATCTCCTGGGCAGTGGAGGAAGCAAAAGATAATACTGACATTACAGCAGGGAATCACAGTGGATTCATTTTGTGAGGTAAAATATTTCACTGACTGTTTTTAAACAATATTTTGCCTAACAAAATGTTTCCTCTGCGATCTCCTGCTGTAATGTCAGAATTGTCTTTTGCTTCCTCCCCTGCCCAGGAGCTGTAGTATGTTCTGTACACGGTCAGACACAGACAATTTTTTAAATGAACTTTTGTTCATGGGAAAACCCCTTTAAAAAGCAAATATCAGCGCCAACATGGCTCCTCCTAAAAAGTATGACAATGAAAGGAAAGCAGCAAAGGCACAACGTCGAAGACAAAGGGCAAATGAGACTCTTGAAGAGCAACAGCATCACTGGGACAAAAACAATGTATATAAGCGTAGGCGTCAAGCACATGAGTCCCCTGATGCAAAAGTCATTAGATTATCACAGGATGCCATTAGGCAACAACAGCGCCACATGCCTGCCCCCATCGTGACATTACCGCCCTCCCGATGCAATAGCATCGGGCCTCCATCTAGTTGTGAAATAAGAACAAGGAAGCCATGCGAAGGGCGATCCTCGCAACTGGACCTGCAGCATAAATTGACATGCGGTAAATCGTAAACCCACAGCTCATCGATTTACACTGCAGATATTTTTCACACCATGATTTTTTGTAAAATCTCGTGTACGATGCTGCCAATGTAAAATGCAGCATATTTTCCGCAAGCAAATCTGCTGCTTTTTTGCTGCATGGGAATTTTTTTTATTGTTCTTGTGTTTTACATAGTCCGGTTACCTAGAAGATTTAGGGTTTTTTTTCCCCATAATTAGAGAATTGGACACAGGCTTTGGGCCTGTGCACACATTGCAGATTTGTCACAAAACCTGAAGGGTTTCCTGATCCCAAGTGAGAATCCTAAAGTGTGATACACACTTTGCTTATTTTTAATTGCAGATCTGGTGCAGAATGTTAATTCTTTCAGTGTTTTTGCTGCAGATTTCACCTATACTAATGAATACGGAAAAATCAGCACCAAAAACACATGTAAAAAGCGCATCAAAAACACGCCAGTTTTACGCAGAGTTTTTCCTGCCAACAGATGCAGAACTTTCTGCACCAAATACTTCCCGTCTGCACATACCCTAGCACCTCCCTGCTGATTTCTGCTCCTCCATTCATTCCTATGAATGCAGTGCCCCCGATTTATTTAGGAGACCTTAAAGGGGGATTTCTGAAATGCACCGAGGCGGTGACTTCACATTTCTGATATCACACAGGTTTTTCCAGTTTGTGCTCAGAGTCATCCTTCAGTCGTCTATCATTGTCTTGTGCCATCATAACCTCCCACCCCCCCTTCGTTACCGCTGACACTTACATGTCCCCCACCACATCTTTCTAGTACAGAGGCTGCGGGGAGGAGGAGGAGGCGATCTGCGCCCCTGCTGTCACACTGCATAATAATCTGTCAGCACTTGCTGCCTCGGATTTATTTGTGCACTAAAACCAGCCTGAGGCGAGCGGATGCAGACAGCATCGCCTGGTTCTGGAAAATGTGTTCCAAGGAGCTAAAAAAGCGGCTTTTCCAAATATTTCACCCTCCTAATAAACGCATTTAATTAAAAGTCATATAACTTGCTTTTCATTAAAAATGTCTGCTCAGGGCGAGCGCTGGGATACACTAAGCTAAGACTGCAGACATGGAGAGCCCCCTAACACCCCACCAAAAAAAATATAAAATCATGGAGGTCAATCATCGGAGTCCCGTGTATGATATTTTCCTACCTATGAATAGTCATAAATCCGTGATCAGGCTGTACATCCACCTCCGTTATCGGGGTATTCCTATAGACCCCCCACGTGAATCCAGGGAAGAAGTGCAGTAGCATCTGTGCCTTCGAGCGGCACCTTCTCTTACCACTTTCTTCAGTTCCTCACTATGAGACTTGCTGAAAGCTGAAGGCGTAGAGCAGAAAATTTAGAAAATGCCATTCTTGTGCTGGCATTTCTAAGGGCATATGGGGAGAGCGAGGATGTGTCTCTTGGGGGTCCAACGTCTGGGACCACTGTGTAGAGAAAAAATGTTCTGAATCAGAGCTGTGGCCCCTTTATTTTCTGGTTCAGTAAAGGTTCGACTCCGTGGGTTATTCCCAAGATAGTGCGTTATCCCCTTTCAGCGGGAAAGAGGACACTTTACTGACTGCTGGGACCCTCAGCGATCCCGGAAACCCCTCCATTCCATTCTTAGTTTTTGGGACTGCGGAGACAACCACCATAGCACTCCTATACTTATGGCAGTGGCATAGAGAATGGAGATTGGGCAAGTGATAAGAGAATTTAGATGGCACGCCTGGGAGCACAATTACTAGTCTTTCGAGCGCTATGGTTGGCATTTGAAAGGGGCACTGGAAAAAATTGTGCAAAATGTAAAAAAAAAAAAAGATGATTTCTTCTATTGAAACCAATGAAACAGAGCCACTCCTGCCTACAGATCCTGTCTGGTATTGAGGCTCAACTTATTTCAAGTAAATTGGGCACTTGTGGTCTTTCTGGGGGCACCCTACCTGGCATTTACTACTGGAGCACTGTGGCTGACAATTAGTGAGGCAGTGATACCGAGGACGGATTATGGCCAGAACTTATAGGGGTGCCGGCTGAAGCTTAGATGGGCACCTGTACTGGTTATTTTGGGAGTCCCCTAATAAGTGATCATCCATTAAAGAAATAAATGATGCAAATGTAATGTCCTAAATGCTACACGTGAGTTACCATCAGAATATTATGATGTGATGGCCTCTCATCCTATATCACCATGTATCCCCTGGCACAATGCTTGCCTCATATACTCACACAAAATGCTGGACACAGCGGGACGCCATCAGCCACAAATAGCCGAATTCCAACCCTGCAGACTACAGGGCAAAGAGTTAAAGGCTGCCTGAGGGCACCAGCGTCCAGGCCCAGAGGTAGATGGGGTCTATAGTGTGGCCTGTTCCCACCGTTTGTGCCCATCCCCCAGTATGAACCCAACATAACCTCTTGTCCTGACCCCATTGGGCAGCTTTTCCTGTAAGTGAATAGGCTTATACCCCATAGTTCAAAGTGAATTATGTGTCCAGACTCTGTGCGGGAGACCACCAGTGATCTTCCCACTGAGCTGCCAGTCCTCCATCAATCTATCCCCTATTATAGTCTTCACAGAGACTCAGCATCTGCTTATGTGTATACATTTCTACTCAATACTGCTGCAGTATATCAGATAGATACAGGGATACAGATAGAGATAGATACAGAGACAGCGATAGATACGGGGATAAATACCGAGATGGATGGATAGATACAGAGATGGATGGATAGATACAGAGATGGATACATAGATAGATGTAAATATGGTTGTAAAGCCCCCAAGATTGTCACCAAAACCTCTTAGATACAACATTTGGGGACAGCTCTCCAAAATTAGATGTTGAGAAAAGGCGTTTTAATCAGAGCATCCTTAGAAATGGAGGTTGATTTTAGGCTCACTCTTCAGCTCCCACAGCGCATTGATTACCGTATGTCCAGGTTTGTCTAGTATATTTAGGGATTTATTTTTTTTTATAGTTTTGGAGGTTTTGTTGTTCACTGTGTGGTATAAATATCATGACATCTTTATCCTCTAAGGGGAAGGAAATATGACATAAATGTGGTGTTGCTATAATTATCTTTTACTAGATTTACAGAATAAAAAGACATTTTATTTTTACAAAAATGATTTTGCCTTGTGTCGCTGCATTCCTGCCCCCATAACCTACTTACTTTTTTGCCTATGGAGCAGTGGGAGGACTAGTTTATTAGCACAATTTTGGGATACAAAAAAGTTTTGATCACAATTTTTTTGGGGTGGAGAGGAATGATCTACAAATGGCAATTATGCATCTGGATGTTCACCAAACTGCAATTATCTCCCATTGGTACCCATGTGGTCACCTAATGTAGCGATGGGCAAAGTCCAATATATTCGTGAAGCTCTCGCCCGGCTCCTCTGTGAACTTTCCCATGTCCAGATGGACATTAAATTTTGGGACATCCTGCAGACCACTGTGCCACAGAGCTTCACCAGGGTCTCAAGAAGCTCCACATTGTCTTCTACCACGTGATTGCCCTGAACCACAGCAACAAATTTGTCCCAAATTCCCTTCCACTAGCGACCATTGTGGGAAATCTTCACACCAGGATCTTCTCAAATTTAGACAGAAGACTACATCTGCTTTGACCTTTTCTTCTGACAACTTAGGGAAAAAGTCTTGAAGGTACTCGAAGGCTGTGATTTGATGACATTGACAGTCTATGGGGGTGCTCTTACAGAAAATGTACACAATCTCATTGTCCTCTTTGGAGTCCTTGCTATCCCAAAACCAAAGATGGTAAGAAAATTGGTAAAACTGCCCTGGGATGTGTCATAAATGGAACTATACTGAAGTCTGTGATTATTTTACTGTTTTGATATTGATAGAAAATTTTGGTCGTTTTCGCCTTGAAAATTGAGGACATTTTAAAATATTGGTAGCAAAAGCAAAGTTTGTGGGGATTAAAAGAAGTTTCCTATACTTTGTGGCATAAGCAACTAAGAAGTTAAAAGCAAAAATGAATGTAACACGATATAAAAAACAGAGGCACAATTTACTATATTTTTACAATTACAGTAGTGGATGTTGACTATATTTTGAATTTAGTTACTCTTTTCAGAGCTGTCCCCAGAATATCTGATTATGTGAAACGTATCAGTGGTAAAGGATTTGTGCTGCACACACTTTATAGTCTAATATCCTGTGTGTAGCGAGGTATCGGCAGGTCTGGTCCAGTCTCATTGTGCTGCCCCTTAGGTCACATTTGCAGCTTGTGATAGATTTCCTTAGCTTCCACCATGGTATTAATCTGTCGTATCGATATATTGCTCTCTGACACGGCGTTGAATGCTGCCTCTATTAAACTTTCAGCGCTTGCCCTCTCTGGAGCTTTTCCTTGTTGTTTCGCTGTTCCCATCAATTTTCAGGTCCCGACGTTGCTCGTGCATGGACGAGCAGAGCCGGCTGATGATGATGGAGGGGGAATTGGCAGAACAAAATTTAGGAGGAGAAGGAATCAGCCAGAGATACATAAAATATGTAACCAAATTATTTTGGATGGCAGTGCACTACTTGGTGGGATTATATCATGTTCGAATCGTTTCGAAGCTTGGTCATGGTAGGAATTAGAAGTTTTACCACTTTTTGATCGTCTTCGTTTTTAAGATTTCAGTTTGCGGTCTGTGAATGGAAACCTTCTTGATTACTACTTTGGTACATAAGTTTGTCCACAATAATCGCTAGATCTGTTGTACCTGAAATATCTGCCGCAACGAATAGAAATCTGCTGGATCACAGGGCAAACAAGCTCTCATAACACCCAAGATTGGGGAGCTTAGAAAACTCGCCTCACAGCCTTAATGTCTAAATTAAGTTTGAGACATGTCTGATGGAAAATTGCTCATTCAATTGCAGCCTGGCCCCTACTTCAACACCAAATACAATACATGCTCCCCGTTTTCCACGTCCTCCCTTTCCAGTACAGGGTCAGCTGGTGGCTGAATATATCTGTTGTAGGGTCTAATGTTGGAGATTGAGGTACAGTGGGTGCCCATCGATCAGTAAAATTCTATTCTACATGCCTCTTACCCTGGCACTATACCATACTCAGTAGCCACACACAGTAATTTGGTATGAGAGACTAAACCAAAGGAGCCATAAATGGGTCAGAGGAACCCTAGGATGGATAGAGTAGGTTTAGTAGTGAGTTAAAGTAGGGTTCGATTTCAATGGACATTAGGGAGAGAAGGTCTTGTATCACCTGGATAAGATCTTGAAATTTTGGGAAGATTAGGAAGAGATTAGTAGTAAAGTCTGGAGTAGGGACTAGGTTGTTGATGACTTCATTATGGGTGGGATGTTGAAGACGCACACAACTCATCCCATTTATTGCAATATTTGGCGTATCAGTGATCGTAACAGGTTAGCTCCATGGCGGGGTGGACTTTCACATGGGGAAGACACGTTGTAGACAGTTCTTAGGTGATTTTGGAGGATGGGTAGCTGTTTCGGTGGCAGCCGAGCTCTGCACAACTAGTTCAAGGTTTGATTGCTGAATGTAACTAGTTCAAGGTTTGATTTCTGAATGTAAGTGGTCCCCAGCTCAGAATTTGCTGTGTTACCACTGGACTCATGCTTCTCCAGTGCATGTACTTTTATTCTTAATATTAAATAATAAGTGACGCTTTACAGAAATCTTGGCGCAACTAAATGTAATGTGTTTGAGATTTTCCGGGTTTAGGATGTGCACCCCTTAGGTTAGGGCAACATTGAGATCGTGGTATTGAATCTAATGATTGCGACCTACCACGACTGTGGCTCGGAATCACAAATGTTTCGGATTTGTTGTCGCTGGTCACTATAGACGGCTTGCATTGAGTTCTGAGACTTGTCTGCGATTTAGCCATTTCTTTACAGAAATATCGCACATCAGAAGAATAATCGCAAGTTGCACAGATGGTTTTTGGTTGTGCTACACGGTAGACACCCCCCCGCATTGTCTGATAGATTGCAAAAGTAATTTATAACCACCTCTCCTTCAATAAGTGTTTTCTGCCTACTTCACCTAGCCCTCTTTCCCAGTTTCGGCTTATGGAACCATGGAAAATGTTTATAGCGCCATTTATTCCATGCTGCTTTACATGTGAAAAGGGGGCAAAGCTAGACTAATACAATAAACATGAGCAAAAAACAAGGCACTAACAGGTACAGAAGGAGGGAGGACCCTGCCCGCGAGGGCTCACAGTCTGCAAGGGATGGGTGAGGATACACTAGGAGAGGGTAGAGCTGGTCGTGCGGCGGTCAGTAGGTTGAGGATCACGGCAGGCTGTAGGCTTGTCGGAAGAGGTAAATCTTCAGGTTCTTGTTGAAGGTTTCTGTGGTAGTTGAGAGTCTGATATGTTGGGGTAGAGAGTTCCAGAGTATGGGGGAAGCACGGGAGAAGTCTTGGATAGGAAGAAGAGATAAGAGGGGAGTAGAGAAGGAGATCTTGTGAGGATCAAAGGTTGCATGTAGGTAAGTACCAGGAGACCATGTCGCAGATGTATGGAGGAGACTGGATGTGGATGGCTTTGTATGTCATAGTAAGGGTTTTGAACTGTAGCCTCTGGATGATCGGAAGCCAGTGAAGGGCTTGGCATAGGGGAGAGGCTGGGGAATAGCGGGGAGACAGGTAGATTAGTCAGGCAGCAGAGTGTAGGATGGATTGGGGTGGTGCTAGAGGGGAGGCCAATGAGTATGAGGTTGCAGTAATCAAGGCGGGAGATGATAAGGGCGTGCACTAGTGTTTTTGTGGTTTCGTTGTCGAGGAATGCGCGGATCCGGGAAATATATAATGTCAATTTATGTTGACGGTCATATCTAGGGAGCGATCTATTCCCAAATCCCCTTTTCAAATAAACCCCCCCGCAGTATTCTTTAGTGTGGATACTGGGGTGTGTACCTGGAGTTCGCACGATAGAGTGCACACAACGGTCTCCGACTCATCCATCCAACCAGTGAGCGCAGCCCCTGGATGTGAGCAGGTCTATGCAAGTTGTACCTTGGCGCACATCCTATAGCTGACATATGCAAAAACAGGATACAAAACTGGAAATGGGATGTAAAGGAGAAGGATCGCTGCCAGATACGGAGGTCAGAGACTTGGCTAAACCTTGGTTTATCGTTGTGACTTGATATGGAGACTGAGCAAAAATGAAGTGTAGAGAGGACATTATACCCCCACATGTTACATGTCAAGGAGAATACATGTTTTTTTTTTTTAAGTGTCAAAGTTTAAGAGTAATGGAGATTGGCAGATACTTCAGCTCATCTCTAGGGAGAATTTTTTTCATGCTGCTTTGCAACTGTTTGGCACAAAAATGCCATGCAACAAAATGCAACTTTTTTCAGCTACAAAACAAGTTAAACCCCTCAATAAAGTACTACGTCACTACAGTGGGCCGAGCGCTCCATAAAAATGTATAACGCTCTTTTTCGGGTGTCTATGGGGGAACATTTAGTCTTATGGAGAGTGTGAAGCTGGCGTTAAGAGACTTATAGGCCATGCATTGCTCCTCTGTGAAGTTCCCTATGCAAATAGCCTTTTTAGACCCCCATCCGAGGCATCTCACCCAGCCAGGTCAGCTCTCCTGCTTTGCCCTGATGAAGGGCAAACCGCTCAAAACACTTGTCTGCAAATAAAGTTTCTGGTTTGGCTTGTTATCCAAACTTAAGGCTCATTAAAGGGTCAATAGTGACTTTTTAGGATTGCAGTGTCCAATAGGTGACACTGGAGTCCTCTTTCTCTCTGAAGAGGCTACTTGCCTACTTTTCTTAGGAGCTTGCACTCCAGAGATAGAGGATGAATCATAAATTCTGATAAAGCAAATTTATTTACATCGTATCTGGTAATGGCTGATAACAGGGAACAATAATCTGCACTCCACTTCAGATAAGAAGAGATAAGGTTCTATGTCACTTTAACCGAGTACCTAGGCTCGCAGGCTTACAATCTAGTCCCGGGATATTTGGGGACACGTTTCTGGTGGAGCGCACAGCACGCGGTGTTGTAGGAGCAAGCAGTGCTAGGTGCGGCTGCTCTTGGAGTTAATCCTCTGCGTGTTTATCGGTCCTGGGGTCCTTGTGGCCATTCACATGCCAAATATTTCAGCAGATCAGGGCTGCGGCTTGAGCAGTCTGCTAATTTTGCGGCCTGCTGTACATAAGATTCAATGCCCCCAGTAATCCGGGCTTAGCTGGGAGCTGACCCCCTACAGACCTGAGTCACAAATTAAAGAGGCAGGACTGGTTCTCAGCACTGGATACGATGACCTCGGCTTTGTGTTTTTCCACCTCTATTCAGCATTTGCATTACACCTTGAGCGAACAGCTGACAAATATGAAACGTGACAATAGGCAGAGACCACTCAGCCCACCCATACCGTCACCAACCAATCGTCAGATCTTCTTTCATGTACTGTAGCTGCCACCTTTGCACCCCCTATAGAAACTCCCCAGTTTTTATTCCCGTTACTGACTCTGACATGACCTAAACCAGCCAGTGTAGCACTGAGAGGCAGTGTATTACGTAGCAGAGAGAACTTCCTGTGAGCAATTTGAGAGTCATTCTCCTGCGAGAGTCTGTCATACCAGGCAACATATGTCCAAGGCGTAGTCCATTTTATAATGAATCCGTCAGCAGGTTTATGCTGCTCCACATATGTGCATCATGAAGTAACGGCAGAGACCCTAATTCAAGCGGTGGGACACTAACTGGGCTTCTTGCAGCTGCTCTGCTAGTCCTCTCAATGCTGAGTTCCTGTGATGTAGTCCTCAATATTCATGAGGTCTGGGCAAGGATGGACTGGGACTAAAATTCAGCCCTGGCATTTGAAAGCACACAGCCCCACGCTGGCCCTGTCTCCTTTCTCAGATTGGGACCTCTATTACTTGTATTATCGTGCCTGCAGGAAATCAAGACTTGCCTATATTAACAAACATAATTTGTAAGATTCAACAATAATAGTATTGCAATATAGTATCATGGACTCCCCACAGTCCCCCCATGTAGTATGATGGGACCCCTCACAGCCCCCATATAGTATAATGGTGTCCCCACAGTATGATGGTCCACACAAAGCCACCATATAGTACAATGAGTCCCCTCATATAGTGTGATGATTCACACAAAGCCACCATATAGTATGATGGTCCCCCGCTGCTCCCCATGTAGTATGAGGTTCTCCCACAGCCCCTATTTAGTATGATGGTCCACACACAGCCACCATATAGTATGATGTTCCCTCACCGCCCCCCATGTCGTATGATGGTCCCCCTCAGAGCCCCCATATATTTTGATTGTCTCCCCACAGTATGATGGTCCACACACAACCATCATATCGTATCATCTTCACCCCATGCCATATGATGGTCCCGTTCGCTCCCCATGGAGTGTGATGGTCCTCAAAGCCCTCCATATAGTATGATGTTCCACCACAGCCCTTATATAGTATGATAGTTCACCCACAGTATGATGGTTCACACACAACCCCCATATAGTATGATGGTCCACCACAGCTCACCAAGATGAAATCTTATACACGCCCAATCCAGCTTCAGTCTCTGTCTCCTTTTCTATCCTGTCTTGCTTGCAGTAAACGTGGGTGGCGCAATGCAGTGACATTATCGTGCCGACTGGTGTCCCCTGTGGGGCACTGGACCCCAGTAGGCCGCAGGCTAAAAGTATCCTTCATCCTGCTGTTTTAAGTGATGGAGTGCAAAGCTGGTGCTCTGTGCTCTGTCACAGCTGTTAATAGTGTTGCCAGTAAGATCACTCCTAATTGGCAACTGTGAACAGTGTAGCCAGAAAGCTGTCAATCAGTGGTGAGGTGCTGGACTATGTAGAGCTCTGCATTGAGAATACTAGCTGAGATGCTGGAAATAAAATAGTGATTTTTATAAAAACTGCAGCAGTAAGTCCAGTATGTGACCTAGCACTGGAATCGGTGTTTTCCCTCAGTTTATTAAGTTTAAAACCTGACAAGCTCCCAATAACCCCTTCCAGGCATCTTCCGCAGTGAATATAGTGTGTGCTGTTAGAGCAGCTCAGAAGCTGAGCCTGTACCATACACATACAGCTGGCAGCTGCCTTTAGCTGCAGTGATCAGAGCCTATAGCTGGGCTTTATAGGAGATCTTTAATTTCACTATCTATTGCAATACTTACTTGCATATAGTGCAAACGATCTCGGGTTCAAGATCCCTAATTTCTTGCAACAATAATACTGAAAAAAAGTGAATCACCCCTTTTTTTAAGGGGTAAGTTGTAAAGCGCTGCGGAATATGTTGGCGCTATATAAATAAAAATTATTATTATTATTATTTTTTTCCCCCAATACAAAAATAAAGAAATAAAAAAATATATATTAGACCCATCCGAAATAAGTCCAATTAAAATAGAAAACGATATAGCTTAGCAAAATCAAAATTGCAAAATCGAAATTTTTTGTTGTGGCACCTCCCCCAAAAAATGCAATAAAAAAATCTAATAAGCAATATATATATAATATATATATGTATATATATGCGGCGCCCCAGGGTCCTGGTCGTCGCAGTGGTATTGCTTTCCTCTCAGGGAAAGCGATGCTACGTTTGGAGGCAAGAACGGATAACTGCATCCAGGTATCACAAACATGCAACACATTCACACTCCAGGCCACCAGGGGGAGCTTTTGCTCCTATTTATTAGGTCACTCCCCATATATATATACATATAACTGGTAGTCTGTAGGGAAAGTTAGGAGAAAGTTCCAGACAGTAGACTGAGGAGGACAGAAGGTTAACGGAGCTGTGCATGCCCTCAGAGCTGCAGCTCCCAGAAAGAGACATTGAAAGGCAGAATTGTATTGCAGCGAGCGTGAAAGAAGTCGAAGCAAAAGGAGAGGATACTAGAAGGGGACCAGCCCCGAACAGGCTGCCTCCTTCTTAGGCGCAGAATCCCAGTAGCCGGAACACCGAGGGAGTAAGGACCTCTACGCCTTATTTCAGAGAACGGCAGGACAGCTAATTGCAGGTTACCTGTCCGCACCTACACCCAGGAGGCACGGTGACACCACGCGGAGCCGGGTTATCTAAGAGATCCTATAAACAGGCTCAAGTCACCAGTCATACGGGTTTTGTCCTATCCTATACGGGGACAGAGAGAGCGAACCATTGCATCTGTGAGACCCTTATGTGAAGCCATAGGCAGTAAGGGACTACACCACCACAGCGCAAGGGAAGGCTACTGATTTCCACCTGGACAAAGGAACTCTGGACTTGCCTCCAAGCCGGCCGGACTCTGCCTGCCCTGTGGTCTGGTACCCTGGACTGTGGATGCTGAAGTCTTCAGTAAAGGTAAAGAGACTGCAACCTTGTGTCCTCGTTCTTCACTGCGCCTCTCACCATCCACCATCTACACACCGGGAAGCCCTGGGGACATACTTCACCTGTGGGAAGGTATACCATCTAGCTGCCGTAACATCACCCCAGTGGACCCCATAAAGCAGCGTCGGTCACCCTGACCGAATACCACAGGTGGCGTCACGAACATAAACTTTATCCCTTTAAAGACCTTTCCCTTTTATACGGACGTCCCAGGGCCACGGGCTGGTCAGCCACCGTGACATCCCCCAGTGAACATCGGACCCGGTACCTAGTACCCCACGGCCCTTGAGGGGCGATCCATATACACTGTATATATCCCAAAATGGTATCAACTAATACTACAGCTCACCGTGTAAAAAACAAGCCCTCACACAAAATTATAAGAAAAAGACATAAAAACAAAACCTTAAAAATGTGTTTTTTTCACTATTTCACCCAACTTGTAATTTTTTCCCCATTTATCTACACATTATATGGTAAACCAAATTGTGATATTCGACACTGCACCTCATCTTGCAGAAAAAAAACAAGCCCTAATACGGTTATGTAGACGGAAAAAAAGTATGACTCTTGGGAGAGGAAACAATAAAAGTGCAAAAAACGAAAATAGACCCGGTCAGGAAGGAGTTAAGGTACAGTATGTTCAAGTACTCATATATACTGCAGTCTTTCCAAGGAGAAAAATCTTCAGCAGCCAAAAAAACAATCTGTGTGCATATAAAACTGCCCCCAAAACTAGTCCAATACGGCTCTTTTAAAACCCCTTTTGTGGTCTGATTCATAGGACTCTTAGCAACTGCTGCCACCTGTGTGATCCACAGAGAAGACGACTGAGGAGAGTGACTCTTTGCTTGGATTGGGGGATTTTGACTGTACCCTGACAAAGTAGATTTTTTCCTTTTTTTTTTTTTTTTTTTACCTTTTTAAACTTTTTTTTTTTACTCTCTGATAATCCAGAATGATCAATATTCCACCAAATTGTCTTACAAATTTCCGGATAGAAGAAAAGTTGCTAAATGACACGTCTCCTCTCTTTGCTTTCTTTTTTTTTTTTTACCCCTTTATAATCTGCAACATGAGAGATGTTTCTGTCGTTGTTACAAAAAAAAGTATTCTACCTTTTTAAAACTAAGCGTCCTGTGACCAGAGCGGGTGGATTAGGGGTGGACACTGGTGGGTTTCTAGTTGCCGCTGTTACCTGGTAGTTGCCATGGCTATAATCCTCTCAGAAACAGAACGATGGAAGAACCGGTTGGGCAGAGAGTGGTGCGAGAGACGGGATGGGCAAGAAGAGGAGAGAGGTAGGACGGAGGAGAGAATAACAGACGTGCTAAAAGTTTAGAGAGGCAAAAGAATGCGAAAAAGCAAACAGGCGGAGTATCGAGGGCAATCGGGTGGTGGCCATTGCCAATCTTTTCTAGGCACGACCATAGATATAGATATTTCTCTTCTAACTTTTTAGGCAGGCCAATAGCCTTGGTTTTATTTCTGTGTGACCACCAGATGAGTTCCACCATGCCAGGTAATGTGCAATGTCGTGGGGAGACCGACACAAAATTGCAGGACTGATAAAAGAGATTAGTCAGGAGTCAATAGGCAATACATGGGAGATGTCACCAGGCCCACGGCCTCCCTGAGCCAATCATTCTGAGAATACAAGCTGCTGTAAACGGTCCCTATCCTCAGCAGTGACCAGGAATATGAGCTTTTCTGCGGAGGAGTAAATCCAGTAAAAAGTATTGTTCATCTTTTTAGGATAATTTGTTGTATGTATTTTAAGCTAAAAATATTTTTTGCAATTAGGTTTCATTAAAAATGTTGCCTATTATAACGTTTATGTTGCAGTATTAATTTCGAGTTAACTGACAATCTACCAGTGAGCTCATTCTGACAGGAGTTTGTAACTCCCTTATCTGTCATTTTTCGGAGCTCCTGTCACATGATTTATGACTTCAGACCACATTAAAGTTGAATGTGCAGGAAATAAACAACCTTCAAAAGCAAAATGGTGCAACATTTTTAATTAAATAAAACTGCAAATATTCTTTGTAGCCAAAAATACATGCATTTAAGAAAAAAACAGGAGACAACCACTTTTAATATTATCACCAGAACTTAATAGTCGGGCTATGTTCACATTTGTTCGGATATTCCACTTGTTTGATTTTAGGAACGGGCCAACAGAATTAATGTTCAAAATGGATACGTTGCATAAGTGACGGAGCGGAGACTGATTATGATGAGGTCCTTTCGGATTCTTTTATGTCTTAGTGTTTAGAACAAAAGGAAAATTTCTGCATGATGCCTAGGAGGACCCCATGATAAGCAACGTACTTCGATTTGCATCAGTTAGGCAACAGGTCCGTTTTAGACATTAACTCCCTAAGTCATTAAGTCATAAAGCGGAACATCCGAACGGAAATCTGAGCTTGGCTTAAAGGGTTTTTATTCTATTGGTGAAACTTTCTTGTATACTTTGTTTCAATTTTTTACAACCTTAGGCTACTTTCACACTAGCGTCGGGCTCGGCCCGTCGCAGTGCGTCGGGCCGAGGTCACCGACGCTAGCGTTGTCTCAGCCGCACAACGGGGGCATCGGATGCATTTTTCCAGCGCATCCGCTGCCCCATTGTGAGGTGCGGGGAAGTGCGGGGAGGTGGGGGCGGAGTTCCGGCCGCGCATGCGCGGTCGGAAAAAGCGGACCGTCGGGAGCAAAAAACGTTACATGTAACATTTTTTGCTCCCGGCGGACCGCCACAACATGGCGCAACCGTCTCACGACGGTTGCGACGTGTGGCAATCCGTCGCAATGCGTCGCTAATGTTAGTCAATGGAGAAAAAACGCATCCTGCAAGCACTTTTGCAGGATGCGTTTTTCTGCAAAACGACGCATTGTGACGGATTGCAGTTAACGCTAGTGTGAAAGTAGCCTTAGTAAATGTTAGGCTACGTTCACACTAGCGTTGTGCGCCGTTGCGTCGGCGACGCAACGCACAAGGCACGCAAAATTGCGTCAAAACGTACGCAAAAACGCTGCGTTTTGCGACGCATGCGTCGGTTTTTGCCGAAAATCGGACGCAAGAAAAATGCAACTTGTTGCGTTTTCTTGGTCCGACGCTTGCGGCAAAAAAGACGCATGTGTTGCACAACGCAACAAAAAAAAACGCATGCGTCCCCCATGTTAAGTATAGGGGGCGCATGACGCATGCGTCGCCGCTGCGTCGCCGACGCAAACCCGACGCACATTAGCTTAACGCTAATGTGAACGTAGCCTTATTGAAGCTAACAATGATGTGCTCCTTACAGGGACTCACTATTCCAGTGTACACTGCTCATCTTCTGTCTTCAGGAGCACATCGCTCACCTGCCTTATGGCTTCTTGCTTGCCTGGGGGCAGTGTGCTCCTGATCATTGACTGTTCAGGCTGGCGACGCGGTTGAACCGCTGGTCCGATCTGTGTGCTCTGATGGAGAAAGCTGAGATAGCTTTGCCTGCACAGCGCTTTCGGAGCCAGGGCTGTGGATTTGGTATAAAATGGACCGACTACTAAAATATATAATGAATTAAGTTCAGTAGTTCAGTGCAGGATGTGCTGTAAATGTTCTCATAATTTGGGAAGTTTTGAAATATCCTATAAATGTCTGTTCTATTCCTGATTTAAGGATCTAGGCTTTTAGTTGAGATTAATCTGTGCTGCACTTTATGCACATACTCAGTATTGAGGCAGTGCTGTGGAGCCAGTGATTTCAGACAGCTTCATGGTAGCACTGGCGGAGCGCAAGAGCACTGGAGCAGGGTGGATCCAGTGATTTCGGACAGATTCACAGAAAGGCTACGTTCACATTTGCGTTGTTGGGCGCAGCGTCGGCGGCGCAGCGCAAAACGCATGCACGACGCAGTGTTTTGTGACGCATGCGTCCGACGTTTGCATGAAATTTGACTCTCAAAAAACGGCATCATGTAGCGTCGGCTGCGGCCTGACTGTTGCGCCCAAATGACACATGCGTCACAAAACGCTTGACAACGCATACCGGCGCATGTCCATGCGCCCCCCATGTTAAAGATAGGGGCGCGTGACGCATGCGACGGTATCAGTCGACGACGCTGCGCCCAACAACGCAAATGTGAACGTTATCAAACACTAGCTGAGTGCAGGGGCACTGGAGTTGGGTGGATCCCGCTTGCTTCACAGCAGCACTTGCAAGCTGTATAGCAAAGTGCTTGTAAAACGTAAGCAGAGCCAAATAGCAAAGCGATATGCACTCGTAATGGCCATTATCATGTACTGCAGCTCAGCTCCCATTAAAGTGAATGGGAGCCACACTGTGGCCAGTACACAGTGTTTGAAGCTGTGCTGTTCTGGTTCTGTACACTCTACCTCTGTCCGCTGCTGGAGCAGATGATAACAGCTGATCGGTGTCCGATCCCTATTGATTTGATATTGTTGAAGTTGGGAAAGTTATGAAATGTCCTAAAATGTCTGCTCAATTCCTGATCTAAGGAATCTGTGCTGCACTTTATGCACATGCTCAGTAGTGACCAGTGCTGTGGAGTTGGAGGTTTGGCTAGCTTCATCCACAGTCCTGGTTTCCTCCGATTTCCTCCCGAAGACATACTGATAGAGACAGCGATAATGAGGTCTCTACAGCACTGCCGAAAATGATGGCACTGTATAAGTAAGCATAATAAATAAATAATCATGAAATGTTTTCTTTCATTGGCTTTAATTTCAAAGCAAAGCTATTGAAAGCACATTGAAAATATATTGGAAATAACAGAACATTTTATTGTGCGGTGATTAAGTTTTAAAGGGGTATTTTAGTTTTTTTTTTTTTTTTTTTAAATGGCTACTTCTATAAGCAGCGCCACCCCTGTCCACAGATTGTCATTGTAATATTGAAGTTGCAGTACCAGCTACAATCTGTAGACGGCACTGTTTTTGGGCTCTGTTTTTCAAAGAAGACGGTGCTGTTTTTCAAAGAAGAGGGCGCTGTTTTTCAAAGAAGGCAGTGCTGTTTTTGGAAGAAGGCTGTGCTGTTTTTGAAAGAAGACGGCGCTGTTTTTGAAAGAATATGGCCATGTTTTTCTTTCCCTTTTATTACAGAAAATTATTTTAATGCATGCAGACTAAATGTAGACTGTCCCATCTGCTGCTCTGCTGCCTAGAAATCAGTGGCTAAGCATGCATGTGGTGACTAAAGTCGGGTCAGCCCCGTTGTATGCAGTCTGTTCTCTATCTCCCCCTAGTGGTGACTACATGGTGCCAAAATTTTAATATATAACTCTATGTAGCTCCTTTGGTATCTGTGAACCTGCAGAGGGGAAAGTTGCAATGCAAGCTCCCCTGGGCCAGGAGGGTATAATGAGAAGTTAGACATTCCTTGAATTGTGCCATTGGCTGTGATGCACTCTGGAGTGTCAGTCATATTCATTTCTAGCCTAAATCTAGAAATACATGAGAGTTCTGGTTACTATGATGACCCAAGAAACAAACAGAGGTAGAAGGCAGATCTGCCAGGAGACCTGCAGGCCTTGTGTGTTTTGTGTGCTGCTGTCTAATGAAATCCCTTTGGCAAATAGTGAGACCCGGACAGACCTTATGTAATGGTAGTGATGTTATCTCTATCCACTTATGCCAAGGTCGAAGTGTGGATTAGCATTTCCTTAAAAAAGGGATTGTGGGAGTTGCAGTTTGTCACCGCTGGCTGACACTTATGGTTGATGTGTCCTGCATCGACCTTCCTTCTAGCTAATAGTGATGTATTGGGAGGGGTCTACCTGTTCACACTGAATACATACAGTATGTAGCACCCCATGTCGCCTCTGATGCAGAAAATCCTTTTGCCCTTGTGTGAGGTCAATGATACCACCCAATTGGAAAAATTAAGCAATTACGTGTAATATGTCCCATTCATGTATGTTCTTTGAAAAATGTTTATGTTGTCTCATATGTCCAGGAATTAGACAGAATCTCATGCAGTGTAACTTGCCATCCATTTGTTTTTCCAGAGGGTGATACCTCTTTATCAATATTCTGCCAGTACTATAGGAGCTGGAAGTTTTTTCCCAACACCTCCCAGCATGTACTGAATCTGCTGTTATCCAATGGCTGCCCTGCCTTGAAATGAAAGCCCACCTCTCTGAAAAGCGAGTATGCATTTGATAAATGGAGAAGAAAGACAGAGACCGGCCCTCACTTCCCATAGACAGAGACCGGCCCTCACTTCCCATAGACAGAGACCGGCCCTCACTTCCCATAGACAGAGACCGGCCCTCACTTCCCGTAGACAGAGACCGGCCCTCACTTCCTGTAGACAGAGACCTGCCCTCACTTCCTGTAGACAGAGACCTGCCTTCACTTCCTGTAGCCAGAGACCTGCCCTCACTTCCTGTAGATAGAGACCTGCCCTCACTTCCTGTAGGCAGAGACCTGCCGTCACTTCCTGTAGGCAGAGACCTGCCCTCACTTCCTGTAGGCAGAGACCTGCCCTCACTTCCTGTAGAGATGCAAAGATCCACCCCCACTTCCTGTAGAAACCTGCACAGACCCACCCCCTTCTTGTAGAGTCACAGACCCGCCCCCACTTCCTGTAGACACAAAAACCCGTCTCCACTTCCTGTAGAGAGACAAACAGACCCACCCCCACTCTCTGTAGAGACACAAAGATCCGCCCCCATGGCCTGTAGAGAGGCCAATGCTTGCCCCCACTTCCTGTGGAGAGACACAGACCCACACCCACTTTCTGTAATCCGTCTCTGTTGCTAAACAAGGATTAGACTTGTCAACAGTCTGTAGACAACAAGAGTAGGTTACACATAAAGTGGAACATCTAGTGGAGTTATTTCACATCATTTTTTGTTAATAACGTATTTTGCAGAATTTTTGTAGTTGCGTTGGCTATCGGATGAGTACACGCTTATTAAGACAAGTGGCTATTTAGGTGGTTCACAGATGTAATTATACTGGTTGTAGAGGTAACATTTGTACCTTGGACCCAAAACAAAGTTTGGGCCTCAAAACGGATTGAATGTACGGGATACATTGTATGTAAATGGTATTTAATAATGGGATATCCTTTTTGTCAGGATCTCACAACCGTATCGCATCCACTTCTCTGTCAGGTGAGATGTAATGCGTTGTCTACGGGCTATGACAGGATGCGACCTCCTCAAAATTTGGCGATGGGATTAATATGATTCATTGTTATGCTTTATCTTCTATGTTTTAGCAGCAACACCCTCTCCAGCCCCTCAAATTCTGGATTTTAGAAAGTTGAAAAGAATTGTGGATTATGTTAACGCTTCACAAGTTACTAAGGCTAATAGCCCGTGCTTGTGGGGGTGGCTGAAATCCTACTTAAACCTATAAATCCCCAGATTTCCTACTTGGTTTTGTCCCTCCTCACCCTCTTCTGTAATTCCTATTCTTTACATGGCATTTAGTTCTCCTGTAAGCCCAACTATTAGGTTCACTTGCCTGACATATCTGACAGTCACTTCTCAGGACCATGTCCCAGCAAGGTTGGACCAGTAAAGTCTAATTGGCATGAAGACTAGTGGATTGGGTGGGTATAGACTGACGAGCTTGACTCATACTATTTGCTGTAATAATTGGGAGACTTCATACTCGCTGACGGAGTAGTAATAAAAGATATGCCTGCCTGGACAACCTTGCTCCACTGTGGTTTTGGGGTGCTTTGCTTGCCAATAATGAAGGTCACATGGTTACAGCTATAACTTTTAATTTATTAATTGGGTGTCATACCTGTCCTGGGTATCACGGGCTCTGTTTCCCAGGGTTGTGGAGTCGAAATTGTGGAGACTGTATAAAATGGACCGACTTCGACTCCTAAAATATATAGTAAAGTGGATACAGTAGTATAATGCAGTATGTGATGTAAATTTTTTCATAAGAATTTAGGAAATTTAAGACATGTTCTATAAATGTCTGTTCTGTTTCTGAGATCTCGGCTTTTAGCTGAGATAAATCTGTGCTGCACTTTATGTACATGCTCAGTAGTGAGGCAGTGCTGGAAAGTCTGAGTCGGGAGTCAGGGAAATTGAGGAGTTGGAGGTTTAGCTTACCGACTCCAGAGCCCTGTGTTTCCTTCACCTCATTCTGCTGCCCTCTGTTGTGCTCTGCGACTGGTTTTACAGGTTGCCTGGCATGGCACAGTGATATCGTCTCCATTATCCTATTTAAGGCCCATTAGGAAACACACCTGTGTCTTAGCATTGAGACAACTGATGTTCCATGTTTGCTTTGCTCCATTGCCTGTACTCAGGCTTGGACTGGCCCACAGGAGAAAAGGAAAATCCTCTGGTGGGCCACAACCCACTTATATGAGCAGTAGTTGGCCCAATACACTTGATTCACTATGTACAGACAAAGGCAGCATCTTATTTAACTGCTACAGTGCTGTCAACCTGACGTCAGTGCTGCAGACAGTAACAGAGACTGGGAGCTGCGGTAGCGACTCAGTGCTGGACCCGGGGTGGGTGAGTAAGGTACAGTTTGTGTTTAAATAAACTGTGCAACTGACGAAGGGGTTTCTGACATCACAAAACCCCTTTAAGGACATCAACTAAGTATGGAATATCATTGGCTTTCTCTGTGTGAAATACATGCAAATGAGCTCTCTCCCAGAAGGAAAGAAAATGTATATTGTTAGTGCCACCTATAACACATAGGTACCCTACAAGTTAATGTTCAACCATTTATAACAGGACTAGGTACTGCACAGGACACCATTATACCAGTCATAGGATTATCTCCTGGTATGTGCAGGGTAATAGCAGCAGAAATGGTTATTGGTCACTACATACCTGGGAATGTATCAGCTGTGACCAGAAATTTACAAAGCTACATAAAGGAAACACATGATTGTATTTCAAACTTTCCTTTGCAAGTTCCCTCACTAAGCTATCCATCCTTGCAAATCCACAGCAAAGACATCACTGAATTATTGCATTGAGGGCAGAATAGCTTCCTCCCATCTCTCTGAGTACTCCAAAGCCCAGGAGCATGACGCAGACCAGCTCATTGCATGGGGCTAGAAGACAACTGTAAAGTAGTTGTCATGATCCAGGTCGGGGTTTACTTCTTGCTTTTCTTTCCCCGGCCTGGTTATGGTGGGGATAACCTTTCCTGCCTCTCTTTGGTTCATGGGTGGCTATTTATTGGTGCCATTTCTGGTAGCATTTGTCAGTGATAGTTCCAGTCTCTGGCTTGAGCAGCTGACACGTATACCCTAGTGCCTTTGACTACCCATATTTGTGCCTGACCCGTTCCCTATCCCTGACTTTGTGTGGGTTTGGCGGTTTCCTACAGTGTATGATTCGGCTTGAATTCTGAACCCTGCCTCCTGCTTTCCGTCTCTTACTACGTTTCCCATCTGGCTTTAGCTCGTACCCCGACTATGTCTACTGTCTCACTTTTTGGATCGCACGCTCCCGTCTGGTTCCGATTTCTGGCTTGTCTCTGACCACGTGCATTGCTGTGACCTCTGGTACTTTGTCTTCCTGTTTGTTGCTGACCGGCCTGTCTGACTACTCTGCCGCCTTCTAGTGGTTCTCCGCGATTTACACTGTGGTGCTACACGGTGAGTGCTACATTTTTTCCCCTTACCTGTGCCCCCTGGTGGAGGTTGCGTGCAATTGCCTTGCAGTTGCATTACAGTAGTATCACGATTGCAATGCTTTCCTGCTGTTTTCTTGCTCAGCATAGATCGAGTGGTTGCTTTAGGGTACAATAATAAACAGAGAGTCCAGCTTAGTGTAATATCTATTGGAGTCTGCCCGAGTCAGAACTCTTCCTCCTTATGGGGGTGTCTCCACTCTCCATCCATCTGGTTTCAACATTTCCGATCCATTAGTTCTACTGGATTTCAACTCGTCCAATATTTCAGTTTTACTGGATTTCAACATGTCTGATCTTTTACTTCTATTGGATTTTAACATGTCCAATCCTTTAGTTTTGCTAGAGTTCAACAAGCCCGATCCTTTAGTTCTACTGGGCTTCAACCTGTCCGATCCTTTAGTTCTACTCGATTTTAACCTGGCTGATCCTTTATTTCTACTGGATTGCATCATGTAGGACCCTCTAGTTTTACAGGATTTCAACTTGTCCGATCCTTTAGTTCTACTTGATTTCAACCTGTTCGAACCTTTAGTTCTACTGGATTTTATCATGTCTGATCCTCTAGTTTTATAGAATTTCAACTTGTCCGATCCTTTAGTTTTGCAGGATTTCAACATGCCCACTCCATTACTTTTACTGGATTTCAACACCGATCCTTTAGTTCTACTGGATTTCAACATTCCGATCCTTTAGTTCTACTGGATTTCAACACCGATCCTTTAGTTCTACTGGATTTCAAAATTCTGATCCTTTAATTCTACTGGGCTTCAATATGTCAAATCCTCTGGTGCTAAAGGATTTTAATATGTCCGATTCTTTAGTTCTGTTTAGTCCTTTACTCCTCCTAGGAAATCTGCTACCACCAGATATGTTTGGTAGCGGTTTTTTCCCCCTATGCTTACTGAAAATACCCAATAGATTGGTCAGATTAAGTGAGTATGTGTAATAAAGGGGGACAGGAGGAAAAAACATCCATCAAATGTTTGGCGACAACTATCAGACATGTAAAGACAGCTCTAAGCTGCGATGTGTCTCCTCCGTGCTTTACCCTGCATCTTTGCTTGCTGATGAGCATAATCCTAACTCCCACCAGAAAGACAATGTAGAGTCACTTTCCTTTACAGCACGGATGGAATGAATATAAGTACATTCACCACCTGTGAGAAAAGCTAGAGTTCCTATAAGGTGATCAAATTGTTCTCCATGAAACTAAAAGTACACTGTGTAAAAACAAGGAGCATTGTACTGCAGCATGCATGGCTAGGATTACACGCATAGTTTGCATGTGTATAAGGCACAACACCCTTCTCTTAAAATTCAGATACCTCATTTATACATTTTTCACCAGGAAAGATTCCACTGTGATAGCAAATGTACATAAATGTAATATGTGATAAGTTATGTTTAAGGGAGTATTTGAATAATAGGCAAAACTCATACACCAGGTTTTGACTAGTGGAGGGTCCGAGACGGTGGAGAAGGGCACCAAGATGCAAAAACTCCAGAGTCCCTGTGTCACACTCTGTCCCATAGTGCTTAAGTGTCACCTGAAGCATTACACCCACCTTGTACAAGACAGATAGTGTTCCACATGGAATCTTGAAAGGTTTCAAGTCTAAGACAACTGCCTGAAGTGAATGTGTAATACACAGTGTCAGGGGGCTGCACCTAGAGGCCACCAATTGGTTATTTGTAAAACCATAACATCTGCTCCCCTGTCAGCTCCACATGGGTTGTTCAATGAGAAAGTTGGATCTTATGGGGGTTTTTTCCGGACTCCTATAAAAGGTGAAGTTCCTCTGGTTGGCTAATGGGACCTGCTCATATCTTTAAAACTATGGACACCTTGACATTGGAGGAGCATGGAATGATTTGTTACTTATAGTGGGTACATTTAATTAATAGAATTATACATTTATTTGCATTGGAAGTAACAGTCTGCAATCTTTTATTTTCTGATCCCTTTAAATGTAGGATTGCAGCCTTTTCCGGGTTTCAGATTTTTCTCTCCTGGGAGTGCTCCTCCTGGTAATACAGGCTGGATGTGAGTTCTGTGTGTCTCCTAGGAATATAGGTTGGATATTAGGTCTGTGTTATCATTGCCCACTAATATAGACTGAATATGAGATACCAGCACTGTGGAGTCAGTAAGCCAAAACCTCCAACTCCAACTTCTAAGTTATTCCAACTCCATGTCTCCGACTCCACAGCCCTGACTCACTACTGAGCATGTATATAAAGTGCAGAACAGATTCATTTCAACTAAAAGCCGAGATCCTTAGATGCGGAATAGAACTGACATTTATAGGACATTTCATAACTTTCCCAAATTATGAAAAAATATACAGTTCATACTGCTCTGAACTCCTGAACCCAATTTATTATTGTAGGAGTCGGAGTCGGTCCATTTTATACTGACTAACCAGCACTGATTAGACCACAAAATGAAGTCAGAGGGGTGGTCTTATCAGAAATCATAGCGGGCCCCCTCATCTACAGGTAATATGCTTGACTGTAGCTTCTCTGGCCTAAATGAGTCCTTTGCCTTGGTACCTGGAACAGGAGCCAGCTCGATCAGCTGGTCACCCAGGCAGCTTGCCTTTGACAAGACGCCTTTTTAAAGGCTACATATTACAGATTGGCTCTTTCACAGTAGGTGGGAAATTTGGTGAATTCTGGTTTATTAATCATTTACAGTTGGAAATGTATCATGGCTTAGCCTTGAATGAGTTAACATGTGGAAAAGCATGACACAGGAGCATTCCAGACCTGTCACCTGAGGTTACAGGAGAGACAGGGAGACCAGGACGCTGTTTGTCATTCAACGCTTCATTAATATCACTTCCTCCTCCAGCTTTCTCTCTTTTTTTTTTTTTTAGAAATCCAAAACACATTTAACACTTTCTGTCTCACAACATAGCCATACCGCACTCCGACTTCATGACGGAGCGATACCGGGCTCCAACTTTATGGCGGACATTTAACCAAACCACTCTATTTATTAACACTTGTCTACCATCCTGGCAGAATCATATGATCTAGAACATACATTGTAATAAGTTCTCTACCGCTCTACATTTCATAGTCTGGAACATGGCCCAGACCACCACGTACAAGGTCATGGAGGCCTAATGTGGAACACTCTGGATGTTTGCTTAATTTACAAAAAAGTACTTTTCATCCTTGGTATGATATCTCGTAAAATGTCTAGTAGGAAAAAAAAGGGTGATCTCCCTGGACTCTTGGAAGAGTTGCCAAATCTCCCAGTAGTTGACCAAAACAACCCAGAAAATAGCTTTTCCTGAAGGTTATAGGAGTATTGGTTGCTCCAAATCACCGCCATACTAGTTACCCAATGGATGCACATTTGGTTGCCAGGCCTACGTCTGATGATAGAGAATATCAGCCTGGCATCCAAATGCACATCCTTTGGGTGGGTAACTAGTATGGCGGGAACATGATTAGGACCAAGCAATATTCATATAACTAATAACCAAAAGTATCTGTCTGAATAAGAGAAATGCACCTAGGTATAACAAGATAACCCTTCATTCTCTCTGTAGAGTAATCAGAAAGGAGCCTCCTCCTTTTCATGGACCTCATGGTCTGCGTTGGTGGTGGTGGTGTATATTTCTGCTTGAGGTCTCAGCACACGGGATGATGACCTGCTGTAATTTGTGTAATAAAATATTTTCTGTATAAGATTGATCTTGTGTCTTAAAATACTCTTTTTGGGTTGTGTGATGATCTGCTGTAGTCTGCCATTGTATGCTTAGACATTTGCTGTGTATGTCCATGGTATGATCACTTATGGGGATGAAAGTTTGGAAGGTTCTTGAGTGCAGTGAGCAAATTGCATCACCAAATTTTTATTTTTCATAACCATACCCCCTTTTCTTTTAGTCTATGTTCCTTCAATAATCCAAAAGAAAAAGAAAAATGGTGCTACAAAATATCTCACGAATATATCAACTTTATTAAATATAAAATTTACCAGATGTAACGGATTTTGTGAGAAAACAGAGTAGCTCAATGGAGGGCTAACAACAAACCTCGCAAGGCTATAAACAGTATACAGTTAATATTTCCACATATCTATTGAAGTACATTCCCTAGTGATTAACATAAACATCAAGTAGTAGAGTATAAGATGCCAACTGTGCCCCAACGTGCGTTTCATTCAGCTTCATCAAGGTGCCTTTTTTTTTTTAACAAAATCTTGTATGATGTTTTGTTAGATATTTCGTAGCACCATTTTTCTTTTTCTTTTGGTTTATGGTGGAAATATGGACTAAAAAAGGGGTTATGGTTACGGAAAATAAAAATTTGGTGGAGCGCTTTGCTCACTGCAATCAAGAACCTTCCAAACTTTCTTCTCCATAAGTTGTCATGACATGGACGTACACTGCAAATTTTCTAAGCATACAATGACAGACTACAGCAGATCATGATTCTGTGTGCCAAGACTTCAATCCGAAGTATGCACCATCAACACATCCGGCGTAGATCATGAGGTCCATGAAAAGGAGGAGGCTCCGCTCTGACTACTCTACGGAGAGAAGGAAGGGTTATGTCCCAAATTTGTCCTACAAGGAATTTGGCCTTGGCTTGGGATTATAGCATGGATTAGGCACCAGTAAAGAGGTCCTCCTGACCTCTTTTTGCCATTAGAGTCCTTCTTTATTATTGACCATACCAGAGAGCCCTGCTGTTGACCCCAGCTTTATCACCAGCGTAGCCGCAGCATTACCGGAGGCACTGCCACTCCTTTGTTATCCAGCTATGTGAACACATCCGTTCCAACACGTTTACAGTTTATATTTTTGGTGTTAATGTATCTTTAAGCAAATAAGCTGCGCTCCTTTCCCATGTCTGCTTCTTATACCCGTGGGCTGTTTGCTTTATAATTGTGACTCAGGCACTGAAATTTAGACAGCAGTCTCCACCAAACCTGAATTTTGCTGCGTGCACTACATCGTCTTCTGTCAGCCGGTGCATCGATCATGATTATTAATGGCGATCCACACTTTTTCTCAGCGGACTGTAGTGTTCGGCAAAGCGATGGAACAATATATTTGCACTGTCAAGTTTGAGTGATGGCAGGTGCATTCTGTATGTCAAAGAGCTGATAGATTTTTCTACAACCTAAAAATAATGCATTTTTAGACCCACATGCTCTAAGGTTTCCAAGAAGCAAATCTAGAAGGGCGAGAATATCTGCCCATTAACCCTTAAGTTAAAAGATATCAACAACAGAGTTTTGGCCACTTGGGAATAAATATATTGAGACCTTTGATCTGGAAGTCACCAGTGCCCATAACCTACATCGACATACTGAGCAACTATTGGGCCTCGTAGCTAACACTAAAGCTGGGATATTCCTGCAGTCAGGAATGGGTGGGCAATGAGATGGGTGGGCCATGACTACCATAGCATAGTATAGCTTGCTTATGAGAGATCACAATGTGCATTTTGTAGAATGTAAGGGCACAAGGACAGGTTCCTCCCCCCTCTGTACCAGTCTGTCATTGTAAATTTGGTTACTGTAAACGATATCTATAACTCTGTATGTAATCCCTTTCTCATGTACAGCACCATGGAATTAATACTGCTATATAAATAAATAATAATTTCTTCATTGCACCCCAGCTTTGGCACCGTCTCTTTACCACTATATCTACTCTTCTTCAACTGGGATGCCCTAACCTTATGGGCATTTGATCAGAGCCTAAGTAAGTCCATAAGTTTTTATTAGGTAAAACAGATAAGAGTTTATCATAAGGGTGGGTGGTATGGGGTCCAGAATCATTAGCATACAGTATGCCTCCAATTCATTAAGACTAGCTTCTCATACACCAGAGACATGCAGGAAAAGATGTGCTGAATTTATTACTAGGTCCAAGCCACTTAAAGGGAATCTGATAGCAGCATGATGTAGGGACAGAGACCCTGATTCCAGCGATATATCACTTAGTTTACTGGGTGCAGCAGTTGTGATAGAATCACAGTTTTCTCTTCTGCAGATCTAGCAGAACTCTGAATGCTGAACCGTGTATAACCCCGCCCACACCACCAATTGGCAGATTTCTACAATGTATAGAGACAGAAAGCTGCTAATCAGTGTTTGGGGCGTGGCTGGACCAGGAGGCACGAGACACCTAGTCCTGTAATAATAATCTCCTGCTGATAAAACACTCAATGTGTTGAAAAAGCAAAACACATCCTAGTAAGTAACACATCGCTGGAATCCGAGGTCTCTGCCCAAAATTCAAAAGATACAAAGTTGTTGTGCAACTTTGCATTGTTCAAAAATTTGGTGACTTTTCAAAGTGTTTTATGCCAGTTTTCTAGTAAAAACACTTTGATAAATCGCCCCCCTTTGTTCATAGAAGCTTTTTTTGAAGCAGATCCTTCCCAAAAGCCACCTCAAAAATTACTTGAAAATATCCTTTGTATAAAAAAAATCTACTTTGTTCCATTTAGGTTTTTAATGTTTCATTTTCTCCTGAAGAGGTTTGGAAAAAACATGGGTGGAATAAAGAAAATGTGTCACTTTTTTTTTATGCAGATCCCTAAGAAAACCTCTCCAGACTAGGCACTGTCCAATGAAAGGGCTGCAAAGAACACTTCAAAACCACTTCAGGAAAACAAAAATGGCAAAAAAAGGAGCGGTTCCTGATTAAAAAACATGTGGTTTTTGACCGCTTCAAATAAAAGCCTTGGTGAACACAACCTTTTTGACCACCAGCAGTCTATCAGATCAGATGAGGCTGTGGGCACCGAGACTTACTATATATGCTATTCCTGAGCCAATTTCGGACTATACTATATGGTCATTATGTGTATACAGTCTTTATTGTTCGGCCTGTATATGTATACAGTCTTTATTGGTTGGTCTATATTTCTATATACCTTATTGGTTGCCATCATGTTTACAGTCTGCACACATTGGGGTCTCTGTGACTGATTACATGGCCCCATGGTGTGATTTTCATTCCTTGTGAATAATTAACCCACAATGTGTCACATAATATTCCCCCGTCTCCATAGAGGGGATTCTTGTTTTTCGCTCACAGAGCTGCAGTCTCACATTGTGAAAGTGGGTAGTTCATTAAATAGGAATTTGTTAAATAGTAAATCAGAGGAGCTGCTAATGAGAGCCAGACTCCGAGGTATTAATTCCCTCTCCCCTCAACAACTACATGAAGTAACGGGACATTTTTCGGGATAGGATCTATTGGTAACTGCTGCCCAGACTCCTTCACATCTCAAAGGGTTCCAAGACATGGTCCATGCCAATGGAAGTCCTTCCAGAGAGAATACCCCCATAGTGCAGCACGTGATGGACCATGCATCAATTTTAGGTGCCTCTGTATAACACTGGGAGCTCAGTAAGTCTCCATGTTTTCTATCTGCTTCATTACTTAGTATTTACTGGAAAAGTGAATCGGTGGAGTTATCACTATCCTTCTATGCTCAGGATCCGTTTGTGTGGCTATAGCACTTAGCTCTTGGTCCTGCTCCTCTTACTTTCTCATCGACAGGTGAGCACACAGGTGATGTCACATCCACGGATACCAGCCAGGACGTTGGAGCAATAGGCAGGCATCATGGAGGTGTCCTAGCCGGAATCTGTAGATGTAACTTCACCTGCCCCACACCCACCCAATGTGGAAGTGAGCAGGACTAACCTTCCAAAGTGCATTCCCCAAATGCCATCCATGTGTCCATGGTGCCGTGTGGTGTCCACCTTGTAAAAAGGATTACTAGCAATTGGTGGGGGTAATTAAATGTTTCATCCACCACCTATCTTGACTAAGTTCACAAGCTAAAACGTAGTTTCTGCCCCTATCGAAGATAAAGCATGGTGATCAGCGATCATTTAAAGCCGCTTTACATCGGTCGTTGCAAACTGGAAGAACGATAGTATTAACCTTAGGGAGTCCGTACAGTTTGCATACTTTCAGCAGCACAACCAATGTTTACATGGGGAGAGCTGCTACCGACAGAGATGACTTTAGGACCACATAATCGATCCAATCACCATATGATCTAGCGTTTTGCTTATTTGTTCACTCATCAGTAGTATGGTGCTACGGGCCAATGATTGGGAACGAGAATTTTCATAAATACTCATTCAGCTGATTATCTGCCCATGTAAGAGTGTGACCACACGGTAGCTTCACGGCTGAAACTCCACCAACCCATGGCCAGTCAATGGCCGCATGATTAGTTTCACAGTCGTAAGACATTGTGCCGTGTGGCCTTATCCTAAAAGTCTTTATCTTCTGAAACATCCAATAGTAGTACCAATAGTGCTTTTCCCATCCAGGACTGGTTTATATGAGCCAGCGTAGTACACAATTATGGAGGTACGGAGATATTCGCTCATTTTATGGATTGTAGAGTGTCTCCCTGTTAGGACCACCAGTGATCAGCTGTGATCTGTTGGAAAATTTGGCAGAATGTGCTCAGTTTCCCTGCACTTTTCACCACTGGAGAAATGAAGTATTACACCATGTCCATTCACATCAATGGATAGGACAGGAGAGGTGCTCCAGAGCAAGAGACGCTCTTGTGTAACCACTCTCCACTCTGTACGAGGAGACACAGAAAAGAGGACTCCGTCCTGTGTATTAACATAGGATTTATGTATGAAAATGACTTTTCTCTGCATGGTCACCCCCTTTAGCATTTATAGTTAAGCCCAGGCTCTTTCAGCTTTCCCAACATAAGTTTCTTAAGAAGTGACTTTCCTTTCATTAAAAAAAAAAATCAGTTGCCGATTAAAACATTGGATAAAGGTGTTTATTTAGCCAGAAAAATATTTCCAAATTCCATGCTATACCACTGACCAAATAGATCCGACAAGAGCGGTGCCAGACTGCATATCACAGAATAGGTTAGGCAGATATGGAGAATAAATAAGTCGCACCCATCCAGGACGGGACTTCAGAAAGAAATCCACTTTCATTCCTTCCAGGAAAAGAATTAAAGGATCTGCCACATCCCGTGCAGGCGCTATTGTATCTGAGAAAGGCCGATCCATTACAAGCTGAAAATAAGTAAATGAGAACAAATGTTCTTATCAGTTTAGGGGTGCTAAAACTAATGCCCCAACATGTGGTGAGCAAGAATAATGTCACATACAACATGGCACCCTATTGAATCCTCAAGGCAGCATGTGGTACATAAAAGGGTATTTAGGATTAGAAAAGAGGATTTCTCCCTGAAACAGCACAGCTCTTAGTTTAAGGGCCGTGTTTAGTATTGCAGCTCATTCCCATTTACTTGTATACTGCAATATCAGGCATGACCAAGACTGATGCTGTATGAGGAAAAAGAGGCCTTGTTCTGTATACATATTTTAAATGACGGGGGAGGTTACAAGTGTGAGACATGTAATGACTGACAGTCTGCTCTCCTGATCTACATGTCTCACACTGGTAACACCCCCTATCATTTAAAATAATTTATGGAGGCAGATTGTCAGGGAGATAATCTTAACAGCTCATTTACATATTAAGAAAAAGGGGGATTTCTTTGGATTTCTTTTTCTTTCAAGGTGTCATTTTATTAGCTTCCTTTGATATGTGTGCCCTAATAGATGGCTTAGGAGGCTTCATCCTACTGACAGATTCTCTTTAAGGAGTTTTCCATCCAACCCTAATGACACGTACCAGCAGCTGAGTGTCCTATACCACATATAGGGATCAGTGGATGACCCTGTGGCCTCCAACTATGTTCATAGTAACATGAACCCTACCACCCAATTTGTAATAAATTACCATTGACTTCTTGGCACCTCAAGCTTTTGCTTTTTACATTCTTGATGGTCTTGGTTCTGGTGCTTTGCACCTCATGCTTTCGCTCTTTACATTTTTGATGGTCTTGGATCTGGTGCTTTTTTGTGCCACCTAGTAATGTTGGACCGTGGTTCTGCTTGGACAGTACTGTATTAGTAGTAAGGGTTGTGTGGCCGGTGTAGACCTTCCTACTTCACCAATGGTCTCAATAAGCACCGTTATTTGAGCCGGGCAGGACCACAACATTGGGTTTACAAATTCCCAGTTCTCGGGAAGGTAAGAGATCATCATGGATGACTGGACTGCAATTATGCATCCAAAGACAAAAAGAAGACAAAATTAAAAGGCTTGTCCGCATGTTTCCGTTTCTCCTGTAAAGGACCACGTTCTGGGACGTGCTTTGTAATGAGAGGGAAGGACTGGTTCTACTCCAAGTGATGAGCTGAGTATTTAGTCTATCAGGCAATGCTCCATGGGAGAAACGTATGCTAATTAGAGAGCTAATTTGTATTTTCTCCCATGGAGCATTGCCTGTGCCTCTCCATAAAATTGCCGCTCACAGTATAGAGTGTAGTGGTGATGAGCGGTGACTGTAGCTGGCAGCTCCCAGGCAGAATAAGGCTCATTTTCTCCCAGTAGCCGCCCTTTCAGTACGGTGGCCGGACATCATTGAAACGCTATTTTCTTCCAATTTACCTTATAACTACAGGTTAATAGCATTTGGGTAACAATTCAAGTAAAGTGGGTGCCTCATGAAAACTCCTACCCACTGTGTGTTTAGCTGCTGTTAAATGGTGCATTTTTAGTGCTGTTTTTCCCCCTATAGGTTTCAATGGCCCAACTGAAAAAACACATTTCTATTTTCAAAGCACAGAATCCCAGTGTTTCCCACTTTATGGTAAATTGGGTCGTTTAGGAATTGCTCCAAAAAGTGGTATTCTGACCTTTCACAAGGTATGTCATAAACTCCTGGTAGATGTGGGTGACACCACTAGGGTTCATGTCCATCATCTCCCCCGTAGAGGTGACGCGTTCTGCTCCTTTTACTCCAAGGACTACACCATGATGAATCAAGAGTATAATGGTAGAAAGTCTCCAATACCAGATAAGATGGCACAACTATAACATACATATATTTATATAGACTGAGTGCGGTCGTGGACCTGAGGAAACGCCTAGTATAATATTAGATGTTACATTCATTTAGGTGCTGGCTTCTTATACACAGATGATGAATTGGGCAGGGCCTGATGTCTTCTAGTCTTGTGTATGTTGCTTTAAGAGGGGTGGTTTCACAAATAAAAATGAGATTTTTTAAATTGGGAAAATAAAAAGAACACTCCTGTGTCCGGCTATCGCTGTTACATACTTTTATTGTCTCCCCTTACTGTTCCTTTGACTCCCTTGCAGAACGTCCAGCACAGGTCCACTGATGGTGGTCACACGTGGCAGAAAATCATATCGAAATGTGGTGTAAACTAATCATTAAAGGGCATTTCCAGTTTCAGACATACACTGTTTTAAAAAACAAACAAATAAGCAAAAATGAACTTTACTCACCCTCCCCGGGTCCAACACTGATCCTCTGCTGCTGCTCGCAATGTCTGTTATTGTCTGCAGCGCTCATGTCACATCAACATCACTGCAACCAATAACCGATCTCAATGCCTGTAGACAGCATGGTCCGCACAGCTCACTGATTGGCTGCAGCGCCAAGTGATGTCAGCTCTGCAGACAATAGCAGACATTTGGAACAGCAGGAGAGACTCGTTTCTGGACCCGGGGAGGGTGAGTAAAGCGTGTTTTTTTTTGTTGTTGTTGTTTTTTTTATCATCAAACTGCAGTGTGGTGGGGACCAAAGTTTTTCCGATTTTGGAAAACCTCTAATTAAAGACATATAAGTGATATTAACCTATTTAATCCATGCTGCATCCCAATCTCCCTCGCTGGTCGTTTTACATTGCCTTATTTACTCTCGCATTATAGCGGCCTGTGAACAACCCCTTTAAAAGGAGAGTCATCTCTACCGATACCGCGGTCAGGTGATCAGGACGAGAGGAACATATTAAACTGATGTTTATCCCTTTCCATTTCAGCCGTCATTGTTTCCTCGTCTCCCTCCACATGGACGCCACGTAATGGGAGGTCATTAAGCCGCGTCGGACGGAGCCGCTCTGACAGATGTAAGTACCACTTATGAAATGGATACCTTTGAAACCTTGTCCTAAAGAAAAAGAGTGTTTGGTAAGCTTGACGTTTGGTAGACGAATTGAGGGGGGGAAAAAAAGAGAGAAAAAAACTTTCCCCTATTGTAAGTGGATTATTTCAGAGGACATTACTGGAAACATACAGCCTGTTCTGCTCCTCGGATCGCTCCGTGCAGGGTTGTTGTTTCGGTTTATGGAAGTTTTGCCCGCTTCCATCTCGTGGCCAAATGTTCCTCTCACTCAGGTCTTCAATTATCACAGCGAGTGTGCGGAAAGCAACCAAAATGGCAGCCGACACGACACGTGCCACCTCTATTCTTACTGAGCAGGGCTTGGGCACGTGTGCGTGTTGGATTTGATGCAGATTTCGTCTCAAACTCTGCACTGATATTCGCTGGCGACAATCCGAGCCCTATCCATGTGAATGTGGTTTCCGCCGCTCCGCTCTCATGCTATGGAAATTGTTGCTTGTGCTGCTGAAAAAAACCCGATCACGTTATTTCTGTGAGTTACACACAGAAAAGTCAAGGATTGGACCCACTGAATGGTAGCTCTGCTGCTCAGCCCCACCACATCCATGGCAGATCGGTGCCTGAAATGATGCATCGATTTTTGGGGGGCAGATTATTGGTGGGTCCGAGGGTGAGAGATTGGACCTCCACTGAGGATTGGGCTTCTGTAGGATATTGCACACCCATTGGGGGCTTCACTGTGTAGCAGTCACAGATCTCGCCCACGTGTGCGGGTGATGAATGCACAAGTGTTTGGTAGAAGGTAGCACCAACAAACCCTTTTTTATTTGTCTGCATGGTCTTTGAGCACTACCCTGAAAATGTTGCTTTAAAAGACCCCATTTATTGGCACATTCCTGTATGGACCAAGTGTGATTGTTAAAGGGGATGTTCAGGACTTAGATATTAATGACAGGTCATCAATACCAGATTGGTCTGACACCCCCTTCTGATCAGCTATTTCTGGCTCACACTGGAGTCGGTACAGCTCCGCTCTGTACAATGTGTAGCAATCCTGTTGAAGTGAATGGTAGCTGAGCTGCAGTACCTGAGAACGGCCACTACACTGTGCTGTTCTGTATACTGTGTACATCTGTCTACAGCTGGAGCTGCAAACAGCTGACTGGGGGTGTTGCACGGTGTCTGACCCCCCCACAATTGATGACATATTTTAAAAAGTAATTAAACTCTTATTTTTTTAGAGTTTTGACCAAGTTATGACACTGTGAAAATCACTTTATTAGGTGATTCTTCAATCTAGTTACAAAAAAAAGCATGTCAGTGGCTTCCAAATCCCGTTTTTTTCCTCAGTCTGCTTTCCTGCCTTTAGCTGTATTAATATCAGAAAGCGCTCATTTGGAGTACAGATGATGGCAGTGATGGGTCAGCACCCGTGTCTCACTAACCCTGGGGGATAAGCTGTCGTAATAGATAAGCACAACACTCAGAGGAGGAGACTGGAGCTGACCCATCACTGCCATCATCTATACTCCAAGGGAGTACGTTCTGATATCAATGCAGCTGAAGACAGGGAGATAGACTGGGGAACAACAGGCGTTTGGGAACCACTTACATTTAATTTTTTTACGGGAAGGAAGACAAATACCCTAATAAAGTGATTTGCAAAGTTTCATAACTTTCTATGCTAGATAAAATCATTTAATAAAAAGTGTATTTACTCTAAAAATCCTAAAATATTGGCAGTCTGATATTGATGACCTGTCTTGAGAATCGTATGTGACTGGACAACCCCTATATATGATATATAGGATGAAATCTACGTCACCACCTTGACTTGCTGAGCAGGAGGTCACACTGTTTAATGCCTAAAAGTCACTGTTATAACCCTCATGTAGTTTGGAGTACGTAGTGTTGCCAGCGATAGTTCCGGGATTTAAAGCCGATGCATCAGTACATCAAGAATTGCAGACTGGTTAGGCGAGTAGTCAAGGAGGGAAATGTGTGGGGACAATAGGATCCACTACAGGTTGGGTTGGATCCTGTAAGGTGATGTCAAGTGACACGTCCCCTCAATCAAGGCACAATACAGAGATGAAGGCGGGACATTGGGCACAGTAGCAAGGTCAGAAGGGAAAAAAAAACTTGGTTCAGTGACAGATCCATCACAAAAAGTAAGGGTAGAAGAACCAGACAGGCAAGTTTCATACCGAAAAGCCCGGACAACGTGAGATAAAGGGTGGTTGTACAGCTAGAAATGTGAAGAATGGATCTAGTAGTACTCAACGCTATTGCCGTATTCATCACCAGTGCCATCAGAGGGTTTGTAGGATATAGGTGGGACCAGACATGAGAAAATAGGTCAGCCATGGTGACAAGCAGCAACCAAACATCATAAGGTCAAGACTACTGTACTCAAGCACTAAACTTCTAGATATATTCCATTAATTTATAGGGAAAGCTTTACTCAGCTTTCTCATGTACCCTATTTTATCCATAAGTGAGAGCCAAGAGATGTACCAAGTGTCATCATTATATAGACGCTCCCCTCTCTTCCAGTAATAGCTGATAGCAAGGACTGCTGATCATGCACGGTGAAGGGAAAAAGTTGGCTCTGAACCTGGATAGTTCTATTAAGAGTAAGTAAACTTTTGGGTATATTTTTAAAATATATTTTAGGGCCTTTAATTATGAGCAAATCAGTGATGATCCAGGTCCTGAGAACCCCAACCTTCGCTGCAAAGACCTTTAAGACGTGCACCGCTCTTCTATAAGATCACACATTAGCAAATTACCCAGAAGGTAAATAAACCCTAATTAAGGGATGTATTAGAACATGACTTTTATTATGTTTAATTAAAGAGGTAAAGTCTGATTAAAATTCCAATAGTGAGCCTGTGTTATTTCTATATAAAGTATGATCTTTAGATCCTATACATTTAGCTGATCTACCTAAATGTATTGCTGAAGCTCTGCTACCCTATCGATACCATGGCTGCAGTCCATGGGTTGATACTGCATAATCAAAGTATTTGTAATCTATGATATACATAGGTTTCACTAGTGCTAACTAAAATAAGTACATAGCCACCCCAACAAGTTTCGCCTAAATGGGCTTCCTCAGGGGGCTGGGGCTATATTGAGTGATGAAATGGACCTTTTAAAGCCTTCACTTTGACGCCATAGGGCCCATGAAAACCAATAAGATAATCCCTATTGCATATCCAATAAAAGCAATAAATCAATTGGTGCTCATATCATTTTCATAGCCAGTCAGTCACACAAGTGCCTATATACTCTTATTTAACGATGTATTTACTAGGGAGAAAAAAATGGCCAATCCTATTCTTCAGCGTCAGACACTGACAGTGTCACCACTGAGTCTTGACGCAGGATACATTACTGACCGGCCAATGAGAACAGACAGAAAATAATTACCTCTGCACACTGTCCATCTGCCTAATCATTGGCTACTTACATTGCCCAATGACAGTTCTCTATGTATGTACATCCAATTGGTTCATAACTATCTGTCATTCAGCCTCACAGCCAATATCATCGGATCTCTGATGTCACTGCGCATGTGCACCACAGTTTCTCCATAGTGTGCACCACAGTTTCTCCATAGTGTGCGCCACTGTTTCTCCGTAGTGCGCACCACAATTTCTTCATAGTGCGCACCACCATTTCTCCATAGTGTGCACCACCATTTCTCCATAGTGTGCACCACCGTTTCTCCGTAGTGTGCACCACCGTTTCTCCGTAGTGTGCACCATCGTTTCTCTGTAGTGTGCACCACCATTTCTTCATAGTGTGCACCACCGTTTCTCTGTAGTGTGCACCACCGTTTCTCTGTAGTGTGCACCACCGTTTCTCCGTAGTGCGCACCATTTCTTCATAGTGCGCACCACCATTTCTTCATAGTGTGCACCACCGTTTCTCCGTAATGTGCACCACCGTTTCTCTGTAGTGGGCACCACCATTTCTTCATAGTGTGCACCACCGTTTCTCCGTAGTGCGCACCATTTCTTCATAGTGCGCACCACCGTTTCTCCGTAATGTGCACCACCGTTTCTCTGTAGTGTGCACCACCGTTTCTCCGTAGTGCGCACCATTTCTTCATAGTGCGCACCACCGTTTCTCCGTAATGTGCACCACCGTTTCTCTGTAGTGGGCACAACCATTTCTTCATAGTGTGCACCACCGTTTCTCCGTAGTGCGCACCACAATTTCTTCATAGTGTGCACCACCATTTCTTCATAGTGTGCACCACCATTTCTCCATAGTGTGCACCACCGTTTCTCCGTAGTGTGCACCACCGTTTCTCCGTAGTGTGCACCATCGTTTCTCTGTAGTGCGCACCACCATTTCTTCATAGTGTGCACCACCGTTTCTCCATAGTGTGCACCACCGTTTCTCTGTAGTGTGCACAACCGTTTCTCCGTAGTGCGCACCATTTCTTCATAGTGTGCACCACCGTTTCTCCGTAATGTGCACCACCGTTTCTCTGTAGTGGGCACCACCATTTCTTCATAGTGTGCACCACCGTTTCTCCGTAGTGCGCACCATTTCTTCATAGTGCGCACCACCATTTCTTCATAGTGTGCACCACCGTTTCTCCGTAATGTGCACCACCGTTTCTCTGTAGTGTGCACCACCGTTTCTCCGTAGTGCGTACCACCATTTCTTCATAGTGTGCACCATCGTTTCTCCGTAGTGCGAACCACCATTTCTTCATAGTGTGCACCACCATTTCTCCATAGTGTGCACCACCATTTCTCCATAGTGTGCACCACCATTTCTCCATAGTGTGCACCACCATTTCTCCGTAGTGCGCACCACCATTTCTTCATAGTGTGCACCACCTTTTCTTAGTAGTGCGCACCACCATTTCTTCATAGTGTGCACCACCGTTTCTCTGTAGTGCGCACCACCATTTCTTCATAGTGTGCACCACCGTTTCTCCATAGTGTGCACCACTGTTTCTCCGTAATGTGCACCACCGTTTCTTAGTAGTGTGCTCCACCGTTTCTCCGTAGTGCGCACCACCATTTGTTCATAGTGTGCACCACCATTTCTCCATAGTGTGCACCACCGTTTCTCCGTAGTGTGCACCATCGTTTCTCTGTAGTGCGCACCACCATTTCTTCATAGTGTGCACCACCGTTTCTCCGTAGTGCGCACCACCATTTCTCCATAGTGTGCACCACCGTTTCTCCATAGTGTGCACCACCGTTTCTCTGTAGTGTGCACCACCGTTTCTCTGTAGTGTGCACCATCATTTCTTCATAGTGTGCACCACCGTTTCTCTGTAGTGCGGACCACCATTTCTTCATAGTGTGCACCACCGTTTCTCCATAGTGTGCACCACCGTTTCTCCGTAATGTGCACCACCATTTCTCCGTAGTGTGCACCATCGTTTCTCTGTAGTGTGCACCACCGTTTCTCTGTAGTGTGCACCATCGTTTCTCTGTAGTGTGCACCACCGTTTCTCCGTAATGTGCACCACCGTTTCTCTGTAGTGTGCACCACCGTTTCTCCGTAATGTGCACTACCGTTTCTCCGTAGTGTGCACCATCGTTTCTCCGTAGTGTGCACCATCGTTTCTCTGTAGTGGGCACCACCATTTCTTCATAGTGTGCACCACCGTTTCTCCGTAGTGCGCACCACCATTTCTCCATAGTGTGCACCACCGTTTCTCCATAGTGTGCACCACCGTTTCTCTGTAGTGTGCACCACCGTTTCTCTGTAGTGTGCACCACCGTTTCTCTGTAGTGTGCACCACCGTTTCTCTGTAGTGTGCACCACCATTTCTCCGTAGTGCGCACCACCATTTCTTCATAGTGTGCACCACCGTTTCTCCATAGTGTGCACCACCGGATTTACTAAAGGCCCTAAAACATATACAAAAATAACCAAAAGTTTATTTACTTTTTAAGTGGGTTATTAAATTGATGTTCTGTCCTTTTAGACCAGTGTGTCCCATCTTCAGTCCTCATGTGGCACCAACAGATGGTTTTCCAGATTTTCTTATTATTGCTGAGGTGATAATTCCATAACTTGTGAAATCCTGTACAAATGATCTGTTCCTGGCTCTTGAGAATTGCAGTTTGGGGACAGTGACCTAGATCATCATACCTGATCCTAGAGAACCCAATACGGGGTGCCCATACTGGTCATCTGGCTAAAGGGACAGGACAGTGGTGCTTAATAAATGCTGTATCCCTATTTTAGTAGCGGTTGTGCCTGGCATTCAGGCAGCTCAGCCATATTCAAAAGAATGCGACTGGACTGCTTCAAGTTGTAAACTCAAGGTAAAGCCACTACCAAAACTACAGAACTTTGCCTTGTCTAAGGTGTTGCTGAGAAATAGGCCCCTTCCTATCTGATATTGATGGCCTAACCTTTCAAATTTTGTAGTCCTGGAAACCCCCTAAGGAGAGCACACTTAACGGACAAAAAGAATAATAAAATCAGAAAACTTCAGAGAAATGATACATGGGAGTGCGAACACTACTGCTACCTAGACATCAACAAGAAAGACTATTTGAGTTGGACGCAGTCCATCGGCAAATCTGTAATATGGCCGCTTGATGGAAAAACCTAAGAAATGCCTATTTCTTCCCAGCATCCACGGCTTCTTTATTGATTAGCTGGCCTTGCATGATATCATTGTTGCAGGATTCTCAAAACAGAAGACACGGATGCCATCAGGTTCTCAGGGCTCCCACGCTGAGACGACAGATTAATGACGTGGCCGATGCACCAAGTCCTGCGAATCAAATTGGACCAACTATTGTATTATTAGTATTTATAACTGTACTAGTCATAGTAGCTGCTGTGGGTTACAGGGGTTAAGGGAGCATACTCCGGTACAATATTTTGTAATGGTTTCTGCTTTCTAGAAATTTTATGTGAACTCTGTGATACATGGCGCTATCACATATACCTTTATTTATTGGTTTCATAGCATTTTGCTAAGGGGCCCTATATATTCTACTTACACCCTAGAATACAACCACAATGGACAATTTTTCTATACAACTCAACCCCCTCTCCCCACATTCATGGGCAATAGGAAAACTCAACTCTCCCTTTGCTATGTCCCATTATTTTGTTGTCTAGTGTCCATTTTTAAAGACAGGATTTCCCCCATTTAGCACCCCACCATCTATAAACCATGAAGTTTTTTTTTCCCTGAAGGATCTGGCATGTTCACACATTTCATGAACGCTATGGTCAAAAGGAATTGTGTAATACTTCATTCTCCCTCTGAAGGCGCTGCAGAAGAATTACACAGCTGTGGGCTCTCATGCCGATTCCAGTTGATCGCTGGAGGTCTCAGCTGTGTTTATTTATCATCAGGGGACCCTAACAAATAAGGACTGTCCGATTAGCCTCTTGGGGGGGCCTGCAGTGTTGGACACTACAGGGTGTAGATCGCTTACTAGGTACACACAAATATATTTATTTTTGAACACTGAAATAAGCATATTATTCCGGCACAGCCACGTTGCCTAATCTCCTTTGAGACTTCTCAGCAGTTCGTTTTTTTTTTTATTTTGTAAGTCGATTAGCTAGCTTGGCTTCCCTTTTAGTATTAGGCATTATTCATGTAAACTAAAACCGATTGGAGCCACCGTCATTACCACTGACTATTCTGTTCCTGCTGTCTGGGCTGAGACTGAGCAGCGAGTCCTGGAGCAAGGAGAGCAGTGGTGACCTCGGTGAGAGCACCCTTGGATGAGGATGAGATCCCGTTTCAATTTCTGGTTCATTTACTTGCATTTTATGTAACTGTGCTGCCAAAGGGACGCTTAGTCCTTGACTTTGGCACAGTCCAGCTTCTGCCCTCCCATGGTAAACAACTAGTCAAACATGGAAGGGAAAAAATAAGCTGTGATGGGTTTCCTCTCTGGATGTAATTTAACCTTTTTTGAGCCTCTGACTTGACAGATTAATTGAGTTATCTTTCCAGTATTTTATGCAAAACTTGTAGTCACTATTGCTCCTTCTGTAATTCTCCTCGTCTATTGCTTCAGTCTTCTGTCCAGTGAACCTACAAGCCAACAATGAAGATTTTCAGGGAACTATTAGGATGTTCAAATGGAGACTCTGGTTCCTTTTCTGAAAGCTGGTAGAATATCAAAAATCATCAAAGTTTAGGTACACTTTTTTTGGTACGTCGGATAGAATAGCGAGGACTGGTTTTCTAAATGCTATCGTTAAACTGCAAGGTGGTTAAAACGTACTTTCAGACAAAAAAAAGGTAACCTTGACCAAGCTCAGAATTCTTCCTATGTAGGAACTCTCTGTAGTAATGCTCATGATTCTCCTTTTTTGTTTTGTTCGCAAGGACAGTAAGTAGCTGCCTGGCAGCAACCATGTCACCCCGTTCGTTCCTATACTGGCTAGTTTCTCTGTTAGCTGGTCACCCGAGTGCCATGGCCAGTAGAGATGACCAAATCCATTTGCAGAACCCTGGTCAGTAATTTGCAGACACTGGATAGTAACCCTATGAACTAACTCCTACCTGCAAGCAAACCCAGAGCCTCTTCTAATTAATGCAACAATTACGCCAGGTCTGCACAGGGCCTTACATACTTGAAAGTTGATAAGGTTGAGGGTCTAACCTATAATCCTCCTTGCCAAATAATCTAGTTTGTACTCGGTAAATCCCAAGCACTAAAACAGATTGCTTCACAGTAATATTGGACTTGGGGCAGTAAAATAACCAGCACAAATAGAGACGTTGAGGCAAAAGCTGCTCCACTTTCTTGAAGTGGAAAATAAACACTGGCACCCACCAAAGACTCCATGCTCCAAGGGCATTGCTTTTGGGCCACACGCCAGAGAATCCTTTGGGGTTTTCATCCAAAATCCTAAAAAAACAGGAGATGGACGAAACCCATTGACGTAGAGGCAAACAGAGTCATTTTATGATCTACCTGGCTTTTGTTTGGACAGGCACAAAAGCACAGTTGACTATGCCTAACTGGCCACCTTAAGAAGGTGGACACTGCCGAAATGGAAGCCAAACAAAACACAAAGTAACTTGTGTTCCTCATTAAAGTAAATACAACATCCATCAGGGGGTTCCACCTAAATCCTGTTTTTGAGGGCTTCAGACAGAAGCTCCAACAGAGACACTGATGTGTGGCAAAATCGCAATGTAAACATACCGTTTGTCCAGTCTGGTAGAATCGATGTTACCCATCTGCCTACGTCAGCCACTGGACAGATGCCAAGGAGCACGGAATGAAAGGTATCCTCTCATGAAGACATATCTGCTCGTCTGATCTTTTAGGCATACTTGGCAACTTTTTTAAATAGTTTCCAAGTAGAAAGGGGATTGTGGGGTTTAGTAAATATAGTTTTACATAGCTACAACCCCTTTTTTACATATCACATCAGGGTTAAAAATATTGCTTCCCTGAAAAATGTTTTGGCAGCTCAGAAGCCTCCTAGATGTTTTGGTAGCATTCGCACATTTGCTGTTTTGGCATGTAAATCTTATATAAGGACATCCCCATCTGTGAGCCAGAGAGAAGACCTGTAAGAGTGGTTCTGACTCTGGTGGATCTACATGACTCCCACATATTTGAATGGCTGACCTGTAATAGTACATTTCTCAGTCTGGACTGACAAGGCTTCCCTGGCAAAATCTGCTGTTTGCACGGAGTGCCAAGATCTGATCATCATGGTGGCTACATGCTAAAAGATAAAACAATCCCTTTAAAAAGGACGTGTCACTTGGCATAAATATGGCTTTTTTTACATTGTTAAAGGGAACCTGTCTCAGATACTTACTGCCTGTGTATATACATAAGGTAAATCAACTGGAGTGGGGCGGAGAGAAGATAGCCAGGGACCACACCAGACTAGTCAGGTCCGGAGGGCTTTTCAAACTATGCGGTATTTAAGAGTAAGACATATCTGGCTAAAATCACACAATTGGGTTTTGTTGCATCCTGTCCATAAATCAAACGACAGATTCCCTTTAATGCTGCAGTTCTCCTGAATCCGGCGTTATTTTTCTTTTGTTCCTGCACCTCCGCTCATGAGATATGGCCCCATCCTCCCAGTATGTAGATCTAGTAATGTTTAGCAAACTGGGTGTGGTCATCAGCTCTTCTCAGTGGGTGTCTCCTTAAAGGCCACACCCATTTGGCTAAAAAGTTCTACATTTTTATTTAAAAAAGAGGAGGCCATATCTCAGGAATGGAGAGTAGTAGGAACAAAAGAAAAACAACGCCGGATTCAGTAGAACAGCGGCATTTATACCGGATAAAAATAATTAAATATTTATGGCAAGGAAAGATATGTTGGTACCGTGTTAGCCAGCAGATAGAAAGATGTTTAGAATTGAGAGTCCTCAGTGGTTGATACCTTTTAATGGCTAACTGAAAAGATGGTAACAAATTGCAAGCTTTCGAGACTACACAGGTCTCTTCATCAGGCAAAGACTAAAAGAAATTCTGAAGAATCGCATATTTATACACAACACATCACAGAACTGTCATTATGGGACACAACTGTTTATCACTTATCACTCTCCCATAATGAGAGTTCAGTGCTGTGTTGTGTATAAATATGCGATTCTTCAGAATTTCTTTTAGTCTTTGCCTGATGAAGAGACCTGTGTAGTCTCGAAAGCTTGCAATTTGTTACCATCTTTTCAGTTAGCCATTAAAAGGTATCAACCACTGAGGACTCTCAATTCTACATATATTTATGGTAAGAAATAAGTCCTCTTTGGGGGTAGCATGGAACAATTGAGTGTACCTTTAACTGGGTAGTGCACACTTTCAAGTTTAAGGTCCCTCCCTTTAAGGGTATAAGTTGTATCCGTACATTTTAAGAACACGGCAGCTAAGCCTTCATTTCCATTCTCTGCCGTTTATAAATGAGCCATGACAATCAGATTTCCCTTGTGACAGGTGAATGCTTTTGCTCGGAGTCTGATATTAAATGATGATCTGCTATTTGCCGGTGTTGTAACACGCCGGGTCTTGTCCACATTCTGTATCATGTAATGTATGGACCGCAAAAAAAGAATAAATGTAACCAAGAAAAGAAACAAACACCCGGGGAAAGTTATGTGCTCAAGATGTGGGAGATTTAAATCATTTTACCATCAAAAGGAGGAAGAAACATCTGTACTTATGCTGGTAATCCCGCAAAATACAAATCAGCAAACAGATAGAACACCTACGTCAGTGTGTTAAACCTTTATGGGCCCGGCAGCAGATTATAGGGTTTTATTTGCAGCAGAGAAGAATGGCTTTTTATAGATTTCATAGTCGTCCTTATGATATAGGCAGAAAGATCACTTGCCCCATGGCCCTAACATGCATCATGGCAGCTGGGGTGAATGATTATTGGACCTCTTCATGGGCCTGTTTTTCTTGCACTGAATGGCAATGAGATCTGGCCAGTGTAAGGCACAGTTAAAACTGTTGGCACTATGATATTTTTATTAGACACTATTTGGCAGTATCATATGGGACTGTTCAGACCATAAAAATACATAAATAGGCGTAAAGCAAACAAAGCTTTACTTGCCCTTCCCGGGTTCAGCGCAGAGTCTCCACCGCTGCAATGTGTCTGTTATTTTTCTGCAGTGCTGACGTCACATCATCAGAGTTGACACCACGAGCTGCTCAAAGTCGTTGAACTCACTGATTGATTGCAGCGCTACATATAATAAGACTGGGATTAGCAGCAGAGACTCATTGCTGGACCTACAGAGGATCAGTAAAGCGCAGATTGTTTTTTAAAACAAACTACCATTTTCCGAAATAGGAAAATCCCTTTACAAGGAGTAAATTATACTGTATAATTTATTAATGTAGTTAAGTTACACCAGGTGTCCCAATCTCCGGTAGCCACTCTGTTCCCGGCAGCTCCACTTCCGTTCCCGGCAGCTCCAATTCCATTCCCGGCAGCCCACTTCCGTTCCTGGGCTGCTCTACTTCCGTTCCCGGCCGCTCCACTTCTGTTCCCGGCATCTTCACTTCTGTTCCCGGCAGCTCAACTTTCGTTCCCGGCAGCCCACTTCCGTTCCTGGGCTGCTCTACTTCCGTTCCCGGCCGCTCCACTTCTGTTCCCAGCATCTTCACTTCTGTTCCCGGCCGCTCCACTTCCATTCCCGGCAGTTCCACTTCTGTTCCCGGCCGCTCCACTTCCGTTCCCGGCCGCTCCACTTCCGTTCCCGGCCGTTCCACTTCCGTTCCTGGCTGCTCCACTTTCGTTCCTGGCTGCTCCACTTCCTTTCCGGGCAGCCCACTTCCGTTCCCAGCAGCCCCACTTCCGTTCCCGGCAGCCCCACTTCCGTTCCCGGCAGCTCAACTTCCGTTCCCAGCAGCTCCACTTCCGTTCCCGGCAGCTCCACTTCCGTTCCCGGCAGCTCCACTTCCGTTTCCGGCAGCTCCACTTCTGTTCCCGGCAGCCCACTTCCGTTCCCGGCAGTCCACTTCCGTTCCTGGCAGCTCCACTTCTGTTCCCGGCAGCCCCACTTCCGTTCCCAGCAACCCCACTTCCGTTCCCGGCAGCTCCACTTCCGTTTCCGGCAGCTCCACTTCTGTTCCCGGCAGTCCACTTCCGTTCCCGGCAGTCCACTTCCAATCCCGGCAGCTCCACTTCCGTTCCCGGCAGCCCACTTCCGTTCCTGGGCTGCTCTACTTCTGTTTCCGGCAGCTTCACTTCTGTTCCCGGCAGTTCCACTTCCGTTCCCGGCCGTTCCACTTCCGTTCCTGGCTGCTCCACTTTCGTTCCCGGCAGCTCCACTTCCGTTCCCGGCAGCCCACTTCCGTTCCTGGGCTGCTCTACTTCTGTTTCCGGCAGCTTCACTTCTGTTCCCGGCAGTTCCACTTCCGTTCCTGGCTGCTCCACTTTCGTTCCTGGCAGCTCCACTTCCCTTCCTGACAGCTCCACTTATGTTTCTGTGCTTAGTACAGGACAGAATTTCCTGTTCCTGTGTGGGCACATATGAGGACTGTCTGCTCATATTCGAAAATTAGGCCAAACATTGCTGTCTATGTATCAGTTGTGGTGAAGGGGGCTGGCTTAGCTATTGAAAAGAACAGTCAGCCTGCCTCCTTCATACACTGCTCTGTTATTGTACCAACACAGAAAACGCCATCTTGTGATCTGCTGGTACCGTGCCACCAACATAATGATGGGGGCATCAGACTTAATTGAACTATATTAATGAATAGCATAAGTTAGGGTATGTTCACACATAGTGTTAAGATAAAATTCTCTGCCAAAAGAGGAAAAAATGCTTAAAATCGGCCTGTAACAAGCTTTCCATACATTTGAATGGGAGAAAGCATTTATAGTGCACAAATAGCAAAAAAAACAAAAACATTTTTGTTGCAGTTTTTCATAATGGTTTGCAACAAAAAGTACATTAAACTGCTGAGCACCTGTGTTAGAATTAAAAACATGTTAAAACCTCACTGAAAAACTGCATCAAAAACGGCACCAAAGCAGCTTAAAAAAAAAGTAGGTTCTTATAAGAATACGCCAGAAAAACGGGATCCCTGCATTTACCAGTTCAAGCAAAATGGATGCGATTACATGAAAACTTATGTGCACTTTGCCGTTAAAGACCCTGTGGAAGTTTGTGGGGTCGGGGTTTTGTGCATTTTTATTTTTTTTTCCTATGGTGAGCTTAAAAAATACTTGTAAAAAATGTAATTCTGGCTTTAAGTGCAGAATTTCAGCAGATCTATAATAATATTAATCAGAATAATATAATAAAAAGCATTAAAAAAAAATCTGCTTGGAATCCGCGCCAAAAACACAAAAAAGAAGGAAGAATGTGTAAAAAATAATGAAGCAAAGACAAAATAATAAGGTCTATTCACACTACTGTGTTGGCTTGGCATATGCATGAGGAAATATGTATAATCGTATTATATAAGTCATTTAAGCCCCTCTAGGAGTCTATGAGTGACCACTCTGTATGCGGTAAACCACCCGACTTATAAATTGGATCCACTCTTAGGCTATGTCCACACTGCGTTTTTGAGGCATAAACTGACCAGAAAGGCTATGTGCACACGTTGCGGATTCGTGTGCAGATTTCTCTGCTCAGATTCTTAAAAATCCGCAGGTAAAGCGCCCTGCTTTTTACCTGCGGATTTACCGCTGTTTTTTGTGCGGTTTTCACATGCGTTTTTACACCTGCAGATTCCAATTATGGAGCAGGTATAAATCGTCTCTTCAGAGAGGAAGAGGACTAGAACTCTAGTGCCACCTATTGGAAGTAGCAATCCTAACAGTCAATATCGACCCTTTAACGAGCCTTGTCACATGACTTAGGGTAATAGCCAAACCAGAATCTCAATTTGCAGACACTATGTTTCGGGGTACTGCCCCTCGTCAGTGCAAAGTGGAGATCTGGTTTGGCTGATTGAGAGGCGTCTGACCGGGATCCAAGAAGTATCATTTCTCCTTGCGGAGAGTGACATGTTAAGCATGTCGAGGTGAGGAGACTTAAAGCCGCAATGCTCCTCTGGGAAATATGCAAATTGTCTCTTCAGAGAGGAAGTGGACTAGAACTCTAGTGCCATCTATTGGAAGTAGCTCCCAGAGGAGCATTGCGGCTTTAAGTCTTCTCATCTCGACATGCTTAACATGTCACTTTCCGCAAGGAGAGATGATACTTCTTGGATCCCGGTCAGACGCCTCTCACTCAGCCAAACCAGATCTCCACTTTGCACTGACGAGGGGCAGTACCCCGAAACACAGTGTCTGCAAATTGAGATTCTGGTTTGGTTATTATCCTAAGTCACGTGACAACTCTCGTTAAAGGGTCGACATTGACTGTTAGGATTGCTACTTCCAATAGGTGGCACTAGAGTTCTAGTCCACTTCCTCTCTGAAGAGACAATTTGCATATTTCCCAGAGGAGCATTGTGGCTTTAAGTCTCCTCACCTCGATATGCTTAACATGTCACTCTCCGCAAGGAGAAACGATACTTCTTGGATCTCTGAGCAGGTGTAAAAAGCTGCGGAATCCGCACATAGAATTGACATGCTGCGGAAAATAAACCGCTGCATTTCCACGCGGTATTTTCCGTGGCATGTGCACTGCAGATTTTGTTTTCCATACGTTTACATACAGAAAGACATAGCTGAACTAGAGCGGGTGCAGAGAAGAGCGACCAAGGTTATTAGAGGACTGGGGGGTCTGCAATACCAAGATAGGTTATTACACTTGGGGCTATTTAGTTTGGAAAAACGAAGACTAAGGGGTGATCTTATTTTAATGTATAAATATATGAGGGGACAGTACAAAGACCTTTCTGGTGATCTTTTTAATCATAGACCTGAGACAGGGACAAGGGGGCATCCTCTACGTCTGGAGGAAAGAAGGTTTAAGCATAATAACAGACGCGGATTCTTTACTGTAAGAGCAGTGAGACTATGGAACTCTCTGCCGTATGATGTTGTAATGAGTGATTCATTACTTAAATTTAAGAGGGGACTGGATACCTTTCTGGAAAAGTATAATATTACAGGGTATATACACTAGATTCCTTGATAAGGCGTTGATCCAGGGAACTAGTCTGATTGCCGTATGTGGAGTCGGGAAGGAATTTTTTTCCCCATGGTGGAGTTACTCCTTGCCACATGGGTTTTTTTTGCCTTCCTCTGGATCAACATGTTAGGGCATGTTAGGTTAGGCTATGGGTTGAACTAGATGGACTTAAAGTCTTCCTTCAACCTCAATAACTATGTAACTATATACATGGTACTGTACAACGCATGGAAAACTGATGTGAATCCGCAGCCAAATCCACAATGTGTGCACATACCCAAAGAGCTTCTGCTCCTAATCTCCTGGGGAAAAAAAGTGTATACGTACAATACCATTATGGCATGAGTTTTTTTCAGGAGTTTTTTAACGCTCCAAAATGCTTCTCAAAATCTGCTTTAAAAACTCTTGGAAAATGCTTCCAATTCATTTTTATGAGAATTCTAGTTTGCTGTCCAAAAATTAGGGGTTTTTTTACTTTTTTTTTCTAAAGAGGTTTTAAAAAAAACAAGTGTCCAATCAAAATTGTTCCGAAGCAAGAGTTTCCTGAAGTGGTTTCTGCTTGCTTTTTGACCTCTTAAAAATTTTTCTTAATGCAGCTTCCGCTTGCTTTTTGAACTCTAAAAAAAAACATCAATATCAACATCGCCTTGTTATCTATTTACCCCTTCACACACAAAAAAAACAACAACAAAAGACCAACTCAGAGAGACAGGTTTATCATTTCTCAGGTATAAACATCCACTCTACTTTCTATAGCCCCGTAAGGGTTAAAATCTATTTTTCTTTTTCAGAAATTGTCCCCTAAGGGCAATTTCCTAGTCCCATCCATCACACCAGCTGTTACATTAGGTATCATCTTTTTTTAAGCCAACCATCCAGCGCACAGGACAAGTGTCATCATTACATGGCAGGCTTTGCCTTCAGGGGAAGAAGGTCAGTCTGCTGCTGTAAAGGCTGGGACATGAGCCTCGTTGGAGACCTAAAGTTTTTGTTTTTGTCGTTAGCGACAAGGAGCTTTGTGTACGATACTGCTGAAGTGATGAGTTATGCTTTCCCCCCCCCCCCACCCCGGATAGTAGGACAGTGCTTGTTAGCACATTTAAATAATAAATTATCATTGTGTGTGATCAAGCACCCTGAACAGAATAATTACTTTGCACATTTTTGTCTTGTTCTTCAGCCCTTACTGCAAGAAACTTGATGACTTTTGGCCACTATAACATGTCTTTTTGGGCTATACAGACTTATAAAGGATTGGGAACCTCTCTATTAATCATAAGGGGAAAGACTTGTACATTGATTTTATTGAGGGCCATATAATTTGTACTTTCATAGAACAGCTGCAGAAAAGCAGGGGCTTTCTGCCATCATCCCCCACAACAAGATAAAGCTGGTTTTTTTTCTGCACATCCCAGCCTAATATGTCACAAGTAGTGTCCTGATTCTCATGCCATCAATTTTTTTTTGAGTGGCCGATTTATCTTTGTTGTCATTCTGCCAGCACAATAGGTGTGGTAACTTTCGTCTTCTCTTCCCAGGATGCATTGCTCCTGCCATTGCATGTCCTAAGCTGATAGTTCAATTCTGTCAATCTGCATACATGATTAACAGGATAGCAGGAGCAAAGAGACAAATACCTACTTCCAATTCCTGTAAATAAACAAAAACTCACCCCACTTCTTATAGAAAGGCAAAGACTCACTACCAATTTCTGTAGCAATAAAAACCCTTCCTCACTTCCTGTAGAGCGCTAAAGACCCATTTCTGCTTCCTGTAGACACAAAAACCCTCCCTTATTTCCTGTAGAGAGCTAAAGACACACCTCTGCTTCCTGTAGACAATTCCCCCTCCCTTCCTGTAGAGAAAAAGACCCACCCTTCCACCTCCTGAAGAGATACAGACCCATCCCCCACTTCCTGTAGATACAGACACACCTCAAATCCTGTAGAGACAAAAAACAGCAATATTTCATGTAGAGAAAAACACCCTCACTTCCATTATAGACAAAGACCCACCTCACTTTCCATAAAGACAAAGACCCATCCCAACTTCTCATAGAGGCAGAGACCACAGCCTCTTCCTATAGAGATCCACCCTCACTTTCTATAGAGAGGCAGATCAGCCTCCACTTCTTGTAGAGACATACCCGCTCTCACTAACTGTAGATAGACCCACCCTCACTAACTGTAGAGACAGACATGCCCTCACTAGCTATAGAGAAAACAAATCTGCCCTCACTTTCTGTAGAGAGACAGACACAACCCCCATTTCCTGTAGATATCTGACCCGGCCCCACTTCCTTTAGAGAGACAGACCCACCCCACTTCCTGTTGAGTCAGACCTGCCCACACCACCTGTAGAGAGACAGACCCGTCCCCACTTTCTGTAGAGAAACAGACCCGCCATCACTTCCTGTAGAGAGACAGATTAAACTCCAGTTCCTGTAGAGAGACAGACCCACCTCCACTTCTTGTAGAGACAGACCTACCCTCACTTCCTGTAGAGACAGACCTACCCTCACTTTCTGTAGAGACAGACCCACCCTCACTTCCTGTAGACAGACCCACCTTCACTTCCTGTAGAGGCCTCCACACCTTCACTTCCAGTAGAGAGACAGACTTGTCCTCACTTCCTGTAGAGACAGACTCGTCCTCACTTCCTGTAGAGACAGACTCGTCCTCACTTCCTGTAGAGACAGACTTGTACTGACTTCCTGTAAAGACAGACGCCCCCACATCCTGTAGAGACAGAAAACAGCCATATTTCATGTAGAGAAAAAACACCCTCACTTCCATTATAGACAAAGGCCCACCTCACTTTCAATAAAGTCAAAGACCAGTCCCATCTTCTCATAGAGGCAGAGACCACAGCCACTTCCTATAGAGATCCGCCCCCGCTAACTACAAATAGACCCACCCTCACTTTCTATAGAGAGACAGATCAGCCTCCACTTCTTGTAGAGACATACCCACTCACTAACTGTAGATAGACCCACCCTCACTAACTGTAGAGACAGACCTGCCCTCACTAGCTATAGAGAAAACAGATCTGCCCCCACTTTCTGTAGAGACATACTCCAATTCCTGTAGAGAGACAGACATGCCCCCCATTTCCTGTAGATATCAGACCCGGCCCCACTTCCTTTAGAGAGACAGACCCACTCCCACTTCCTGTAGAGAGTCAGACCCACCCCCACCTCCTGTAGAGAGACAGACCCACCCCAGTCTGTAGAGAAACACCCGCCATCTCTTCCTGTAGAGAGACAGATTTAATTCCAGTTCCTGTAGAGACAAACCCACCTTCACTTCCTGTAGAGACAGACCGACCTCCACTTCCTGTAGAGACAGACCCACCTTCACTTTCTGTAGAGAGATAGATCCACCTTCACTTCCTGTAGAGACAGACTCGTACTGACTTCCTGTAAAGACAGACCCGTCCTCACTTCCTGTAGAGACATACTCATCCTAACTTCCTGTAGAGACAGACCCACCCTCACATCCTGTACAAACAGACCCACCCTCACTTCTTGTAGAGAAACAGACCTGCTGTCACTTCCTATAGAGAGACAGACCTGACCCAACTACTAGTAGAGACAGACTGGCTCTCACTTCCTGTAGAGACAAAGACCCATCCACCCTTCCTGTAGAGATAGATCCACCCTAATATCCTACAAACACAGACCCGCCTCCACTTCCTGTAGAGAAACAGATCCTCCTCCATTTCCTGTAGAGACCCACCTCCGTTTCCTGTAGAGAGACAGACTAGCCCTCACTTCCTTTAGAGAGACAGACCCAACCCAACTTCCTGTAAAAAGACAAACCGTCCTCTTTTCCTGTAGAGAGACAGACCCACCATCATTTCATGTAGCGAGAAAGACCCGCCCTCCCTTCCTGTAGAGAGGCAGACCCGCCCTCACTTCCTGTAGAGAGGCAGACCCACCCTCACTTCCTGTAGAGAGGCAGACCGGCCCTCACTTCCTATAGAGAGACAGACCCACACTCACTTCCTGTAGAGAGGCAGACCCACCCTCACTTCCTGTATAGAGACAGACCCGCCCTCACTTTCTGTAGAGACACCCGCCCTCACTTTCTGTAGAGAAACAGCCACCCTCACTTCCTGTATAGAGACAGACCATCCCTCACTTCCTGTATAGAGACAGACCCACCCTCACTTCCTGTAGAGAGGCAGACTCGCCCTCACTTCCTGTAGAGAGGCAGACTCGCCCTCACTTCCTGTAGAGGCAGACTCGCCCTCACTTCCTGTAGAGAGGCAGACTCGCCCTCACTTCTTGTAGAGAGGCAGACTCGCCCTCACTTCCTGTAGAGAGGCAGACCCACCCTCACTTCCTGTATAGAGACAGATCCGCCCTCACTTTCTGTAGAGAGACACCCGCCCTCATTTTATGTAGAGAAACAGCCGCCCTCACTTCCTGTATAGAGACAGACCGCCCTCACTTCCTGTATAGAGACAGACCCGCCCTCACTTCCTGTAGAGAGGCAGACCCACCCTCACTTCCTGTAGAGAGGCACTCGCCCTCACTTCCTGTAGAGAGGCAGACTCGCCCTCACTTCCTGTAGAGAGGCAGACTCGCCCTCACTTCCTGTAGAGAGGCAGACTCGCCCTCACTTCCTGTAGAGAGGCAGACTCGCCCTCACTTCCTGTAGAGAGGCAGACTCGCCCTCACTTCCTGTAGAGAGGCAGACTCGCCCTCACTTCCTGTAGAGAGGCACTCGCCCTCACCTCCTGTAGAGAGGCAGACTCGCCCTCACTTCCTGTAGAGAGGCAGACTCGCCCTCACTTCCTGTAGAGAGGCAGATCCGCCCTCACTTCCTGTAGAGAGACAGACCCGCCCTCACTTTCTGTAGAGAGACACCCGCCCTCACTTTCTGTAGAGACACCCGCCCTCATTTTATGTAGAGAAACAGCCGCCCTCACTTCCTGTATAGAGACACACCGGCCCTCACTTCCTGTATAGAGACAGACCCGCCCTCACTTTCTGTAGAGACACCCGCCATCACTTCCTGTAGAGACAGACCCACCCTGACTTTCTGTAGAAAGACAGACCTGCTCTGACTTCCTGTAGAGATACAGACTCGCCCTCACTTCCTGTAGGGAGACAGACCTGTCCCCACTTCCTGCACCCCGTATTAGTGTCTCTGCGACTAGAGATGGAAAGGGTCCACTTTTTAGTAATTTTTTGGTGGCTAAACACAAAATTTTTATATAAAGTAATTAGCAATGTGCCTATTTATCAAACAATCTCAGGTTGTCTGACAGTACAGGGATCATTTGTTATACTAAAGCTACCAATAACCACTTCTGCACAGCAGCATACTCTTGGGTTATGAATTATGATAAAACTAGATGGTGGCCCGATTCTAACGCATCGGGTATTCTAGAATATGTATGTATGTATATAGCAGCCAAATAGTATATAGCACAGGCCACGTAGTATATAGGAGCCATGTAGTATATAGCAGCCACATAGTATATAGCACAGGCCACGTACTATGTGGCTGCTATATACATACATACATATTGTAGAATACCCGATGCGTTAATACAGACCACGCAGTATATAACACAGGCCAAACAGTATATAACACAGCCCATGTACTATATAACACAGCCCACACAGTATATAGCAGCCACGCAGTATATAACACAGGCGACGCAGTATATAGCAGCCACGCAGTATATAACACAGGCCACGTAATATATAGCACAGCCCACGCAGTACAAAACACAGCCCACATAGTATCTAACACTGGCCAGGTAGTATATAGCAGCCACGCGGTATATAACACAGCCCATGTAGTATACAGCAGTGTTGGCACCATATCCCTATTTAAAAAAAAATAATTAAAATAAAAAATAGTTATATACTCACCTGCCGGGATCCATCGAAGCTCTGGAGATGCGTGCGCGGCAGCCGCTATCTTCTGTTCCCAGGATGCATTGCGAAATTACCCACATGACTAAGTCTTCTGGGTAATTTCGTAATGCATCTCTGGGAACGGAAGATGGCGGGAGCCGCGCGCGCCTCGGCGGACTACGGAGGGTGAGAATAGCTGTTTTTTGTTTTTTATTATTTTTAACATTACATCTTTTTACTATTGATGCTGCATAGGCAGCATCAATAGTAAAAAGTTGGGCACCCACAGGGTTAATAGCAGCAATAACGGAGTGCGTTACCTGTGCCATAACCCGGTCCGTTACCGCTGGCATTAACCCTGTGTTAGCGGTGACTGGAGGGGAGTATGCGAGCGCCGGGCACTGACTGCAGGGGAGTAGGGAGGGACTAATCGGACTGTGCCCGTCGCTGATTGGTCGCGGCAGCCATGACAGGCAGCTGGCGAGACCAATCAGCGATGCGGAATTTCCGTTACGGAAGTTGAGGACAGAAAGACGGACGTACCCCTTAGACAATTATATATATATATAGATGTATAAAACAGGTGAATGTAGAGAAATCTAGCACAATGTATTGACAGTGACAAGACACTTGTCACCTAGAGTGGGTGTATCTTCTACGACCTGAGGGTAACAATTTACATTTCCAGTGCAGAAGAAGAATGACTGTGAGTTCAATCTGTCTGTATGTCAGGAAATGGCCAAAAGAATGAGGCTGTAGAGAGATTACAAGAACAATGAGGTAACCACAACCATCCCGACAGTGAGAAATTATGACAGATCATGGGAAGTGGTATTTATAAAATTATTATTATATAATGAGCTAAAACTCATCACTCCCACACCCCTAGACAATCTGTTCCCAGCCACAAACCTTTTACTATCTTCTAACCATAGGAAACCACCTAGCCAGGCTCGTCCTGCTTGTGGACCGTTGGGTCAATGAATTGTCCTGTACTTCTTCCAATTCTTAAGACATAATACGAGTGAAACAATTTTGCTTTGCAGTGACGAGGAACACCAACAAGTGGACTCAATCTCATATATATATATATATATATATATATATATATATATATATATATATATATATATATATATACCAACAAGAAGCGAAAAATATGCATAAACAACTCCAACAATAACGCTCGAATATAATAAATTTTTAAAACAAATTATTTTATTATTACAATAAATATAAAAGAAACCACATGGGTGGTGGTCATCTCCATGGAATGAGCTTGTGAATTACATATTAATAGCATTTGTATGCATATTTACTTACTGAGATATTACATGGTAGTCTATGTGTGCACTTGCACTTTATAGCATGAAGGTTTGTATGTACTCCCCTTTTGTTTTGCTTTATATATATACTATATGCTATGCCACTTTAAGCCATACCCACCCCTTTTTTCCTGTATTTTGGTTTCTCTTCTCCACCAGTCTTGTCATTTATGCTTTTATAAACCCGTGTGGTTTCTTTTATATTTACTGTAATAATAAAATTCATTTGTTTTAAAATGTATTATATTGAAGCGTTATTGTTGGAGTTGTTTTTGCAGTGATGAGGGCCAAAAGCCCCCCGAAAGATTTACTTTCTTTTAGAGGAGAATCTGGTTTGATTTGTCCCCTTAGCCACATAGCAAGACTTGTTAAAGTGTCAGACATTGACCATATTTTTATATAGGACATTTATGTGCTTGTATCAGTTAAAGGGTTATTCCCCAAAAAATCAAGTTATTCCTGCTGGGTTCAAATTAGCGATCTCGAGAACGTCGATTTTGAACCCCAAAAACACTGGATAACAGATAACTGTTATACCCAATGGTGGCTCACGTGGATTTGTGGACCCACTGTGCCACTGGACCAGGCCTGCACTAGGAATCTCCTGATGGTGGAGACAGACTGGGCTGTAGGTAGCTGCCGGTACTGCAGCTGCTGACCCCTAGAGCCCTAGTACTTAGTAAGTTCTGGCACCTCTACAGAACTGTTACTGACATGGATTCGGGCTATGTTCAGACTTGACTGATTTGGAGACTTGTTCTAACTTCAGGGCCTCGTGTTGTCAGAGTTTATTCTAGATAACGTCTCGGACTTGCAAGCCCATGCCTCTATGAATACATTACAATATTCTGCTGGCTTTAAGAGCAGCTGATTGACCTTGTTTGCGATTTAATCTCTAAAGTGCGCCCAATAGCTGTTACTAGAAAGGCATCTTTCTTTCTTCTGGAAAAGAGCTAACTTGCATACATTTATCCCCCAAAAAGTATTGACAGTCCTCCATATGCCAGCCTGCTGTCTCCACAAGAAGAAACATAGACAAGTCTCCTGGTGAATAAAGCCCTTTTTATGGGAATTCCTATATTCTGTTCTCCGAGTTCCCTTCGTATATTGTAGATATCATTGATCATAAATCCGTAAAAGAAAAAATTATTCTCCTCTATTAGGAACCAAGACATCCCACATAACACCAAATAGCATTTTGTGTGTGTGTTAATCTGGAATTGCTCCACATAAACTACAGATGGGAGAACGGTACCAAACCCAACTTTTTTAAGAAATAAAATAGGGGATACGATAACGGACGCTTTACAGATGTTGCACTAAGACACTTCTCATTTCCAAGGACGTAGCTCAAAAATTGCTCCTAATTTTAGGTAATTTATAGTTCACGGCCTTCTGAGAGGTAGAGCGTGGGTTGGTGGGCACTTCTGAGAATAAACCCCTTTAATTATCAGCTGGTTAGATGCAGTGTGTAATACTACGGAGGTGGTCCAGCCCTCTCGGGAGAGAAGCATTACTCACTGCTAAAAGCCATACCTGGGTAGTGACTCAGGATGCTCCTAGGGCTAAGCTCGCGGCACCTGTCCCAGACAGGGCCGGCTATTAACAGATTACTTACTTACAGGGTGTTTGTGGAAATAAAGAATTAGGCAGACAGCTGGAAAGGAAACCAGCCAGGACCCTGTTTTCATGTACACAAAGTAGAGAAGCCAGAGGTACAAGGTCACTGCTGCCTCTTCTCTCCCACACATCGGGCCGACACATCTGGTTACACAGAGCACATTCCGCACATTGACATCACATACTGTTATTTTACTTTTGGTTGCCACTGAGATTTAGATCTGATTTCAGTGCAAGGATCAGGATTTCGTGTTACATGTATTTTTTTAAATGTTGCCAATATTTTCTTTATTAAAAAACAAAATTAATAATCTTGCAATTTTCACACTGACCACTGGCGCTTTTTAGACTCTAACTTCCTGTCTTTTCAGGAAATAACACTGTCAGAAGGAGGTTTTTGCCAGTATCACCAACTGTTATGGCAGCGTCTGGGTCGGTGCAATCCACAGATTCTTACACTCTTCCTTCTAACTCTAGTGGTAGTTATGATCAGCACAGGGTGACTTGGGTGTCCACTCTATGGCCACGTTCACACTAGCAGTATATGGTCAGTCTTTTACCTCAATATCTGTAAGCCAAAACCAGGAGAGGAACAATCAGAGGAAATGTATAATAGAAACATATGCACCACTCCTGTATTTTTCATCCACTCCTGGTTTTGGCTTCCAAATACTGAGGTAAAAAACTCACCAAAAATTCAATGTGTGAACTTTGCCTAAGAGCTGCTGCTCCTAGGCAGGTTAGCTAGAGTTAAATTGTTGCTGGGCGGGGGTTGTTAATCTCCTTTAGTCACATGCTGTGGGCACACCAGTCATGTCTGCTCTCCTCTACATATGCTGGCTTTGCTGGCAGGTAATACCAGCTATAGTTAGTCTATCCTGGTCTAGAAAGGTGGACACATCCTGAATAACGGGTGATTATTCCAAAGTTGTTGTGAGGGGTATTTGGTAAAGCCTTTCCTTTTCCCATGGTGTCTTTTTGTTACTTTGTTGCCTCACAGGTTTTACACTTTTGTACCTTAGTGCTTTTCCCTGTGAAAGTGCTATGTGACTGTGCTTCTGCTTTATGTTCTCCCCATATACTTAGCAGATTAGTGCTACTCAGGAGCATAGTGAGGAATGAGTCCCAGGCGTCCCCACCATCAGGGGTAATCTTGGGGACAGGGATAGCTAAGGAACCCTAGCTTGAGCAACATCATAGGGGAGCCCATTTGCTATCCCACAGTCACACTGTGACAAACATATGTACATTAGCCACAATGGTCAGACCCTGACCCTATCTTTTGTATTGAAACATCTAATGAGCGTGTGCAGAGTTCATTGTGAAGGGAAGGTGAGCTGTGACATCACCTATTGTGATTGGTGGATCCTGTGTTATCAGCTGTATATAGAGGTTTTACCTATCATTGCACACATACCTGTGATGATAATGAGACTGCTGAAAAGGAAATGGCAGTCTAAAAATAGACAAAGTGGCCAGAGTGAAAATTGCAAGATTACGATTTTTTTTTAAATAATGATCATATGAAAAAAAAACAATAATTAAAAAAAAAAATACTTGGAAAACAAAAAACGGATCTAAACAGTACGTTATTTTAGGCTGATAGGCTCCCTTAATGGAGACTGGTTGTGTATAGACCCTTTTTTCACAATGCCCTAATTGTAAAAAAAAAAAAATTCTAACTGAAAATTGTTTTTATTGCAAGAGTGACTTATTTGAAGAACTCTATAAGTCAATGGCCAAGCATTTAGTGAGCCAAGACCAGATATATTAGCCAAACCAATACAAGCATATGAATACTACATAGCACATTTCCTTTGCTCTGTGGCATATCCATGGTCTGATAGATCTGCCTGGTATTAGTATCCCTGCAAATTGGCTTGAACCATTGTTCCTCTATGACCTCGTTATTCAACCTTCAAGGGCATTATTTCGGGGACTCATACCAATATGTTAAGGCAAGATATGAAATGTCTCTGCTAATAAAATGACAAACTATTCAGGGTGTACCCTAAATAAAACCCTTCTTAAAATAATCTAACTTGTAAATCTGCAATAGGTAATTAATTGTTGAAAGAAAATAGCAAGACTGCAATAGAATAGTTAGGTCTTCATTTTCCATGTATTTAGAGTTAGTCCTACCTAGGACATTCTTTTTTAGTTAGAAGAGGCCTTCCATAATAAGATAATCATATTGTGTTCTACTGGGAGCCACATCAATCAGCTGTAATCTGTAGATGGACCTGGTAACAAGGGTTTAATTCTACTACAGCTCCTCTACAGGGAAAATTGAGTATTACATGGCTTACTCCTCTGAAATCAACACGCTGTCTGTGTAATGTATTCAAGTATTAGGTCCTCCAAAGCTAAAGACGTGCTCAGGGAAATAAGCAGATCCCCTTCTCTTAATATGGCTTATCTAATCCAGACAACCTTTTTAAAACCTCTGCGCATCCCACTAGAAATGGATAACCATGAGTAATAAAGGCTAAAATCCAGCACACAGATGGCTGCAGTTGGCTTTCTGTGACTACACAAGTGTTTGCGTCTTATTGGCCTTGAGTGTCCGCCTTCACATATCTGTTTTTATTGAGATTAATGGTTCCATAATGTTTCTGGAGGGGGCTCTGATGTATTTATTAGTCATTACCGGTTCCTAAGTAAACACCCTTGTCTTTACCCAATGTCCCGACACCGTGGAAGATCAATACAGACTCTCTAAAGGCTTGTCCACTAGACTTCTTCAACTGAGTGTCGATTAAGGGAACCCATGATGTCAACTGGATGCATGAGAACTGGAAACGGTAACTCAGGATGGGCAAAAATGAAAATATCTGAGGCGGAGAAAGATGCATATTTGCCAGGAACTTAGACGTTTCACATTAATCCAAAGTCTCTGGTGTCTCAATTTATCAAATTGAATCATATGCATTATGTCAAAGTACATCACGTAATACCCAGCTATGTGTCTATTATGAGCACTCCTAGAGTCACAGAGTGTAACCCACCCATGTTTTGATAAACATTAAGATCATGACGGCCCCCCACTTCCAAAAAGTCTAGTGTTGTAAGCGATTTGACAAGCTTTGACTGGTCCCGATGTCCTGGCCTTGCCTATCTTCAGATGGTCATCTGGTTTGTTATTATCCGGGAATGAAAAAAAAAAGATTACTTGAAACGTAGACACTATGAACCTTTCTTTCGTCAGTCATTAATTTTACCACTGAACCCTCTTTGCTGACATAAAAACTTTAAGTAATAAAAAAGCCAAAATTCGTGCCAAAAAGACAATAATAACATAAAATTTCTGGATAACGCAAAACAAGTTCTTGTTTTCAGCATTTCGGGACTATGACACTCAGTGATATCACACTCCGAGCTTCTCAGCGGATATACTCCAAAGTCATGTTCTCTCTACTACCAATTACCCTGGGATGGGTGGGAATGACATCTCCTTTTTATTCATCGCACTTATGCCCCCCATTCAAATAGTTTTCACCAGAAATCACCGTTACGAAAAACATTTTTCAACTTTTGGTGTTTCTAGATCGCCTCCAGCCTGCTCTGCCAACTTTTTGAAAAAAGTTATAAAGTTTAATGACGAAGGGGAGTAGCCATCATAATATAGCCACAAAATGTACAACAGAAATGTGCCCCGAGTCACCTGTTCAGCTTCATGTTGGATAAAACCATGTGCCAAACTTATTATGTGGTGCACCTTACTCCAGCGGATCCTTCATTGAGACCAGCAGGCGAAATACTAGTCCTGATGGATCAGGAGACCTAGTGATTATTGCTCACTTCTGGACTTAAGGGACTTTTTTGGTTATCGAAATGTGTATTACTACTACTTAGAGTTCTTCTCTTTTTACGAGATGCAAGCATGTGTATCACCGCTACGTTGTCTATGGGACCAGCGCTTGGTACGCTGCTGTCTCGTAGACAATGGATTAGTGGAGAACAGGAGTCTCCAGTGGGGGTCCCAGTGATCAGACTGCCAACGATCAAGAAGTTATTTGCCATCTTGTGCATAAATGCTAAGATACAAAGTTAGACATAGCCCTTTAATTTGTAACTGCTTTGAATTTTTGTGTATGTTCATATTGAAAGTCATGTTTAGAGTCGTCAGTTTTGATTTTTTTTTTTTTAAGTTTTTTAGATTTGCTTCTTCTAACTACTACCGAGTCTCACATAAAATCCTCTTAAAAAAAGTAAAAGTAAACTCCGCTCTGTAGTGCATTTTCTGTTACGAAGGAATCTAGGTTGCCATCTCCCGCCCCTATAACCGTACACACTTCAAGTACAATCTTCAGCCAAGTGCCCAAGTTTCCTGGCAACCTGTAGGAAGCACTTTTAATTTCCTCGTTTACTCGGGATTCGTTTCCTTTGTGTGAGTTGTCAGGTTGAGGGCCGGCCTCTTGTCTTTCCAAACACACTGGTACGATGAGCGGGCTTCATTCCAGCCACTCTGTGTGTTTTTAAAGATCCAGACACTTTGCGGGAACTCTTTACAATCCCCTTTAAAAAAAAAAAAAAAAAGAAATACAAAAAGAAAAAATAAAACTTCATGATATCATATGTATGCATTAACCCATCGGCATCTACTGTGTGGGAGGCATTAATTGTTTTACACATAGGGTTCACAGCTAAGGGCAGACATCTGTAGTGTCAAATGGCCTATAACAAAGGAAATTGTAGAAAAGAAGGGCAAAACAAACTTATGGCCCTTATGCACATTATCGATCTGTCAATGATTCTAGTAAAACTGGAAAAGCTTCATGGTCTTGGGCCGTACTGCCATAATACAGGTGGGCCTACACTGCACCTATATGTACATCGGATTGTAAATGAAGGCATACAAAAACTTTTCAATTTTATTTAATTGCATGACATATGATGGAGGTATTCTTGTACCAATTCTCACATAGGCGCCATATGGCAAGCATACCGACTAGTGCCTACAGGCCCTAAATAGTACAGACCCCAAAATGTATCAACCTCCTATAGAAAGCAATGATGACTTAGTTTAAAAAGGTTAAAATGGATATCAACATTTCTTTCTTAGTATCTTGGTTAGGTCGCATGATGAATCTTTTCCTTCTGCCAAGTAAAATCTTTCCTATTGTATGAGATTATACAATATTCACATCTACATTGGAGACTCCATCCTCCAACATGCGGGATAAAATAGCCACCATATTGACAGAAACCTGATAAATCTAAATCTAATTCAAGGTAATGGGTCCATCGTGTAGACAATGGCAACTGTTCATACTGCTGTGCTGTCACACATTATCTGTACAGTTTATTCCGAGTTTTACAGCTTTCTCTCCCTACCTCTATTGGTAAGATATGAGCTGTTATGTCCTCTATTCACCACGGTGTGGCTGCTGCATTCCTTGCATTGACTTTTATATGGGCTACAATATTCCATGCATTATTCCATGTTTTGTTATCGCTGCAAGGCATGATGGAGAAGTTCAGCCACTCCCAAGATCATGTGCGCCTTCTTTGGCCAATGCAAAGTGTAAAGTAGTAGCCTTTTTTTTTTTTTTGCACAAATCAAATATTTTTCAAATGTATTAAAATTTGCAATGAATTTAATCACCAGCAAAGCGATGCACTCATCTCCAAAACGTGTCCAAACTTTTGGTATGTTATGCCGGGGTACTTGTTTTGTACAGGGTTCAGCATTACCTGAGATTGAATTTTGAATTTAGTTATTTGCAAACCAAATTTATGGAAATGCTTGAGGATGCTTTTGATTCTTAGGTCACTCTTGAACTCAAAATTTAGCCTGAAATGTCAATATGAGCTGTAAAATATGAAAAATAATGACAGCGTTCTCTTTTTGCTATGTTACTTCTCAGGTTATGGACCAAATAACAAGTATGGTTTCTGCAGATCCATCTGCGCACAAGACTGAAGATCATTATACCGGAGACCCTGACATACGAGGATATGAAACATCTCATGTTGGATAAGACACAAGTAAAGTTGATGGTTGAACATCTACTTAGTGGTTGAGTATTGCACTTGGTTTACAATGGATGGAGCTCTGCCACTACAGGATGGATATTACATGCTCGAAAAGAAAGTTGCCGTATTGTCTTGTACATTAAGGACCACATCCAATTTTACAAGAACAGTTGAGATCCTTACTATCCATAAAGACTTGAAGAAATGGGAGGAGCACTTGCAGAGGATCCAGCTGTCCTTTTATCCTGTGTGGTGGATCCAAACTTGGGTGCTTAGTCCCTCTATTAGAAATATTTTCTCCGTCTTATATATTGATTTATTTGATTTGCGGAGACTTTTAAATAAATATTTTTTAAAAAAGGAAAAATATTTGGTACCTTTCACTTATTTCTCTGCAAATAAGAAAAGGAATCCAATACAATTGGCCAAGTGCACAGGATGGATCATGTCAGCACCCAACCACCCGCGAACCATACATGCGCTGAGATTTTAGTTGGTAGGGAAGTATCACCCCGTATAGAGCTCACCTCAGGTAATGTCAAGCAGTGGTATACACACAAGACATTCAGCTCAGGTTCATTAAATAATTCCTCAGAACTGTAAATTTTGCGTTTTATGATCTCCATTGATTATGGTTAAATGGCTAACCAAAGTCAACATCACCTGATAATCCAGCGCTGGGCAGTTTGTGTGTGGACGTCTGTAGCAAGAGGTGAGATATTCTATCTGTAAAAATTTGCAGAAAACTCCTGTCAAGAATGTAGAGCCTTGATCACGCCGGTGTTGTTGAGGGGGCATGCTGGAGTCATGCGACACACACCTCTTAGTGAATCGGGAGTGTAGGACAAGTGGCCTTCACTTCGCCACTAATCCTACTCTTGTCCCTGCTGGAGTAAAATTTCTGACTTAGTGAATGCCGCCGCTGATCATAAATTTGACGATCGACAGACGCCATGCCACCATCCCGACTCAGATCTGTTCACATTCTCGAAGCTGGGCATAAATCGCCAAATTTTAGCCCAGCCTTGAGTTGCTCCAAGATTTTGCATGGATCTGCCCTTTCACGAATCGGACCATTTTATAAACCCAGTATGTTTTTTGCAGGTATCCTATGAGTTCCAATTTTCGACCTCCTACCTCCATCGACTGACATGTTCAGTTAGTCATGTGGCATGCAAACCTCTCCAAATTGCAAGCATCAACTGGAAATGAGGACCAAAGTTTATCTGTAATTTATGAATGTTGCATAATATATTTTGTTTTCTTCAACTGGGTTATTCCCATCTTCATAGATGGATTATGTCAGACAGTGGTTGTAAAAAATAAACAATTTTGCAATTTACTGCTTATTAAAATGTTTAGCCGTTCTTGATATATTAACACTTTTATTTAGAGCTCGTTGCCTAGGAGACCGACCACCACTTCTAAACAACAGAACATAGAACATGTGCCATGCTTACAAGTTTTTTTTTTTTATATTCAGCTAGTAACACCTATTTTGTAGCTGGCTGGGATCTCTGGAGCACGCTGTTGCCTCCCAATCTCTTCCATCTTATGCACAGTTCTTACAATCTAGACAGTAGTGGTGGTCTGTCTCCATGGCAACGAGCTGTAAGCAAAAGCAAATTCTTACTATCCCAAGAACGGCTATACACTTTAATAAGCATTAAATTCCAAAAGTGTTTGACCTTATTGAATAGTGGTTGTAAAAACAATCTATTAAATTAAGATTAGCCCCTTTAGGACATCCACACATTGGAATAAAGTTAGCTGAACATGACAATTTTGGCAAGAGTGGTTGAGCATATGGAGAACCTTCTGTGCAGGAGGGAAGCATTGTCCAAGCTTAAATTCAATCCCTTTGTTGTTATAGAAGAGAGCTGGTGCCAGAAGACCTTTGGATTACATATGGCCACCAAATCTGTACATATCCTGGAAGAGTATGAGACTGTTAAGTGGCTAATGTAGGATGAACTATCATGTAGCCATATTCTTACTTCCTATGGGTGATATGAAAATTCTGTTAGTTCCACAATCCCCAAAAATGGAGAAATGAAGTCAATGGAGAAGTCAAGGGTTGATCTCTTCTTCAAAGATCAGGAAGTTGTATACCCAAGCATGGTGGCCTCCTGACATTGGGATGACTTATTTTTCATCATTATGGGCCCTTTCTCCTATATATAAGTTGCTGTTGGCCACTATTACATGAGTGAACAATATTCTGCATTCTCCATGAAATACTTATAACGATTATTGCATCGGCCCCACCTTCCCCAAATTATATCATACAAGTTATGGTTACCTGTCGGCAATGGCTTGTCCACCAAGATAGGATTGTTCGAATTTTGCCATCTCTTTAAGATCTTTTAGGATATGTACGTAGGTACAAGATGGAAGACCTGTATTAGATGCATATGTTTGCATCAGTTTGGACACGACCAGTTAATGACCAGTCCGATCAGTGATAATATAATGACGCTGGAAAAGGTTTCTTATTGGTTACATGTATACAGGTTTGTTGAGTGTAAATTTACCAGTCTGTAAGGTGACGGAAATTACATAATTGAGGCACAGTTCCTTTTGGAAGACGATAGGTTAACGGAGGTGTGCGTATGAAGGGGGAGGGGTAATGGAACATTTCTTGCGGTACATGCAAGACATGGCTCCAGAGAGCATTTTCAATGTTATTCTTGGATTGTAGTGCCCCAAATTCAGACTTTTATGAGGATCCTAAAAATCTTAAGTACCCAAATAGGTCAATGTTGATTCAGTTTCTGCTTACTACCATAATATTTGTATTGTGCATATGAAGAAAATGTCGCTCGTTGGGCTATGATAGAAGGATGGATTAATATTGGGCTACATCTCTACTGGGAAGTTACTCCATGCATCTCATTCAGCATCGTACATGACAGCCAAAATGACTGCAAGACTTTTCTTGACTCAGAAACTACCTGAACTATTGAGTATATCTGCAACCAACTCCAAGACGCAGTAATATATGCCAACCAAAGAGCGCAGTAGACACTATATGCGCCAAGATCTATGCAGACATTGAATATATTATTATGTTTGCTTATATACCGCTATCATATTCCGCAGCACAGACATTATCATCACTGTCCCCATTGGGGCTCACAATCTAGATTCCCTATCAGTATGTCTTTGGAGTGTGGGGGAAAACGGTGTACCCAGAGGAAATCCACACGAACACTGGGAAAATATATTATTGTCATATACAATATGCATATAAAATGTAACCAAACTGGCAAATTCATAAGTGACCACCAGACATGGCAAGGTGTACATTTCTTGGATGAGCCCCCAACTTTCTTTTTATGGCGTACAATTAAAGGTAGTCCCATTAGTATAAAGCCCTGTTCAGACAGCAGTACTAAAATCAGTCTGGCTCCATGTGATTGTCCACACAGCCCAAAATCAGCAAGTTATTGACATGCAACTTGTCTGGACTGTTGATGTGAAAAATGGTTGCTGGGCGCAGGCACACTGCTTATTCTTACTGTGTTGTCCGGTGGGCACACTGACTGATAAAAACCTGTCGTAATTAGCCCTTGGCCTGTTTTTATGTAGTGTTGGATCCTTCCTGGTATTTTAAATTTGTACACTTTTGGGACAGGAGAAGCATGTCAGATGGCAAAGGTTGAAATCCTTGTTGTGGCTGATGGGCGCACACAAATTGGCCAGTTTGTGCACCAAGAACCTCAATTTTACACGTATAGTGTATCTGGCAGCAATGCAGTTTACATTTCATATATTCAATGTCTGAAGACATCAGATCACACGCATGTATTCTTTGGATTGTATATGTTACAGTAACAGCAGCTTGCACCTGTTCACATTTGCTTCATTCTGTTAGGAGGTGTTGGTCATTTTTTTTTAATGTGGAAGTAAAAAATTCCCAAGATTTCTAATTTGATTATGTGTTGGTCAGAATTTATCAACACTACGGCCTCAATTCATCATTGCCTTTGTGCCTCTTTTTTGTGAGTTTTGCTCCTTTTTTTTTTTGTTTGCCCCAACTCATTATTCTATTTGACCTTTTTTTAACGTCCATTTTATATGTTCTTACCTGTGTTTTTTTTTTCCCCCGGAGTTTGGGATTTCCAGATGTTTTTGCTTCATTCATCAATTGAAACTTTTTTTTTTATCACAAAATTTGCCACAATTTCACTGCAGTCCCCCCCGTCTGGAATGTTTTCAAGTATGCTAACATTTTAGCTCAATTTTTGTGACTCTTGGCACCACTTTGCACCAAATTCTTGGATCTTGTGTGCCATTTTGAAGAATTCGGCTTTAACCCCTTAGTGACAGAGCCAATTTGGTACTTAATGACCGAGCCAATTTTTACAATTCTGACCACTGTCACTTTATGAGGTTATAACTCTGGAACGCTTTAACGGATCCTGCTGATTCTGAGATTGTTTTTTCGTGACATGTTGTACTTCATGCTAGTGGTAACATTTCTTCGATATTACTTGCGATTATTTATGAAAAAAATGGAAATATGGTGAAAATTTTTAAAATTTTGCAATTTTCAAATTTTGTATTTTTATGCCCTTAAATCAGAGAGATATGTCACACAAAATAGTTAATAAATAACATTTCCGACATGTCTACTTGACATCAGCACAATTTTGGAAACAAAATTTTTTTTTGTTAGGGAGTTATAAGGGTTAAAATTTGACCAGCAATTTCTCATTTTTACAACACCATTTTTTTTTAGGGACCACATCACATTTGAAGTCATTTTGAGGGGTTTATATGATAGAAAATAACCAAGTGTGACACCATTCTAAAAACTGCACCCCTCAAGGTACTTAAAACCACATTCAAGAAGTTTATTAACCCTTTACGTGCTTCACAGGAACTCAAACAATGTGGAAGGAAAAAATGAACATTTAACTTTTTTTGCAAACACTTTAATTCAGAACCATATTTTTTTATTTTCACAAGTGTAAAAACAGAAATTTAACCATACATTTTGTTGTGCAATTTCTCCTGAATACGCTGATACCCCATATGTGGGGGTAAACCACTGTTTGGGCGCACCGCAGAGCTTGGAAGAGAAGGAGCGCCGTTTGACTTTTTCAATGCAGAATTGGCTGGAATTGAGATCGGATGCCATGTCACGTTTGGAGAGCCCCTGATGTGCCTAAACAGTGGAAACCCCCCACAAGTGACACCATTTTGGAAACTAGACCCCTTAAGGAACTTAACTAGATGTGTGGTGAGCACTTTGAGCCCCAAAGTGCTTCACAGAAGTTTATAACGTAGAGCCGTGAAAATAAAAAATCGCATTTGTTTACACAAAAATGATATTTTCGCCCACAAATTCTTATTTTCACAAGGGTAACAGGAGAAATTAGACCACAAAAGTTGTTGTGCAATTTCTCCTGAGTACGTCGATACCCCATATGTGGGGGTAAACCACTGTTTGGGAGCACCGCAGAGCTTGGAAGAGAAGGAGTGCCGTTTTACTTTTTCAATGTAGAATTGGCTGGAATTGAGATCGGACGCCATGTCGCGTTTGGAGAGCCCCTGATGTGCCTAAATAGTGGAAACCCCCCACAAGTGACACCATTTTGGAAACTAGACCCCTTAAGGAACTTATCTAGATGTGTGGTGAGCACTTTAAACCCCCAGGTGCTTCCCGGAAGTTTATAACGTAGAGCCGTGAAAATAAAAAAGTCGCATTTTTTCTACAAAAATTATCTTTTTGCCCCCAAATTTTTATTTTCACAAGGGTAACAGGAGAAATTAGACAACAAATGTTGTTGTGCAACCTCTCCTGAGTACGTCGATACCCCATATGTGGGGGTAAACCACTGTTTGGGCGCACTGCAGAGCTTGGAAGAGAAGGAGTGCCGTTTTACTTTTTCAATGTAGAATTGGCTGGAATTGAGATCGGATGCCATGTCGCGTTTGGAGAGCCCCTGATGTGCCTAAACAGTGGAAACCCCCCACAAATGACACCATTTTGGAAACTAGACCCCTTAAGGAACTTATCTAGATGTGTGGTGAGCACTTTAAACCCCCAGGTGCTTCACGGAAGTTTATAACGTAGAGGCGTGAAAATAAAAAATCCTTTTTTTTCACTCAAAATGATTTTTTAGCCTGCAATTTTTTATTTTATCAAGGGTAACAGGAGACATTGGACCACAAAATCTGTTGACCAGTTTGTCCTGAGTACGCTGATACCCCATATGTGGGGGGAGGGCACTGTTTGGGCACCCATCAGGGCTTGGAAGGGAAGGAGTGCCGCTTGGAATGCAGACTTTGATGGGATGGTCTGCAGGTGTCATGTTGCATTTGCAGAGATCCTGATGTACCTAAACAGTAGAAACCCCCCACAAGTGACTCCATTTTGGAAACTAGACCCCCCCAAAGAGCTTATCTAGATGTGTGGTGAGCACTAGGAACCCCCAACTGCTTCACAGAAGTTTATAATGTAGAGCCATGAAAATAAAAAAAATCATATTTTTTCCACAAAAATGATCTTTTCACCCCCAAATTTTTACTTTCACAAGGGTAACAGGAGAAATTGGACCCCAAAATTTATTGTGCAATTTATGCTGAGTAGGCTGATACCCCATATGTGGGGGATAAACCACTGTTTGGGCGCATGGCAGAGCTTGGAAGGGAAGGAGCGCCGTTTTGGAATGCAGACTTTGATAGAATGGTCTGCAGGCATTATGTTGCGTTTGCAGAGCCCCCGATGTACCTAAACAGTAGAAACCCCCCACAAGTGACCTCATTTTGGAAACTAGACCCCCCAAGGAACTTATCTAGATGTGTTGTGAGAACTTTGAATGCCCAAGTGCTTCACAGAAGTTTATAATGCAGAGTCGTGAAAACAAAAAAAAATATTTTTTTCACAAAAAAGATTTTTTTAGCCCCCCAATTTTTATTTTCACAAGGGTAACAAGAGAAATTGGACCCCAAAAGTTGTTGTCCAATTTGTCCTGAGTACACTGATTCCCCATGTGTGGGGGGGACCACTGTTTGGGCGCATGGCTGAGCTCGGAGGGGAAGGAGTGCCGTTTTGGAATGCAGACTTTGATAGAATGGTCTGCGGGCGTTATGTTGCATTTGCAGAGCCCCAGATATACCTAAACAGTAGAGACCCCCAGAAGTGACCCCATTTTGGAAACTAGACCCCCCAAGGAACTTATCTAGATGTGTGGTGAGAACTTTGAATGCCCAAGTGCTTCACAGAAGTTTATAATGCAGAGTCGTGAAAATAAAAAATATTTTTTTTTTCCACAAAAAAAGATTTTTTAGCCCCCAAGTTTTTATTTTCACAAGGGTATCAGGAGAAATTGGACCCCAAAAGTTGTTGTCCAATTTATCCCGAGTACGCTGATGCCCCATATGTGGGGGTAAACCACTGTTTGGGCGCACGGCAGAGCTCAGAAGGTAGGGAGCACCATTTTACTTTTTGAGCACAAAATTGGCTGTGGCGTTTAGAGACCCCCTGATGTACCTAAACAGTGGAAACCCCCCAATTCTAACTCCAACCCTAACCCCAACACACCCCTAACCCTAATCCCAACCCGATCCATAATCCTAATCACAACCCTAACCCCCAAAACACCCCTAACCCTAATCCCAAAGCTAACCATAACCCTAATCAAAACCCTAAACCCAACACCCCCCTAATCCTAATCTCAACCCTAACCTCAAAACCTAACCCTAATCCCAATACACCCCTATCCTTAATCCCAACCCTAGCCTTAACCCTAATCCCAAACCTAACCCTAATCTCAAATGTAACCCTAATGCCAATCCAAATCCTAATCCCAACTCTAACCCTAACTTTAGCCCCAACCCTAGCCCTAACCCTAACTTTAGCCCAAACCTTAACTTTAGCCCTAAACCTAGCCCCAACCCTAACCCTAACCCTAACTTTAGCCCCAACCCTAACCCTAGCTCTAACCCTAATCCTAGCTCTAACCCTAACCCAAGCCCTAACCCTAACCCTAAGGCTATGTGCACATGTTGCGGATTTTGCTGCGGATCCGCAGCGTTTCCGCAGCTGTGGGTCCGCAGCAGTTTTCCATGAGTTTACAGTACAATGTAAACCTATGGGAAACATAAAACGCTGTGCCCATGCTGCGGAAAAAAACACACGGAAACGCAGCGGATTACATTCCGCAGCATGTCAATTCTTTCTGCTGATTCCGCAGCGGTTTTACACCTGCTCCATAATAGAAAACCGCAGGTGTAAAACCGCAGTGGAATCCGCACAAAAACCGCGGTACATCCGCGATAAATCCGCAGGAAAAATGCAGCTTTTTGGTCCTGCGGATTTATCAAATCCGCTGCGGAAAAATCCGCAGAGAACCATTCTATGTGTGCACATATCCTAACCCTACCCCTAACCCTACCCCTAACCCTACCCCTAACCCTATTTGGAAAATAGAAATTCATACATTTTTTTTATTTTATTATTTTTTTCTTACTAAGGGGGTGATAAAGGGGGGGGGTTATTTACTATTTTTTTTATTTTGATCACTGTGATAGGATCTCACAGTGACCAAAATAAAAAAAGAGGAAGAATTTTCTTCTGCCGGCCGGCAGATCATGGCGGGCGTACTGCGCATGCGCCCGCCATTTTCTTACCGGAGCAAGAAGCCGGCGGCCAGCAGAAGAAGCAGGAGGACCCAGGGACACCGATAAGTATAACAGGGACCCGAATCCCCCTATTTCTCTGTCCTCTGATGTGCGATCACATCAGAGGACAGAGAATGACATCGCTTTTTTTTTTTTTTTTTTTGCGGTCGCCGGTAAACCGTTAATTACCAGCGATCGCAAAACAGGGGTCGGTAAAAACCGACCCCGATCATGTTCTTTGGAGTCTCGGCTACCCCCGGCAGCCGAGACCCCAAAGAACATCCGGGTGCCGGGCGGCGGGCGCACTGCGCATGCGCCCGCCATTATTTCCCCGGAAAAAGATGGCGGCGCCCATCGGGAGCCACGAGGAGCACCGGGGGAGGTAGGTGAGTATTGGGGGGCTATCGGGGACCACATTTCTCTGTCCTCCGATGTGCGATCACATCGGAGGACAGAGAAATTAAATGGCAAATCGCGGTTTGTTTGTTTTTGTTGCGACCACCGGTAAACGGTTAATTACCGGCTATCACAACTCGGGGGTCGGTAAAAAAAACCCGAATCATGTTCTCTGGGGTCTCGGCTACCCTCGGCAACCGAGACCCCAGAGAAAATCCGACTCTGGGGGGCGCTATTCACTTTTTCCACAGCACCGTCAATTAACGGCGCTGTGGTTTAAGTACCCTTAGCGGCCGCCGTTAAAAGGCGTATCGGCGGTCGTTAAGGGGTTAAAAAAACTAACCCCACAAGAAAAAAAGGAAAGTGACCTAAACGTCTCTCCCCGCAAATGATGGATCGGTTCCAAAGTTCTTAAACCCAAGATTTAATTTCTCACACGACATAGGTCTGCAGAAAAAAAATCTTCCATTTCTGCCCCCCCTTTTTTTTTTTAACCCCTTAGTGACGGAGCCAAATTTTTAAAATCTGACCAGTGTCACTTTATGTGGTAATAACTCTGGAACGCTTCAACAAATCCCAGTGATTTTGAGACTGTTTTTTCGTGACACATTATACTTTATGATAATGGTAAATTTAGGTTGTTATGTTTTGTGTTTATTTATAAAAAATATCAGAAATTTGAGAAAAATGTAAAAAAATTTGCAATTTTCAAACTTTGAATGATTATCCCTTTAATCCAGGTAGTCATAACACAGCAAAACATTAATAAATAACATTTCCCTCATGTCGGCTTTACATCTGCACCATTTGTAAAATGTTATTTTATTTTGTTTGCATTTTAGGAGGTTTAATAATGTAGCAGTCATTTTTCATTTTTTCAAGGAAATTTACAAAATTTATTTTTTTAGGGACCTATCTATGTTTGAAGTGCCGTTAGGGGTCCCAGATATTGGGAAACCCCCAAAAGTTATATCATTTTAAAAACAGCACCCCCTGACATACTGAAAACTGTTGTCAGGTAGTTTATTAACCATTCAGGTGCTTTTCAGGAATTAATACAAAAGTAGCATGACAGAAATGAAAATGTGTATTGTTACCACCTAAATGCCTCTAACTTCTGAACAGATTACAACAGCCTTCAGACTCTAAGGCCACTATTTGGCCGTGAAATGCCATTGCAAACATCAGGACCACACAATCATGATCTGAGGGCACCAATTGGGATAAAGGGGAAGCCCCCACACTCTGTTAACTATTTATAATGATGTAGTCACAATTGACAGCAGTTTTTAAGGGGTTAACCCTGCTGTTCTGTTAGGTCAAAAATGACCGTTTTTGAAATTCTATAATGTTATAAAAATTCAGCGTGTGATTCTGAGACTTGAGGCTCCCTGACTTTTCGTCATTAGGGGGGTACTCTCTGTGGGAATTTTTTTTTTTTTTAATTTTTGTTTACTTTATTTGGTACAATTTTTTTTACACTTGTACTGTTCGGTCAAAAATGACCGATAGGCCTTTATTCAGCTCTCCAGACAATTTTTGACAAAAATAAAGGTGCTATCACCTCATTTTGAACTATATATTGCATCTACTACTATTTATCAATGTATCTGACTACTTTTGGTCAGAACAGATTTACACATACCAACATTTTCAAGTTGCGATACAGCCGACGGATTCGCATCCAGTATAGCTATGCGCAATTTATTTCACTGGTTTTTATTTACCCTGCTGTTCATATAGATCTAGTTCCATTCAGTTGTCAACATTTCATATTGTAAATCATGATTTTCTGATTTTCCATGTGTTTGCTGGTTGTACAGTATTACACTGTACATAAATGTTAATTTATTTGATTCAAAAAATAAAAGTTTTTGATTTAATTTTTCATCTGATTATTGAAAACCATGTTCACATACAGTAAAACAATGCAACAGGTAATCAAATAACACTTGAATTAGGTACAAATCACAACTTTGTTAGGTCCGGTCAAAAATGACCGGGAACAGTATAAGTGTATAAAAAACAACGTTTTTTGCCATTTTATAGAGAAAAAAGCTTTTTTTTTTTTTTTTTTTGCCTTTGAAAAAAGTATATCTACATAATGTTTGATATTATTACTTATAGTTAACATTTAGATCAAGATTTTTTTTTTATCTGCAAAAATAATCAATTTTTACAAAAATCGAAAAAATACCATGTTCCCTTTTGGATATAAAAAAAATATAAAACAAGCTTTGTATTTATTTTTTTTTCTGGTATTTGAACAACCATCTTCACAAGCAATATAATAGTGCAAAAACTGTTTAAAAAAACCACTTAGATTAGCTAAAAATGATTATTTTATAAGGACGGTCAAAAATGACCGGGAACAGTACAAGTGTATGTGAAATCTAAACAGAACAGCAGGGTTAAACAGATTTGGATGGTACAGTGATCGTGGCTGATGCAGCAAGTTGTCAGCTATAGTGGACCTCTATATATGTCTAAATATAGTAAGGAGGGCACTTCACAACACTATACTCAACTAATCCCACACAATTTCAGTGGGAAGAACAAAGAGATCCTATAATTAAAACCACATGTTTATTGGTATTAGTTTAAAATTAACAGAATAAAAAAGCAAAAATACCATAGGGGACACCAAGAGACAAGGGAAAAATTTAACAAACCATACTCATAGAAATACGGATAATAACAGTGGCTGAAAGACCCCCAAATAATTAGCTCAGTGGCTTAATAAATATGCAATGCAATGCAAATAGCGGTATCAGATAATCCCATCTACCTATCAAAGGACAACCTCAATAGTGATGCACACGGTAGTTACATTATCAGATACAGAAATTATAGGCAATAAAAATGCACACATGGGGGCGAACTAACAAACCGCTGAATCCATAAAGTAGTGAGGAGATGGTATTTCCTTGTGCTGATGGCGTCCCCTCACCCTGACGCGCGTTTCGCCTCCTGCTTCTTCCAGGGGCGTTTCTATGAGCATGGTTTGTTAGAACAGAGAGATGGCCAGTTGCAAGACAGATGTGCACATGTGCTGATACAGAGATTGTATATTGGTGAGATTTTAGTCGAGACAGCACTGGCCCAAGTGAAGCCAAGGAAAAAGGTGGTGGAGCTGGCAAGCAGAGCCTCGGGCAGGGGCTCTGTCCCTAGATGTGGTGCGCCAAACAGCTACTTTCATGAAGTCCTCTAAAAATAAAAGGTACCTTAATAAAGCCAATCTACAGGGTGGCATGACACACACATTGCCCCTTCCTCCCTAAACCTCCCCACCCTTTGAATAGACATCGCCGTGCTTTAGACAAACGGAGAGGTTGTTGGCACTGGCCTCTGGGCACCATTCATGGGCCTCTCTGCACGGGACAATATACCTTATCACCAGGTAAGTCATAACTGTTATGGGTCCTTTACATTTAAAGACCATCATAAAGGAGTTGTCCACTTTTGGCGACTGTTTTCTTTTTACTTAAATGCATATATTTAGTGCAAAACATTTTTTTACAATTGGGTTTTATTAAAAATTTTGCACCACTTTGCTTTTATAGGCGATTTATTTTCTCCACACATTCAACTTTGATGTGGTCTCTGGTCATAAATCGTCTGAGAGAAGCTCAGAGAAGCAGTCATAGTGAGCTCACTAATGGATTATCAGCTCATTCTGCAGCCATCCCTGTACAGTGCAACACTGAGGCCAGAGAAGGCAACACTTTTACCGAAACCCACATGCAATAATAGTTTTTAGATTTAAGTTAAACAAAGAAAATTGTCTCGAAAGGTAAAAACCCCCTTTATTATTTTTCAACTTTTTGTGCTATTTTTATGTTTGATAATTGGATAATGGGGGCTGTAAGGGCTCCTATGATGCCGCTTCTCCCTGTGTGCCTGGCGGTGACGTGTGGTTACCATGCAGCTCGTTTTTATGGCCATGCGAGGCTTTCATAACCACGTGTGTCGCAGACCTGGAAGGCTTTTCGTTCGTTTACTTTTTACAAAGTCAAATATTAGTTGTCGGCTGGCCATTCTCTGATTTTTCACCCTTGCTTTTGTGCGTCCCTCCACACCTGGCGCCTTGTGCCTCAGATAAGAGGTGGGAGGGGGCGCCGCAGAAAGGTTCACTTCAATCTCTTTCTACTTGTACAGAAAATCTGAACCACCTCCTCCATTCTGCAAAAACAAACAGCAAAATACACCGAGCGGCCTACTCCATGTGTAGTATGCAGGAGCGCCGGGGTGACGGCCCGACCTCAACGACGACAGTTCCATCAGTCATAAAATCTATGCAGAGGGATTATACAGTCACTGCTGCTTCTCCACAAGCCCCTTCCAGGCAGGAGCTTAGTGATGGTGGCCACATTTTGCATCATCACAGGGTCAATGAGGCTTCCTAGAAATACCAGCCCCTGCTCACTCCTTTTACGTCGTTACATGAGTTAGACCCTTATCACATCACATTGTGCATTATGTATTGGAGGTATAGATCAATAGGCTGCAAATTATCCAAAAGTGGGGTACATAATCTATACAACCCTCTTACTATCTAAGGCCAAGCCCGGCTGCAGACGAGTGTACAAAAATTTGTCAGCTTTCATCGAGACTATTCGGACGATTTTCAACTAATTTTCATCCTTGTGCCAGTATTTTACGTCTGTGTATGACTTGCATGTGTGTTTTTTACGTCCGTGTAACATCCATTCCCTATGCGGTTTTTATGTCATTTTGCCATCGATCCGTGTTTACGCTTTACATCCATTTGCCACGTATCTGTGTAGCCATTTTGTATGTCAGTGTGCTTTCCATCCTTGTATCTGTTTTCGATATCTGTGTGCCATCCATCCGCAGATCCGTTTTTGACATCTATGCGCCATCCGAATGTCCCTTTTTTTAACTTCCGTGTGCCATCTGCATTTCTACTTTTTACATCTGCGTGCCATTGGTGTGTCCATTTTTCAAGTCCATGTGCCATCGGCGTGTTAGTTTTTTACGTAATATGATTTTTTTTTTTTTTTAAATCTCCACCTAGAAACTTTCACCCAACAGATGTCCGCATACGCATGGTGTATTATGCAGCGCCCCAGAGTCCTGGTCGTTGCAGTACTGTGGCTCCGCCACTAAGGGGAGCTATGGTACGTCTGATGGCACTGAAGGAGTTCATCTGACCAGGTATCACAGACACCAATACATTTCACAGCCGGGCCTCCGGGGGGAGCTAAGGGTTCTATTCACTAGGCCACTCCCCACCATAGTGGGTAAACTGGGGGTCAGGCAGGAAGTTAGGCAGAAGCTGACTGGGTTGGAACCAGGCAACACCTTGTGGCAGAGGGTGTTGTGGGGGAAGATACAGTAGGGTCTCTGTCAGGGGTGGGATCCTGACAGAGGCTCGGCAACTTGAACGAACGTAACGGGACCGTGCCTGCTCAGGATAGCGGCGGTGCCCAAGGAGGGATCAGAAGCGAGATAGATTGTGCTGAGTGAGAAACTAGATCATAGCAATAGGAGAATGCCAGTAGGAGTCGTGCTGTAAGACCGAGGCAACACCCTACTGAGGCGCATAACCGGTGGCCGGAACGCCGAGGGAGTATTATAATATCCAGCTTCAAGCAATACTCTAAACAGCGGCAGGACAGTCAGTCTAAGGCGGGCTGTCTAACTCAAATCACCTATGCAGTCTTGGGGGGCAACTTGTGGAGAGGGGCGACTCTAGGGTCCCGGAAGAGCTCCGAGCCTACCCGTCAAACGGGTGCCGTCCCAACCAGAATATCAGGGAGGGACGGAGGATTAGCAGAAGATCATCTAATCGAGTTGTGAGGGAACTTAAGAAACAGACACAACAGTTGTGGGGTACTTTCCGTAAGCACAGCAGGGAAGGACCGCAACACATAGCGCAAGTAGGAAGGCACAGATTTCCACCTGGAGGAGAACTCTGGAGGTGCCATTGGACCGGCCGGACTTGCGCAGCCTGGGGAACCGTATTCCGGACTGAGGACCCAGAGATCTTCAGTAAAGAGGTAAAGAGACTGCAACCTGGTGTCCTCGTTATTTACTGCGACTTGCACCCCACAACTGCACCGTTACAGTCACCACCATCTACATCTACCTACCCATTCACTGTGCGCCCCACGGCAGGGTCACGGACCGGGGCCTAGCCACCGTGACAACCCCAGAGCAGAGACTCAGAGGCCCGGTACCGGGTACCCCTCGGCCCTGCGGCGGTGGCGGCGCTACAATTACTATTGTGATGGTGCAGGATGATGGTGGGCTGTATGGAGACTTTGTTCCCTGCCCTTCAGAGCAGTCAGAGATACAAAATAGGAAAAGCTCCAGACAAATCCGTCCATTCGCGTTCTGCAGCATGTATCTTTGTAAAGTATACTCTTCGGTCTGCTGACGTTTACTGACCAAACGGTTAACAAGACTTATTTGGCCTATACATTGGGAGCATTTTTTGGACTACACGACAAGAGTGATGCATTGCACACAATACAGTCTCCAGAGGGACAGTACTCCATAGAGTTCGGCAGTAATGACCTCCGATCCTCTGCAGAGGCTGCTCGGCACATAACCAGCATAACCGATGAACAGGAACAATCAGTCGTCCTTTATCTTTCAGCTCTTCTTTATAGGAGATAAGAATTTTTGGATGAGTTTACAGAAAGTGCTGAAAAGTATCTTTTCGCTTCCTGTTGACCTGCTTCACAATGAGGGGCCTGCTGTGAGCGGGGGAAACATCCCACAGACTCCCCACTCCTAATACAGAAGAGGCGGCTGTCATTCGGAGAGCGATGTTTGGACAGTTCCTCCATTCTACACGGGAGCAGTGCACTTTGTGATGGAGTCAGCCAATCCAGGAGGCACAAAAAACAAGCCTGGCCTAAAACTGGGTTTTTTGGAGGATGATTTGTATTCATGTATTCGTGCTTACACAAATGACAATCACAACAGTAAGACAATGAGAAATTCACAGAACGGGACGAAAACTAACTTAAAAAAATAAATAAAAATGTGGACCTTTGTCTAAGTTGCTGCCCTGGATGGTGGTGCCAGTTCAACTTCAAGCACCATGTGGCCCTTTAGAAAAAGATTTTTGGGATCTAAGAGCGATCTGGGATTTTATGCTAAAAGTGAATGTCCCAATCTGGTAATCCTGTACAGATTGTAATTTCTTAGTATATTTTATAGCAGTTGTTTTTTTTTCTAATACAGAGCTCCTAATCCATTACATAGCCAAAGATTTAAAGAGAACCTGTCCGATCTGCTGGCAGTATTTCATAGAGCAGACAGATATGTAGTTTTGTGGAAAAAGATTAATTAGAACTTACATTTTTATTATTATTTATTTACTTTTTATGCTTAGGAGTCCAGTGGGAGGTCCTAATCTGTGATTGACTGTTATCCCTGTAGACACAGTCACACAGGGAAGGATAACTATTTCAGGGATTTTACTGTGACCACTTGGAAGTAGCCACTTCCCCAGCAAAACATGATGACCACTTATCGATGAGAACTTTCATATCCTTTATTTTCTTTGTGATTTTAGCTTTTGAAATTAAAGGGCAGTTCTTCAAGAGATCTTTATTGTGGCATTTCCAATCTAAAGATTTAATTAAAGGGGTTGTCTAGTTTAAATGAGGCTTTAAATGGTAAGTTATACAATTTTCTATTATTTCTTTAACCGATGCCCGGACCTCCGCTCTGGTCTCGACTGTAGCGACTCCTCTTTGGGTTTTATACGTGACACAAAGAAGGGTTTCCTAGGACAGCATGTGACCAGTGTTGGGCGTAAAGGGTTGTCTGACTGATTCAATCGCCTAGCCAGCCCTCTTCTGAATATATTTGTAAACTTAAGGGGTTGTCTTGTGAAAGCCAAACAGGATAGGTGATTACGCCCCGACAGTGCACATATATCCTCTTTATAAAATGGAGCGGCAGATCGGAGACACAACCAGTGATCAGGTGTGCCACTACTGAATATGTATGACTATGACAGCCATGTTTTCTAATTTTGAACGACCCCTTTAAATCAAAATGTTAAAATCATACAGTACTTATCTACTGGGACACATCCGTTTTTTTCTCGGACAGCACTTGGACTCAGTTTCATTGTTCCATACTCACATTAGTTTAGGGGGAAAAAAGGATCTGTGCATCCGATTTGTGAGAGTCGGATCATGTTCTATTCACCCCCATTTTGCGGATCGGACTTGGCCATTAGTGTCTCTAAAGTTTCATATACAATGGATGTATCATGGAAGACATACATGGTTCTTCAGTTCTCTATCTGGACTTCCCTGATGTATTAAAGGCCCCGTCTCACTAAGCGATTTACCAACGATCACGACCAGCGATACGACCTGGCCGTGATCGTTGGTAAGTCGCTGTGTGGTCGCTGGGGAGCTGTCACACAGACAGCTCTCCCCAGCGACCAACGATCAGGGGAACGACTTCGGCATCGTTGAAACTGTCTTCAACGATGCCGAAGTCCCCCTGCAGCACCCGGGTAACCAGGGTAAACATCGGGTTACTAAGCGCAGGGCCGCGCTTAGTAACCCGATGTTTACCCTGGTTACCAAAAAAAACAAACAGTACATACTCGCCTTTCGGTGTCCCTTGCCGTCTGCTTCCTGCTCTGACTGAGCCGCCGTACAGTGAGAGCAGAGCGCAGCGGTGACGTCACTGCTGTGCTCTCACTTCTCACTGTACGGCCGGGAGTCAGTGAGAGCAGGAAGCAGACGGCAAGGGACACCGAAAGGCGAGTATGTACTGTTTGTTTTTTTTGGTAACCAGGGTAAACATCGGGTTACTAAGCGCGGCCCTGCGCTTAGTAACCCGATGTTTACCCTGGTTACCAGTGAAGACATCGCTGGATCGGTGTCACACACACCGATTCAGCGATGTCAGCGGGGCCTCAACGACCAAAAAAAGGTCCAGGCCATTCTGACACGACCAGCGATCTCGCAGCAGGGGCCTGATCGCTGGTACGTGTCACACATAGCGAGATCGCTATGGAGGTCGCTGTTGCGTCACAAAACTTGTGACTCAGCAGCGATCTCGCTAGCGATCTCGCTATGTGAGACGGGGCCTTTAGAGTCAATGGATAAATAAAAGTTTAGGAAATCTTCACTTTATAGAAATGGATGAAAAAAGCTGGATGCCACACGGAAGAAAAAAACGGTCTATTTCTCACAAGTTTTAAAAGTTGACAATGATGTGTGAATGTAGCCTACAAAAGATCTAGATAGTAGATAGGAGAACATCATCTCCAATTACGGCCATGGTTGGCCTCCATCTACATGAGCAGGAATTTTCCTCGTACTTTGGAGGAACTGTCATTAAAAAAAAGTTTAGAAGTTCTCAGTTGGAGTATAAAGAAATTTTATAGAGGTCCACATGGTGCAGTAAAGCCAAGATGTGCTGGTCCACCATCATATAATGGTGCATGAAGAACTGAACTGGAGTACTCTTGCATATGAGCCAGTAATCCCAGACGTCTTGCTTTATCTCATCTGGACGCTGTTGCAGAGTAGACCAACTGTGCTAGATTTACACTTTGTATGGTGGTATCCTGCAGCATGTTCAGGGATTACCATGGGACCTGAAGTCCGGTTTTCATTTTCCTCCTGCTTCCTCCCTTATTCATTTTCACCAGCTATGTTTACTCAGATTTCTCACCTCCCCCTAATCATTTCCCTACAGGTCCTGGGACCCCCTCCTTCCTTCTACTTCAGAGGCGCCGTGCCCCAGTGCGAGCTGTCAGAGCTGACGCAGACATGCCGTGTGCTGGCTCTCCCATCTCCCTTATGTCCGTTTCTGAAGGAACCTGATCCAGACGTTCACCCTTCGCTCCAATAGTTCCATGCAGGATGCCATTCGGATACTTTGATATGGGTTTTTTTTTACAATTTTTTTTCTCCAGGATGTAGAGGAAGTTTGTTATTGGGGGGAGAGAGGGAAAGATAAAGGGTACTTTCAGCACCTCCTCATTTCCCATCTCTAGATATGTGTTCGAGTCTAGAACTTCATGAATAAATTAGGAGTGAACCATCTGCACCTTATTGAGGCCTCCTTAGAAAACAAAGACTTAGGAGGGCTCAATTAACTTCATGAATAGACCCATAAATGTTTACTATATTGGACATACGTTAAGGGTGAGGTATCAGAAATGTAGTATTTAGTAAAAAAAAAACAAAAAAACAAAGTTACAGTAAGCACCTTTGTCCGTAGAAGACAGTAGGACTTGAGGAAAATCTTAAGAGTGAAGTATACATTCTATTCCCAGCAGCTATAAGAATACTCTAGGTACAAATATGGACTTTACTACCAAAAAGTGGTACTCCATTCAAAACAGCAGAATGGAGTATAGACTCTTCTAATATTATGTGGGGCTCCTTGCACTTGATCCACTCTTCCGTTCATCTTTTTTGAGTGAAAGAAAGATGGTATCTCAGAGAATGGAAACATTTTCCAACAAGTTTAAGTTCTCATTCTCCTTTTGATAAAGGTTTGATAGTTGTCTGGTTAGTGGTGCTAACAGCCATAATATGGCAGCACCGAACATAAGTCAATCATACCTTTGAAGGTTATACTAGGTGGAGAACAATGAGGAGGATGAGTGGCTAATGGATGGGAGCCCAGTGAACTGCATCCTATTTGTTGGTATCCCTGGCTCCTCTTTTGATAAGTGATGTCATGTTTGTCTAACATTGCATTGATGACCTCATGCTGGGTCTAAGGATCGGAAGAGGTATCTGAGAGTCTGGCATGTATAAGGAGGTTCACAGGGCTCCCAACCTGCAATCAGTGAATACTAATGGTTCGAGGTATAAGGAGGTTAAGAGAGTTCCTGACCAGTGGCCACTGAATACTGATGGTCCAGAGTCTTGCGAATCGATTCCCTCATTCATATTGACCACCTATATAAAATGTGATAAATCTACCTCTAACGATCAGACATGAGATAATTTCATAATTTCTTCATATGTAGGCCAAATGGTTAATATTATTGAGTTTTAGGTACCAGTCTAAAGGTATAGCTTACAAAAATTTCATAACGCATCTTGGCTGGGTGTCGTGGTCGAACATGTCACAACGTTGATGTGATCGCATATCCTACCTATCTCCCTCTAATATAACAATCTTCTCTGGCCTCATACTTATGATTTACCAAAAACTATGATAAAACAAGTTGGCCAACTTCATTTCGACTGATATCTGCCCAGGGAAGAGGTGCCCATTATCAGTGCTCATTCATCTTTGGAGACCTGTTAGCACAGGTACGAATGCCCCAGATTTATCTCCGAGACATGATGACTTTCTGCTTAGTGCATTTCTGTGTACAGATGAGCTCTTTGTTTCCCACGGTCCCTCCGACATTCAAGTAGGGTCCTCCCCTCCCCTCTGCGTGCCGAAATTACATATCATTATTGAAGGAATGTAAAACCGGAGAGGGGCCGCCAACGGTGCCAGGCTTGGAGATGGGAGCACGCAGCCAACATACTGTGGTACATACGCTAATCTCTAAATTGCCTCTGTTTATACTGCTTTCTCTTTTCAGCTGCAGTCTAGAAGAACCCAGCTGCCAACCTGCTACGCCATTAATTAGTGCTCTGCACCATGATCGTCATTCATTGGTCCTGACCAATCGTCGAAAATGCATTTTGGTAACTTTTAACTGCCTTGTTTTGATAAAAATGGAGATTTAACATTGATGCATTAGAAATAACCAATCTTGGAGCTACGGTATATTGGAACCTAATGAAAACCTTAACTTAACCCTGACTAATGATTCACTAGACTACAATGCTGAATTATAAAGGGATTATCCGCCGGAAATAATTCTCTATGGGTTGAAAGGTTTCACAACCAGGGGGCTGTCCAGGATTAGAAAAAATTGTGATACAGCACTACCTTTTCCAATGGCTGTGTCTGTGCAGTATTCAGGTAAGTTGAGCTGCATTACCAGATACAGCACAGGGGCAAAAGTGGCACGGATGTGTTAATAGAGAAAGATAACACAAGTAAACATAAAATACAGTTTTTAAATTAAGGTCATTATTATTAAAGGAAAAAGAAATCCAAACCTACAGGGCCCTGTATAAAAAAAGTGATTGTACCCTAAACCTAATAAGGCCACCCTTAGCAGCAGCATCTGCAATTAAGCATTTTGCCCAGTCTCTTTCTTATGGTGGAGTCATGAACACTGACCTTAACTAAGACAAGTGAGACCTGCAGTTCATCGGATGCTGTTGTGAGGTCTTTTGTGTATTATGACCTCTTGAATGAGTCGTTGCTGCGATTTGGGGTAATTTTGGTCGGCCGGCCACTCTTGGGAAGGTTCACCACTGTTCCATGTTTTCGCCATTTGTGGATATTGGCTCTCACTGTGGTTTGCTGACGTCCCAAAGGTTTAGAAATGGCTTTATAATATTTTCCAGACTGATAGATCTCAACTAATTTGTTTCTCATTTTTTCCAGAATATCTTTGGATCATGGCATGATGTCTAGCTTTTGAGGAACTTTTGGTCCACTTCACTTTGTCAGGCAGGTCCTATTTAAGTGATTTCTTGATTGAGAACAGGTGTGGCAGTAATCAGGTCTGGGTGTGGATGGGGAATTTGAACTGAGCTTCCCAAAGATGTGATAAATCACAGTTCATTTATGTTTCAAGGGAAACTTTTTCACACAGTGCCCTGTAGGTTTGAATTTCTCTTTCCCTTAATAATAAAGACCTTCATGTAAAACTGCATTTTGTGATTACTTGTGTTATCTTTGTCTAATATTTACATTTGTTTGGTGATCTGAAACATTTAAGTGTGACAAACATGCAAAAGAGTAGGAAATCAGGAAGGAGCAAACACTTTTTTACATAACTCTAGATAAGGGTCCTGAATGAGGGAACCCACTAATAAACTAAGAATTCAGCAATAGGGTTTTCTAGACAACGCCAGTAAGGGACAGTCAGGAAGGCAGAGAGACATCACGCTCCCAGGGAAATGTATGGATGTAGCTTTCCTAGAAAAGCAAGAACTTATCTAAAAGAATAATTCCGTAGTGGACCCACAAGTTTAAAGGGGTCATTCACCCTTTTTTTTGCTTTATCAAGGGCCTAAGGGTGTATTAAAAGATAACAAAAAAACAAACATTTTCCTTCTAATCAGTAGACGCAGCGGTTTCAGGCAACCACTCTAAATGAGGTAGAGAAGAGACAAGTGGGGGGACCAGGTAACTATTCACCAGGCATCAGAGGATCGTCAGGTGAGCAGGTGTTTTCTATTATCTTGAATACACACTTGATGCCTTGGAAAAAAAAGGGTGAACAGCCCCTTTAAGTAGACTTGATAGGGCATCTATGTAAAAGCCATTATTCCTCTGGTCTCCTGGAGAAGGGACATTTGCAATTTCAATTTTAACATTGAATTTAACCAATCAAGCGCTAGATAGCAAAACAACAAAGAACGTCAGCTGTCGATAAAAGGTCCGGAAAATGAAGATGACAAAGTATAACTGAAGATCCTGGTGCTGCACAATGGCCCCTTCTTATCCAAAGGCTTGGTTTAATAATGCAGCCATACTCTGTCTAATACTGCAATATCTGATGTATACATAAGTGACACTGTATGTATATTATAGTATATATATATACAGTACAGACCAAAAGTTTGGACACACCTTCTCATTTAAAGATTTTTCTGTATTTTCATGACTATGAAATTTGTAAATTCACACTGAAGGCATCAAAACTATGAATTAACACATGTGGAATTATACACTTAACAATACGGCAATAGAGAATGTAGAGGAAGTTAGGAATACCTGAGCCCACCACCAGAGATGGAGCGCGGCACAGCTCCAGTATGAGGATCCCAAACATTCTATCATGGCATGCATGAACTTCTAACAGAAAAAAAGAACAGCCCCATAGAATAGTTACTACGTATGCTGTGTAACAGCTTTGTAAAAAAGGTCTGAATTTTTTTTTACATTTATATAAACAGTGTATATATATATATATATATATATATATATATATATTTATATATATATATATATATATATATATATATATATATATATATACATACAGTACAGACCAAAACTTTGGACACACCTTCTCATTTAAAGATTTTTCTGTATTTTCATTACTATGAAAATTGTAAATTCACACTGAAGGCATCAAAACTATGAATTAACACATGTGGAATTATACACAATTATTAACAAAAAAGTGTGAAACAACTGAAAATATGTCTTATATTCTAAGTTATTTAAAGTAGCCACCTTTTGCTTTGATGACTGCTTTGCACACTCTTGGCATTCTCTTGATGAGCTTCAAGAGGTAGTCACCGGAAATGGTTTTCACTTCACAGGTGTGCCCTGTCAGGTTTAATAAGTGGGATTTCTTGCCTTATAAATGGGGTTGGGACCATCAGTTGTGTTGAGCAGAAGTCTGGTGGATACATAGCTGATAGTCCTACTGAATAGATTGTTAGAATTTGTATTATGGAAGAAATAAGCACCTAAGTAAAGAAAAACAAGGGGCCATCATTACTTTAAGAAATGAAGGTCAGTCAGTCCGAAAAATTGGGAAAACTTTGAAAGTGTCCCCAAGTGCAGTTGCAAAAGCCATCAAGCGCTACAAAGAAACTGGCTCACATGAGGACCGCCCCAGGAAAGGAAGACCAAGAGTCACCTCTGCTTCTCAGGATAAGTTTATCTGAGTCACCAGCCTCAGAAATCGCAGGATAACAGCAGCTCAGATTAGAGACCAGGTCAATGCCACACAGAGTTCTAGCAGCAGACACATCTCTACAACAACTGTTAAGAGGAGACTTGGTGCAGCAGGCCTTCATGGTAAAATAGCTGCTAGGAAACCACTGCTAAGGACAGACAACAAGCAGAAGAGACTTGTTTGGGCTAAAGAACACAAGGAATGGACATTAGACCAGTGGAAATCTGTGCTTTAGTCTGATGAGTCCAAATTTGAGATCTTTGGTTCCAACCACCGTGTCTTTGTGCGACGCAGAAAAGGTGAACGGATGGACTCTACATGCCTGGTTCCCACCGTGAAGCATGGAGGAGGTGTGATGATGTGGGGGTGCTTTTCTGGTGACACTGTTGGGGATTTATTCAAAATTGAAGGCATACTGAACCAGCATGGCTACCACAGCATCTTGCAGCGGCATGCTATTCCATCCGGTTTGCGTTTAGTTGGACCATCATTTATTTTTCAACAGGACAATGACCTCAAACACACTGGCTGTGTAAGGGCTATTTGACCAATAAGGAGAGTGATGGAGTGCTACGCCAGATGACCTGGCCTCCACAGTCACCGGACCTGAACTCAATCGAGATGGTTTGGGGTGAGCTGGACCGCAGAGTGAAGGCAAAAGGGCCAACAAGTGCTAAGCATCTCTGGGAACTCCTTCAAGATTGTTGGAAGACCATTTCCGGTGACTACCTCTTGAAGCTCATCAAGAGAAAGCCAAGAGTGTGCAAAGCAGTCATCAAAGCAAATGGTGGCTACTTTGAAGAACCTAGAATATGACATAATTTCAGTTGTTTCACACTTTTTTGTTAAGTATATAATTCCACATGTGTTAATTCATAGTTTTGATGCCTTCAGTGTGAATTTACAATTTTCATAGTCATGAAAATACAGAAAAATCTGTAAGTGAGAAGGTGTGTCCAAACTTTTGGTCTGTACTGTATGTATATATATATATATATATATATATATATATATATATATATATATATATATATATATACTATTTTATGGGCTGTTCTTTTTTTCTATTAGAAGTTCATGCATGCCATGATAGAATGTTTGGGATCCTCATACTGGAGCTGTGCCACGCTCCATCTCTGGTGGTGGGCTCAGGTATTCCTAACTTCCTCTACATTCTCTATTGCCGTTCCAATGCCTTTATCCGCATCACATTTTTGGCAAGGTGTGCAGCACAGGCGTGGCCCCAGATCCACTCTCACTCTCCTGACAGTGTCTACGTGCCGGGCTGAAGCTGACACATGGCGTTGTAATAATTAATATCCATGGCTGCAGAGTGAAGAGTCATATTAATTAAGAGGAGCCAGCTACAAGACACATACGTATAAGGATATAAAACATAAATAAAAAAAATGGCTAGTCCTAGCATGCTGGGAATCTGCGGAAACATCCAGCGCATGCTACTAATGCACTGGAATAAGTGACTGAGAGCAGCCAAGTCATCCAT